>NW_006921591.1:15780512-15785807 GCF_000298275.1 Orycteropus afer afer
CAGGTAGGCCACACCCCTGGGGAAACTCCCCCTAGACTGACCGGACGCTTAGGACGCAGTCATGTGATCCATCATGGGAACCACCACTCACAACTGGAGTCCAGCCAAGTTGACACATCTTCAACTATCACACAAGGGGTCAAAACATATCCTCAAGGGAAAAAGAAAGAATGAAAAGAAAGACTTTTCTAAACACAGCATCGTGGTATTACCATGGTAGCCAGGCTGACGGTTACACAAAAGCTGCATATCAGGGATGTGGGTCCCAGTTAGAAGATGTTAGAGAATTGGAGCAGAGCCAAAAGACCCTAATTCTCATCTTCTCTGTGCCCCGAACCACATTTATCATGTGGGAGGTGATGAAGGCTTTTCAAATAACTTAAATGCACTCCTTTAAGTGCTATGTTAAAAATTAACAACAAGTCCAAGCTGCAGTTATAAACATTGGTGACTGGACTGTGTCTCTTGTGGGAATGTCCTCAGAGGGAATGATAAAATACCTCTTTAAAGAGCAAAGATGTCACTTTGAAGACTAAAGGCGCCTGACCCAAATCATTGTCTTTTCTATAGCCTTATATGCATATGAAAGCTGGACAATGAATAAGGAAAATGGTAGAAGAATTGATAAATTTGAATTATGGTGTTGGCAAAGAATATTGACTATGCTAGGGACTGCCAGAGGAATGAATAAATTGGTCTTGGAAGAAGTACAGCTTGAATTCCCCTTAGAAGCAAGAATGGTTAGACTTCGTCTCTCATATTTTGGTCATGTTATGAGGAGGGACCAGTCCCTGGAGAAGGTTATTATGCTTGCTAAAGTAGAGGGTCAGAGAAAAAGGGGAAGATCCTTGACAAAATGGATTGTCATAGTGGCTGTAACAATGCTCTAAAGCATAACAACAATTGTGACCATGTGCAGTATTTAATTCTGTTGTACATAGGGTCACTATGAGTCTAAATCGACTCTCGAAACTGATTCAACGGCACCTAATAAGAGGCCTCTGCACTCCCTTGCCCATTTATATTTTAATATTCCATGATATATAGATCAGCTGATTCTATGCTAATTTCTCTATATCAGGTTGGTAAAGATTGTGTTACTGACGATCTTCTACAATAGAAGTAGTTAGAGATAGACAGTTAATATACTCAGCTGATAACCAAAAGGTTGGAGGTTGCAGTCCATCAAGAAGTGCCTTGAAATCTACTTCATAAAAATTAGCCATTGAAAAGTCTATGGAGCACAGTTCTTCTTTGATATACATGGGGTCAGCATGAGTCCAAGTTGACTTGATGAAACTGTTTTATCATTATCTTTAGCTTTCTAAATAGTGATAATCATTTCAAAGAAATGCACTTAAAATTTTGCTTATGACCAAGAAAGCTTAATATTTCTAATGTTATATGTAAGTACTCAGATTTCTTAAGGAAATAATTTTAATAATAGAAAATAAGATAAGAAATAAGGCATCTACAAGTATATCTTTAAAAATTTTAATCTTCAGCATGGTAGATTTGACTTTTTTCCCATTAATTTTAGGGGGATGACACCTTGCTTGTTCCCATCCATGCCTACCCTGTCATGAATACACTGGATTTTCCTTCATTTATAAGTCTATCAAATGTTCTACTAGGGGAAAGGTGAGTTACCAAAATGAACTGCAATTAGAAATAGACAGTTAATGTACTCAGCTAATAACCAAAATGTCATAGAATGTGAAAAGCTAAAAGACACTCACATATGTAAATAGTTAGACTTGTGTTTTTCCTAATGAAGGGTTATCCTTCCAGCTCAGTTAGACTGAACTTGTAGTTGCAAAAGGCAAAACAAAACAAAACAGAAATCTCATAACCAAGAAAAGCAATTTATTGGGTCATTTAACTGAATAGTGCAGGATAGATCTTTAGGTATGGATGGATCTAGGAGTTAGATCAGATTGCAGGAATTTGACTCTCTCTGTGTCTTGGGTCTGCTACTCTGTGCAGGCTTCCTTTTCAAGAGGAAGATGGGGCATCTTGCCTCATGGGGCAAGATGGCCATCAGAAGCTGCTGGAACTAGCCAGCAAGCAATGGGTGTGGTTGAAAGATTTATAGAGGTTGGGGGAAATTCAAGCAAAAGACCCAGGATTGAGTCTTATTGGACCAACTTGGATCATATGTCCATTCATTGACCAATCTCTGTTTTTAGATGAAGGGGGAAATGGATGCAGAGAAGGCAAAAACAACAAATTCGCTATATAATCCAAATCTTAGATTACCCCCTTCCTCTTACTGGGAAAATGGTTAATGATTTCAATTGTAATGTAAGATATATCTTGTTCTTTCATGAAATGTTTATTGAATACCTACTACCAGGCATACAAAGGAGCTCTGGTGGTGTAGTACCTAAGGTATTTGACTGCTAACCAGAAGGCTGGCGGTTCAAATCCCACAAACCACTCCTCATAAGGAAGATTGGGCAATCTATTTCCATAGTGATACTGCCTCAGAAACCCAAGGAGGGTTCACTATGAGTCAGATCCAAAACCATAGTTTTGGTTTTGGGTTGTCTTTGAGAGGATTTAAAAAATTTAGGTCTGGAACCATTGCCTTGCCTCAGCTGATGTATGATGCTCCTTCTCACCATACCTCCCGATGAGCTCTGGACTCACCATCTCTGTTTACTTCTCATTAAACAACTCTTGAAAAATTATAAAATAAATGATACACTTAAGGGTATATAATAATACACTTATTAAATATACAGGAAACATACAATTTAAATAATAAAAATTAATGAATACTTAAGACATAAAACATTACCAATAACTTTGAAGCCACTGTTTTGAATTTTGTGATAATCATTTCCTTGATTTACTCCAACAGTTTTGAGACATGTGTATGTACCCCTAAATAGAATATTGTTTAGCTCTGCCAGTTTTTGATGTTTATATAAATGGAATCATACTTTAGGTAAGTTCTTTTGTAACTTGCTTTTTTTCAGTCAACATCATGTTTTTGTGGTTTGAACAAGTAGCTGTAGTGTCCACTCTATGACCTTACTACATTCTTGTTATCTACTTTGTTTATGGACTTGTGAGTTATTTATACTCTTTTTTTTCTTTTGTTATGACAAATACTACTGTTGTATATCCTCGTACATGTCTCCTGGGCACATGTTCCAGAGTTTCTCCAGAGCATATACCCAAAAGTGGAATTGCAAGTCATAGCCAAGATTCAGTGTTACTGTGTGATGTTTTCTAAAATGGTTTGCACAGTCACCTATAATGCATGAAATTTATTGCCAAGACTAGGTATCATCAGACTTTTACTTTTTTAATGACTTTTGTGTTCTTGGATCCTTGCTGTTCCATTTTTATTTACTCTCCCCAAAACATTCTGCCAGAACTCTAGCTTACTGCATCTTCCATCAATAAACCACTACTGCCTTTGCTAACTCTTCCTCTCCTCTCCCACACCTCAGTATTAAGTGCCATATATGACCCCAAGAGCCTAACACAGGAGAGTCCCTCTGGGAAGGCCCAACTTATTGTATGCATTTTGAAGTTGCTAAAGGGGCAAAGTGGCGGCATCTTCTGACCTCCTCTAACTACACAAGAGAAGAACAGAATCACCATCAGTAGCCCAAGGCCTGTTCTTATGAGGCCGGACATGCTGCCATCCTCCAGCCTTCTTACCATCCTTGGCACCAACCCTTCCTCCTGCAGCACCCACCACCTCTCTGCTGGGTTCAATAATTTGCTGCAGTGGCTGCACAGAACTCACAGATTAGGGGGTTTATTAGGGAAGCAACAGGCTATGATTCAAGTTCAGGGACACGCTCAGTCTCAGCCAGCCATCTCTCAGCTGACAGTCTCTCTCAGTAGCACATCTCTATCTCAGCAGTGCATGTCTCTTTTCAGCAGCATCTCTCTCATATCTCTCAGCTGTATGTCTTTCCCAGCAGTCAGAGAGACTCTCTCTGCCTCTAGGAGGGCTCCTTTTGAGCCTGGCAGAGTGGCCAAACTAAATAATCCCAACATCAGAATTCTATACACCTGAGAGAGAGTGAACTTCTCAGAAGATTGCTTCCTGCTGGTTCAACGGAAATACTACCAAGTGTATAGCTTTAACAACCAGCTAATCAGATGCTCATGGCAGTGAGAGTTACAAAGATTAAGGCTAGAAAAGACATGCCAGGTAATGTACTACACCGCAGAAGTCAAACGTAGCTATCTCCTTTAAATGAGCAAGTGTAGTGATTTTTACCAAAATCAGAGAGGAAAGAAACAACTAACTGCCTAATTCACAAATTCATTTTTCTTTCCTTGCCCCACCCTCCAAATTACTTTTTGTTTGGACCATAACCCAGTCTTATGCATTAAAAACAAAGTTTTATGAAATTGGTGAAGATAATATGCCTTACAATGCAGACATCGGTCTTTGGTTCTGTTTTTTTTTTTTTTAATTGTGATTTGGGTGAAAGTTTATGGAGCAAATTCATTTTCCATACAGCAGTTCTTATACATTCTGTTTCATGACATTGATTGCAATTCTCATAATATAAAAGCTCTCTTCCCACTTCCTCCCTATGGTTACCTTTTTCCTGTGTCCTTCTTTGCTATGAATTGCTGCCCATTGAACTGTCTTCCTATGCATATGCTACCTTTCTGATCCTCCATGAGTGATTGTTCTAAGGAGTGTACCTATGTTTTGTAAACATTCATCTTACATGTCTGTCTGTTATTTGGCTGGAAGTCACAGGAATGAGTTCAATTCCAGGCATAAAGGGTGACTAAGGGCCATAATCTCAGGGATTTCACCAGTCTCTATCAGATCAATAAGCCTGGTCTTTTTTGTGATTTTGAATTTTTTCCACATTTTTATCCCATTCTATCCAGGATCTTCTGCACTGATCCCTTTCTGAGTGGTTGACAGTTGTAGCAGTGTACCATCTATTCTTCTGTAGGTCAAGTAGGCTGAGGTTTGCATGGTCCACTAGTCTCTTGGACTAATTATTTCCATGTTTCTTTAGTTTTCTTAATTCTTCTTTGCTCCAGATGAGGAGAAACCAATTGTTGCATCTAGATGGCCGCTTGCAAGCTTTTAAAACCCCAGTGGCTATTCACCGAAGTAGAATGTAAAACAATGTTTTAGTGTAGTATATTGTGCCAATTGAGCTTGATATGCCCCGCAACCATGGTCCCAACACCACAGGTCCAACACCTCACTCCTTCAGGGTGGTTGACTGTGGCTAAAAAGTTATCATAACTTTGCCACCTGTTAGTTGTATTTATATGGACATTCTTTTTTTT
>NW_006921591.1:15793134-15815010 GCF_000298275.1 Orycteropus afer afer
ATTGGTTTCCCTTTTCTTTGTTGAAGAGGGTCTGTGCAATCCTTCTGCCTAGTCCGCCATCTTGCCCTGCCTCTATATGGACATTCTTATAGCACATAAAAATACGTATATAGAAATATCGTCTGCCAAACTTATGTATGGTCATTGGTATATTCCCTTTTACCTAGACATACCTGATCATTCAGGCTGCCTACCTATGTATCTACCCATAGATAAATGGTTTTTTTTAATAACTGATAATGCAGTATTGTGTATGTAAAATTGTTTATTTTTGTTGTCTATACATTTTGTGTACCTCTCTGTGTCTTCCCTTTCCCTACTGTTATTGTCTTGGTTACTCGCTTTTGGTATATTGCCTTTCCCTTGACCCGAATCAGTACTTGTCTCTTACCTATCTAGTAATTTTCCCTCCCTGCCCCTCCCATCCCTGGTAATCAACAAAGTTTCCTTCCATATGTAAATCTTTCCTTCACTTTTTGCAATAGTGGACTAATACAATATTTGTCCTTTTGTGGTTGAATTATTTCAGTCAGCATAATGTCATCCAAGCTCATCTACATTATACAGTGTTTCTAGATTCTACATTATTCTTTAGTGTTTTATAGTATTCCGTTGTATGTATATACCATAGTTTGTTTATCCATTCCTCTGCTGATGGGAACTTAGGTTGTTTCCATCTTTCTAGTATTGCGGATAATGCAGTGATGAACATGGGTGTGCATCTATTCATGTCCTGGCTCTCACTTTCTTAGGATAAATACCTAGTAATGGTATTGCTGATTCAAATGCTATTTATATTTCCAACTTTTTAAGGAATTGCCGTGCTTTTCCCCACAGTGGTTGTATCATTTGACAGTCCCACCAGCAGTGTCTAAGAGTCCCAGTCTCTCTACATCCTTGCCAGCATTTGTTAATTTCTGTCTTGTTGAATTTTGCCATTAGTGCTAGGGTGAGATGGTATCTCATTGTTGTTTTGATATGCATCTCTCTAAGGAAGAAGGGGCGATCTACTTCCATAGTGATACTGCCTCGGAAACCCAAGGAGGGGTCACTATGAGTCAGGTCCGACTCCATGGTACATAAAACAACAACAACAAGAGCTAATAGGGAGCTCTGGTGGCATAGTGCCTAAGGCATTTGACTGCTAACCAGAAGGCTGGCGGTTCAAACCCACCAGCCACTCCTCAGAAGGAAGATTGGGCAATCTACTTCCGTAGTGATAGATAGCGCCTTGGAAACCCAAGGAGAGATTGCTATAAGTTGGATCCAACAGCAGTGAGGTTGATTTGTTTTTTTTTGATGGCTAATGACCATGAGCATTTCTTCATGTATTTGCTGACCACCTCACTATCCTCTTTGGTGAAGTGTCTATTCATGTCCTCTGCCCATTTTTTAATTGGATTGATAGTCTTTTTGTTGTTGAGGTGTAGGAGTTTTCTATAAATTTTAGAGATAAGTCCCTTGTCAGATATATCATTGCCAAATATTTTTTCCCAATCTGTAGGATCTCTTTTTACTCTTTTGGAGAAGTCTTTTGAAGCACACAAAAATTTAATTATTAGAAATTCCTATTCATTTAGTTTATCTTCAGCTATTTGTGCATTTTGGGTTATGCTTGACAGTCCATCTATGCCATAAATTAGGACCCCTATATTTGTTCCTATTTTTTCCTTGAGAAACTTTATAGTTTTAGGTTTCATATTTTTTGTCCATCTGGATTTAGTTTCTGTGTACGGGGTGAGGTACATATCTTGTTTTATTTTTCTGCAAATGGATATCCAGTTTTGCGAGCACCATTTGTTAAAGAGACTATCTCTTCCCCATTTAATGGATTTCAGCCCTTTGTCAACAATCAGCTGACCATAGGTCGACTGAAGATAATTAAAAAATGGTTACAGCAGTATATTGATAGAGAACTTCCAGAAGTGTAAGCTGGATTCAGAAGAGGATGTGGAACAAGGGATATCACTGCAGATATCAGATGGATCTTGGCTCAAAGCAAAGAATACCAGAAATATGTTTACTTGTGTTTTATTGACTGTGCAAAAGCATTTGATTGTGTGGATCATTACAAACTGTGGATAACATTGAGAAGAATGGGAATTCTAGAACACTTAATTGTACTCATGAGGAACCTGTACATAGACCAGGAGGCTGTCATTTGAACAGAGCAAGGGGACACTGCATGGTTTAAAATCAAGAAGGGAGTGGATCAGGGTTGTATCCTTTCACCATACTTATTCAATCTATATGCTGAGCAAATAATCTGAGAAGATGAACTATATGACGAAAAATGTGGCATCAAGATTGGAGGAAGAATCATTAACAACCTGCAATACACTGACAACACCACTTTGCTTGCTGAAAATGAGGATGACTTAAAGCACTTACTGATGAAGATTGTAGAATACAGTCTGTAGTATGGATTACATCTCAATATAAAGAAAACAAAAATCCTGGCAACTGTACCTATAAGCAGCATCATGATAAATGGAAAGAAGATTGAAGTTGTCAAAGACTTCACATTGCTTGGTTCTACAATTGATGCCAATGCAAGCAGCAGTCAGGACATCAGATGACATATAGCACTGGGCAAGTCAGCTGCAAAGGACCTCTTTCAAGTGCTGAGGAGCAAAGATGTCTCGTTGAGGACTAAGGTGCACCTGACAAAAGCTGTGATATTTTCAATCGCCTCATATGCATGTGAGAGCTGGACAATGAATAAGGAAGACCAAAGAAGAATTGATGCTTTTGAGTTGTGGTGCTGGTGAAGAATGCTGAGAGTACCATGGACTGCTGAAAGAACTAACAAATCTGTCCTGGAAGAAGTGAGCCAGAATGCTCCTTGGAGGTGAGAATGGCCAGACTTCATCTCAGGTACTTTGGTCATGTTATCAGAAGGGACCATTCCCTGGAGAAGGATGTCATGCTTGGTAAGGTGGAGGGTCCACGAAAGAGGGAAGGCACTCAACGAAATGAATTGACACAGTGGCTGCAACGATGGGCTCAAGTATAGCAAGGATCATGGAGCTGGTGGTGGGACTGGACAGTGTTTCCTTCTGCTGTGCATAGGGTCGCTATGAGTCAGAGACGATTTGACGGCACCTAACAATAACAGTAGGTTGATGGATCTATTTCTGGGTTCTGAATTCTGTTCCACTGGTCTATGTGTATCTGTCATTGTACCGGTACCAGCCTGTTTTGACTATTGTGGCTGTATAGTAGGTTTTGAGATCCAGGAGTGTGACACCACCTCCTACTTTCTTCAGTAGTGCTTTGCTTATTTGAGGGCTCTTTCCTTTTCACATAAAATTAGTGACTGGTTTTTCCATAGCCTTAAAGAATGATGACGAGATCTAGATTGGGATCACATTGAATGTTTAGATTTCTTTGGCTACTATTGACATTTTCACAGTGTTCAATCTTCCTGTCCACGAGCATAGTGTGTTCTTCCATATGTAGCTCTCTTATGGTTTCTTGGAGTAGTATTTTGTAGTTTTCTTTGTGCAGGTCTTTTGTGTCCCTAATGAGATTTATTCCCAAGTATTTTATTTTTTTGGTAGCTCTGGTACCATAGTGCCTAAAGCACTTGACTGCTAACCAGAAGGCTGGAAGTTCAAACCTACGAGCCGCCCCTTGGAAGGAAGGTTGGGGAATCTACTTCCATAGTGATACTGCCTTGGAAACCCAAGTAGGAGTCACTATGAGTCGGGTCCAACTCCACAGCAAACTACAAGACAACAAGACATTGTAAATGATACTACTTTCCTTATTTCATTTTCAGCAATCTCTGCTGGTGTAGAAGAATATAACTGAATTTTGAATGTTGATCTTCTATTCCTCTACTATGCTAAATTTCTCAATCAGTTCCAGTAATTTTTTTTTCTGAGTTTCTTGGGTTTTCTATGTATAGGATCATATCATCAGCAAATAGGGATGGTTTTACTTCTTCCTTACCAATTTGGATACCTTTAATTTCCCTTTCTTGCCTTATTGCCCTGGCTAGGACTTCTAATAAAATGATGAATGGAAGTGGTGATGGCATCCTTCTCTGGTTCCTGCTCGCAAGGGGAATGGTTTCAGTATCTCCATTGAGAATAATGTTGGCTTTTGTTTTGCATATATGCTCCTTAATTTTTTTGAGGAATTTTCCCTTCTATTCCTATTTTGCTGAGAATTTTAATCAGGCATGGGTGTTGGGTTTTATCAAATGCCTTTTCTACATCAATTGATATGATCATGTGGTTCTTTTCCTTTGTTTTGTTTATGTGATGTATGATGTTGATTGTTTTTCTAATGTTGAACCATCCTTGCATACCTGGTATGAACCCCACCTGGTCATAATGCATTATTTTATTGATACATAGTTGAAGTCTATTGGCTAGGATTTTGTTGAAGATTTTTGCATCTATGTTCATGAGAAATATTGGGCTGTAGTTTTCCTTTTTAGTGATATATTTCCCTTGATTTAGTATGAAGATTATGCTTGCTTCCTGAAATGAATTTAGGAGATTTAAGTTCTGGAATAGTGAAATTGTCTGGGCCAGGGCTTTTTTTGTTGTTGGTAATTTTTTTATGAACTGTTCAATTTCTTCTTTTGTTATGGGTCTGTTCAAACTTTCCACCTCGGCCTTAGTTTAGGTCAGTAGTGTGTTTCTAGAAATCTGTCCATTTCTTCTAGATTTTCAAATTTGTTGGAATATATAGTTCTTCGCAGTATCCTGATATTGATCTTTTTAATTTCTGTTGGTTATGTTGTGAAGTCGCCCATTTCATTTCTTATCTGTGTTATTTGTATTCACTCCCTCTTTTCATTTGTTAAATTTGCCAGTGGCTTGTCAATTTTATTAATCTTTTCAAAGAACCAACTTCTAGTCTCATTGATTTTTCTGTTGTCTTCCTATTTTCTGTTTCATTTATTTCTGCTTGAGTCTTTAGTACTTTTTTTCTTCAGCTGACTGTAGGCTTTTTTTGCTGCTCTTTTTAGAACTGTTGGAGATGTTGGGTTAAGGTGTTGATTTTGGCTCTTTCTTCTTTTTTGATGTGTGCATTTATTGCTATAAATTGGCCTCTGATTACTGCTTTTTCTGTGTCCCAAAGATTTTGGTATGTTGTGTTTCATTCTCATTTGATTCAAGGAATTTTTTTATTTCATTTTTTATTTCTCCTATTACCCAGTTATTTTCAAGGAGGGTGTTATGCAGTTTCCAAGTGTTTGATCTTTTACCATTGATCTTGCTATTGTGGATTTCTAATTTTATAGAATTGTGATCTGAAAAGATGATTTGCAGTATTTCAGTGTTTTAAAAGTTATCAAGGCTTCTTTTCTGGCCTAACATATGGGCTATCCTGAAGAATGTTCTATGTGCACTGGAAAAGAATGTATATTGTGCTGTTTTTGGATGAAGGACTCTGTAGATGTCTATAAGGTCAAGTTGGTGGATTGTATTGTTTAGTTTTTTGTGTCTTTGTTGAGTTTCTTTCCAGCTGTTCTATCTTTGATTGAAAGTGGTGTATTAAAGTCTCCTACTGTAACTCTGGAGTCATCTGTTTGTCTTTCCAATTCTGTTAAAGTCTGATTTATGTATGTTAGGGCTCTTTCATTGGTTGCATAGATATTTATTGTGGTTATGTCCATGTTTAATTGATCTTTAATCATTATATAATGTCCTTCCTTGTCTCTTATGGTAGTTTTTGTCTTGTTGTTGTTGTTATGTACCGTGGAGTTGACTCCGATTCATAGCAACCCCTCCTTGGTTTTCTGAGGCAGTATCTCTATGAGAGTAGATTTCCCAACCTTCCTTCTGAGGAGTGGCTGGTGGATTTGAACCACCAGCTTTCTGGTTAGCAGTCAAGTGCCTTAGGCACTACACCACCAAAGTCAATTTTATCAGAAATTAATATTGCCACTCCTGCCCTTTAGTGTTTGCCATTTCTTTGATATATCATTTTCCAACCTTTGATTTTTAGTCTGTTTTTGTCTTTGTCTCTAAAGATGTGTCTTGTAGTCAGCATATTGATGGGTTATATTTTCTTATGCAATCTGCAACTCTCTGTCTCTTTAGTGGTGTATTTAATCCATTTACATTCAGTGTAATTATTAATAAGTATGAATTTGTTGCTGTCATTTTGTTATGTGTTTTTTTCATGGTGTTGCTAATTTTTTTGTTCCCTATAATTTTCTGTGCTGAGCTCATTTTATTTATGAATTGTGTTACCATTTCCTTTGTTGCTGTTGTTTAGTATTTGCTAAATATTTGTGTTTGTCATCCTTTTTATTTTGATGTGAAGGTTTATCATATTTCTTTGAGGTTTCCCTATGATTTATAATTTTCTTCCCAAGTTTAGAATGGTTGATTCTATCTTGCAATTGTCTTGACTTCCTCACCAATTAAAAGTTCGGTAGTTCTGTATTGTAATTCTGTAACTACACTATTTTTCCCCTCTTTTTGATTTGTAGTTGTCTTCATTTGCCAACTGGTGTTTATAATCTTGTAAGCTTATTTTACTCTGGATACTTCCATAACTGGGTTAGTTTCTGGGTTATGACATCATGTGTGTTAATGATCAGTTATTGTTTGATATTTTTGGTTCTCTGTCCAAAGACTCCCTTTTGCATCTCTTGTAAGGTTGGTCTGGTTTTAACAAATTCCCTTAATTTCTACTTATCTGGAAATGTCCTAATTTCACCATCATATTTGAAGGACAATTTTGTTGGGTATATAACTCTTGGTTGGAAATTTTTTTCTTTCAGAATTTTGTATGTATCATCTCATTGCCTTCTCACCTGCATGGTTTCTGCCAAGAAATCAGAGTTTATTGGTTGCCCTTTGTACGTAACTTTTTGTTTTTCCCATGCTGCTTTCAGGATTCTTTCTTAGTATTTGGTTTTGGTGAGCTTAATGATGATGTGTCTTGGTGATTTTCTTTTGTAATCTATCCTGTTTGAGGTTCTTTGAACTTCTTGAATAGATATATTCTCATTTTTCATCATATCAGGAAGATGTCTTCCAACAAATATTCAACAATGTTTTCTGTGGTTTTATCTGCCTTTTTCTGTTCTGGAATTCCAATTACACATAAGTTATTCCTCTTTATGGTTGTTGTTGTTGTTATGTGCCATTGAGTCGGCTCCAACTCATAGCAACCGCTCCTTGGGTTTCTGAGGCAGTATCACTACAGACGTAGATTGCCCAACCTTTCTTCTGAGGAGTGGCTGGTGGGATTGAACCGCCACCCTTCATGTTAGTCAAGTACCTTAGGCACTATGCTACCAGAGCTCCCATCCCACATGAATCTCAGGCTTTCTTTATTATTTTTTGATCTTTTTTCTGATTGATATCTTACCAAAGTAGTGTTGAGGTATTTGTCTTCAATCTCATTAATTCTGTCTTCCATTGATTCAATACAACTCCTTTGACCATTGAATGTGCTATCTATTTCTGAAATTTTAGTATTCATCTTCTGGATTTCTCTCTGTAGATTTTGTATCATTTCTAATCTTTCATTTATTTTGTCATTTTGTTTTTGTGTTGTCTTCTGAAATTGTTCTAGGGTTTCTCTGTGTTTCCCTTAATTTTGTCAGTGTTTTCCTTCATCTGACTCTCAATCCATTGAAGGTACCTAAATATAATTCTTTTGAATTCTTTTTCAGGGAGTTCCGATGCTGCTTTTTCCTCAGGGATGTTTTCTGGATCTGTATCCTGTTCCCTTGTTTCAACAACTTTATTTTGCTTTTTTTGTGTGGACTGTGATGGTCTGTTGTTTCTGAGACGTTGTGTTGTTGTGGTATTTATATTTAATTGGTATTTGTATGTTGGAGTGATTTGCCCAAGATATTTGTTTTCCTTGTTTTGTTTTGATATAAGTAGGCAAGATACTGTGCTCTTCTATTTACTAGCTGGCAGCACTTATGCACTCTCCACCTGTCTCCTGGTGGGTGTGATAGAGAATAAAGGTGGGTGCACAGATAAATGTTAGCTGCTTGTGAAGAGCAGTTAAGGGTGATCAGACTTGTATTGGATGTCATATATCATTGGCCAGTCAGTGCAGAAGCAAGTGGTAGCCCTCCTTCAGTAGGTGGGGCTGTCCAAGGTGTGGGTATGGTTTGGCTGTATGGGCATGGTTATGGTCTCCCACCCAGTTAGACAAAAACAGCAATCAAAAAAAAAAAAAAAAAAAAAAAAACAATAGAAAAAAAAAAAAAAAAAAAAAAAACCCACAAACTGCATAATCACTGAGAAAAGAAAGAGAATGAAAAAAAAAGAAAGGAAAGGCAGTAAATGAGAAGCATTTAAACAAATGCTTTAAAAAGGCAAAAGAAAAAACCCCACAATTTCTGGGGAGGTAGGAATAAGAGAAAAGAGCTACAGTAAAAGAATAATAAAGAAAAAAATTAGAAAAATGCATATATATATATATATATACACACACACACACACACACACATACACACACATATACATACACATACATACATACATATAAGGGATGGGAATAACCAAAAGAAAGAAAACAGATGGAAACTAGGGAAAAGGAAGAGGGGGGATCCTAAAACCTGGGAAGGGATTAAAAATAAATTAAAAAGGAAGAAAAAGAATAAAAACAAACAAAAACTAAAAAACAAATCTGAGAGGCAGGGGGACAAGGCAGGGCAACCAGTTTTCATCAGAGCACACACTGGGATGGAATTCCTGCCAGTCCAGAAGGTAGGTGAAGGTAGGGGATGGCCACACCTCCATTCACCAAGAGGGTCTGGGGTGTAAGAGTAATGAGGGGAATATCAAACCTTTCCAGTTGTCAGCCTCCTGTGTGTCTGTGCTGTCCTCAACAAGTGGAGCCTATTCTTAGGTCCTGGATTCTGAACTGTAACACAGCTGCTTTAAATATCCAAAATGGCCACACTGCTTATAAACATTCAAAATGGCTATGCTCTCCAGACAACCAAAAGTCCACAGCTCAGTTTGTCTCCTTCTTTGCTGTTTCCGTTTTTAGTTGTCAGCCACCAGTACAGTAGTCCATGCAGCCCTTGGCAAGCAGGGTAAATTTTTAGGTTAATTCTCAGGTCCTAAAACCACTTGGAAATATTCAAACTGTCCATGCCATCAGGATCACTGACAGCCTACAGCTCCATTTATCTCCTTATTCACTGTTTTCATTCAGGTTCTTCTACTAGTTGGTGTTTAAACCACTTCTGTATCCTTCCTTTCAAAGCTCAGAGTCCCAGAATAATCTTCTGTATCTGTGTCAATTGGTTTCTCTTTCCTTTGTTGCAGAGTGTCTGTATAGCTTATCTGCTTATTCCACCATCTTACCAGAAGTTGCCTGATTCTTTCTTCTTTTTTGATGTGTGCATTTATTGCTATAATTCACCCTCTGATCACTGTGTTTGCTGTGTTCCAAAGGTTTTGAAATGTGTTTTCATTCTAGTTTGATTCAAGGAAATTTTTAATTTCCTTTTTTATTTCTTCTATTACCCAGTAACTTTTAAAGGAGGGTGGTATTCAGTGTCTGTGTGTTTGCTCTTTTTCCATTGATCTTCCTATTATTGATTTCTAATTTTATACCATTGTGATCTGAAAAGATGCAGTGTTTCAATGTTTTTAAGTTTTTTGAGGCTTGCTTTTCAGCCTAACATATGGTCTACACTGGAGAATGTTCCATGTGTGATAGAAAAGAAGGTATATTGTGCTGTTATTCAGCAAAGTGCTCTGGAAATGTCTATAAGATTAAGCTGATTGATTGTATAGTTTAGTTCTTCTGTGTCTGTTGATTTTCTTCCCAGCTGTTCTAGCTTTGATTGAAAGTGGTTATTAAAGTCACCTACCATAACTGTAGGAGCTTATGTGGTATAGTGCCTAAGGCATTTGACTGCTAACCAGAAGGCTGGTGGTGCAAACCCACCAGCCACTCCTTGGAAGGAAGGTTGGGCAATCTATTTCTGTAGTGATACCACCTCAGAAACCCAAGGAGGGGTCGCTATGAGTTGGATCCAACTTGACAGCAGTGAGTTTTTTGAGTTACTGTGACTATGGAGTCATCTATTTGTCTTTTCCATTCTGCTGATGTCTGATTTATGTTTAGGGGTTCTGTCATTGGGTGCATCAATATTTATTATGGTTATGTCCTCTTGTTCAGTTGATACTTTAGTCATTATATAATGTCCTTCCATGTCTCTTATGGTGGTTTTGGTCTTAAAGTCTATTTTACCAGAGATAATAATGACACTTCTGCTCTTTTTCGATTGCCATTTGATTGATAAAATTTTCTCCAGCTTTTCATGTTTAGTCTATTTTTGTCTTTGTGTCCAAGATGAGTCTCTTGTAGACAGCATATTGATCGGTCTTATTTTCCTATCTGGTCTGTAACTCTCCATCTCTTGAGTGGTGCATTTAATCCATTTACATTCAGTGTAATTATTGTCAAAGTACAAATTTATTGCTGTCATTTCGTTATGTGTTTTTCATAGTGTTACTGATTTCTTTGATCTCTATAATTTTCTGTGCTGAGCTAATTTCGTCTATGAAGGAAATTGTCATTTCCTTCATTTCTATTGTTTTATTATTTGCTAAATATTTGTGCTTGTTCTTTTTTTTTTATTTTGATGCAAAGGCTTATTGTTTTTCTTTGAGGTTACCCTGTGATTTATAATTTTCTTCCCCAGTTTAAAACAGTTGGTTATACCTTGCAGTTGTCTTGACTTCCTCTCCATTTGGAAGTTCTGTACCTACACTATTTATTTCCTCTTTTTGGTTTGTAATTGTCTCATTTACCAATTGATGTCTCTGGTTCCCTGTTTACAGTCTTGTAAGCTTATTTTACTTTGTCTATTTCTATAATTTAATTGGTTTCTGGGTTATGTCATGTGTGTTAATCATCAATTATTGTCACTGTTGTTGGTTCTCTGTCTGAAGGATTCCCTTTAGCATCTCTTGTAACATTGGTCTGGTTTTAACAAATTCTCTTCATTTCTGTTTATCTGGAAATATCCTAATTTCACCATTATATTTGAGGAACAATTTTGCGGGGTATATAATTCTTGGTTAGCAGTTTTTTTGGTTTTTTTCTTTCAGGATTTTATATATATCATCCCATTGTCTTCTTGCCTGCATGGGTTCTGCCAAAAAGTCAGAGCTTAGTCTTATTGGTAGCTTTTTTCAGTAAGTTTTCCTTTTTCCTGTGCTGCTTTCAAAATTCTTTCTTTGTTTTTCATTTTGGTGAATTTGATTATGATATGTCTTAGTGATTTTTTTTTGGGGGGGGGCTGTATCCTCTTTGGGGTTCATTAAACTTCCTGAGTAGATATCTTCTCATCTTTCATATTAGGGAAATTCTCTTCCAACAAATCATTGACAATTTTCTCTATGGTTTCATTTGTTTCTTCTTTTTTTGGAATTCTGATCATATGTAAGTTATTTCTCTTAATGGTATCCCACATAAATCTTAGGTTTCTTCATCTTGTTTTGATCTTTTTTTCTGAATGACACCTTCACAAATTAATATTTAGGTCTTTGTCTTCAATCTCACTTATTCTATCTTCCATTGATTTGATTCTAGTCCTTTGCCTGTTCAACATGTTATCTATTTCTAAATCTCAGTATTAATCTTCTGGATTTTTATTTGTTGTTTTTGTATTGTTTCTAATTTGTTGTTTATTTTATCAGTTTGTTCTTGTATTGTTTTCCTAAATTGTTCTAGAGTTTTGTCTATTTTTTCCTTAATTTTGTGTTTTCCTTGATCTGTCTCTCAATCCATTGAAGGTACCTGGCTATAATACTTTTGAATTCCTTAACAGGATATCCCAATGCTGCTTTTTCCTTAGGGAGGTTTTCTGAGTCTGTATCCTGGTCCTTTGTTTATACTACTTTATCTTGCTTCTTTATGTGGACTGGGATAGTTAGTTGTCTCCTAGACATAGTGGTGTCTTTTTATATGTAATTGGTGAGTGTATGTTGGTTTGATACACCCAAGATTTTTTTTTTCTTCTTTATTATTATTATTTGATAGATCTCAGGGAGCAAGGTTACTGTGCTACTCCATTCACTAGCTGGCAGTTAGGCAGTTGTCACCTATCTCCTTGTGGGTATAATAGAGAATGAAAGTGTGTGCACAGATCTCTGTTAGCTATTCATGAAGAGCGGTTGAGGATGAGTTGGACTTGTATTGGCTGCTGTTCATTGTTGGTTAGTTGATGTAGAAGCAAGTGGTGTCCCTCACCCAGTGGATCGGACTGCAGGAGATGCAGGTATGGTTGTGTTGTGTGGGCACAGTTGCTGTCTCCCACTCAGTTAGACAAAAACACAAACAAAAACACCAAAAAAAATTTTAAAAGAAGAAGAAAATGCTTTAAATGAGAAGAAAAAAATTTAAAAAAAAATGATAAAAAGAGAAAAACACAATATCTGGGGAGGAGGACAGAAGAAAAGAGCAAGAGAAATATACTAATAAAGGAAAAATTAGGAAACTGCAAAAAGAAAAACAAGGACTGTTATGAGATAAAAGAAGAAAAAAGAGAACCAGGAAAAGGAAAGAAAAAAAAACAAAATAAAACAAAACAGGAACCAGAGAAGGGAAAGAGGAAAAAAAAAAAAAAAAGGTAAAAAGAAAGGAAGAAAGGAGGAAGAACAAAAGAATAATTTTAAAACAAAACAAAAAACATGGAGGGGGCAGGTGGCAGGGCAGTGAGGCTCTGCCAGGGCACACAGATCAGGATAGAATTCTTATTAGTCCAGAATATGGGTGGAGGTCGGGGATGGACATCTCCAGTGCAATTGTCCATGCTGTTTTTGGCAAGTGGAGCCTATTATTAGGTTGCTGCCCAGATCAGAACACCATTTGTAAATATTCAAATTGGCCAAGCCATCAGGACAGCCATCAGTCTGCAGCTCCATTTGTCTCCTTACTCACTGTTTTCATTCAGGTTCTTCTTCTTGTTGGTACTTCATCCACTTCTTTATCTTTCCCTTCAAAGTTCAGGTTCCAGGATTATCTTCTATATCTGTTTTTGATTGGTTTCTTGTTTCTTTGTTACAAAAGGTCCATGTAGCTTGTCTGCTATTCCACCATCCTGCTGGAAGTCGAGTCTTTGGTTTTTAATATAAAATCTACTTAACCTCCCTAGAGCCTTTTTCCTGAGCTATTTTGTACAAAATGCTTTTCATTTATAATCAGAATGAAAACTTCAGCTAAACAGTTTCTTAAAATGAGTTATTGTGTATAATGGTGAGATATTTTTAAAATATTTCACAAGACAAGCATACTATATTTCCTCCAAACATTCTGGCAGCCTTATCAAAAATCTATGTCCTGTAAGTAATGGCTTTTTACCATCTTTTAACAACCCAAACTACTCAACACTACATTCAATCCAGTATGTCTGGTAGCAGGACAGAGGGTGAGTATTTAAAGCAGTTTTCACCAGAAATCCTAGGCTACCTTGGTGGGGAGGGATTATCATTTGGATGGGTTAGTTTTTCAGTATTCATTCATTCATTAATTCATTCTTGAATGCCTACTATGTGCCGGGCACCATGTTAGATTCTGAGGATGTAGCAATGATTAAGACATCATACCATGATAGATGGTCTTTGTGTAGCACAGTTTATGCTCAACTACTTACTAACCTAAGGATTGGTGGTTTGAACCCACCCAGCAGCACCAAGAAAGAAAGGCCTGGCAATCTGCTTCCATAAAGATTGTTCACTATGAGTTGGATTCAACTCAACAGCAGCAGATTTGATTTTTGTTTTACCATAATAGAAGAGACAATTCTAATTTCTAATTCAAGGTATGCAAAGAAAGCACACCTATCCCAAGTCAGTGTGAGGCAGGAATGGAGCAGGTGGAATGAGGGAGCTCAGGTAGGACTTCCTAGAGGAGAACATGTGTAAACTGAGATTTCAAAGATCACTCACTAAAAATTAACCAGTAGAAGAGAGGGGATGGGAGTAGGAGAAAAGAGGGGAATGCTCCTGGCCAGAGAGTAGCATATGCAAAGTCAGACATGTGAAATGGCACAGCACAAGTAGGCCTGTCTATAATTCATGTAACTGGATATAGATTGTGAGAGCTGTGGCAGAGAAGTGTGGTAGTTCAGTTTGTGTGTCAATTTGGCTGGGCCTGGTTGAGTGACTGGGCAGCTGGTGGTAGTTATTCCCCATGATGAGATTGGCAATCAGCTCCAAGGTGGAATCTACCACAAGCAGCTGAGTAGCTGTCTTTGGGATGTGGTCTGCTTCCTGTATATAAGGAGAAGCCTTGGGAATGGTTTCTAGCTTATGGCATGCTTGGACCCTACACATAGCCATGTCATTATTCAGCAGCTGCCATGCTCTGCCAAATTTGGAACTTACAATGGATTTGAATTAATGGCCTGCCATGTGGTTTGGTAACATCAGGACTGTGCCATTTTATTTGTCGACCTTGGGCTTGTTATCCTCAGCAGCCAGTAGCTGCCTGAGTGAAGAGATGCCTCTGGCTTCAGTGGGCTGGGAGCAAGAGGCAGAGCTAAAGCCCAAAGTTGAGGGGATTTCACATAGCCCCTAGAGCCTGGCACTTTGAACTTGGACTTAAAGCCTCCAGGCTGTGAGAGAATAAACTCTTGTTTTTTAAGGCCATCCCATTTGTGGTATATTCTTGTCAGCAGCACTAGATAACCAGAAAAGGAAGTAAAGAGAAGTCTGTGCAGGAAGAGCGTCCTAGGCTTTTCTGGGTAATCTGGGTTTTACTCTGGTACAGTCATGGGGAAAAAAAAAAAAAAGGCACAATCATGCCTACATTTCAGAAACCTCATCTGGGAGCAGTGTGCAGAGAATTAGAGTGGGCATGACTGGAATTGAGCAGACATGGTGAGCAGACATGAGACTCAAGAGGGCCTGGGACACTTAAAAAATAGGCAATGGTTGCAAATACCCAAATATAGGAGCACTGTCTTAGGTCAGGTTCCTGGGAAGTAGAGACAAGGATTCAGGTGCACATTACTTATTGAGAAAAAATCCATAAAGGATCAAGGGAAGCAGAATGGGGAAGATGAAAGAAAGGGATCAAGCTTCCCGTCTTTGCCTCCCCCACCTCTACCCACTACAAATCTCTGGCAGCTCTCAAGTTATCCTGCTATGAAGCAAGGGAACCAGGTTTGTGTATTTTCCATGAGGCAGTCATTGGCCACTTAGGGATGGGTTGAAGGTTCTAATCTCCCAGCCAAGGGCCAAGGACAAGGTAAGAATTTTAGCCACAGCCCTCAGAGCATCTGGGCCACCAGCTCATAAAGGAGAGTACCAATAACATCTATCAGAAGTCTACAGAAAGAAGACTAGCTCTTGACTGCCAGGCCCAACTAGTCACCCCATCTGGTGTCTTCTTCTGGAATTATACTTCTGTGATGTGATGGCACACATTCCATGAGCACTTGAGCTAATGTGAGCCGTAACCTGGCACAGGTGATAATCTCCTGGTGGATTGTGTTATTATTGAGCAGCATAGGGCTGGTGCACACCAAGGGAACCATCTCTGTGCTGCCTTCTCTCCCTAGGACAGGCTGGGTTTAGGAGGGAGGCACAGGCAGCCTACTAGGACCCCTAGTCAGTAGCCTACTAGGAGGTAGATGGTGAAAGTGTTTTGTCCCACATGTAAACAATAAGGAGGATTCTTTATCTGTAGAAAAGTTAAAGACCACAATAAAACCTACTAAAAATTGGTCTGCTTTTTAATATCACCACATACCAGCAATTCCAAATATTATCTGTGATAAAATACTGCTCCTTGCAAAGGTGCCCACAAATGCTACTAATGCATAAGAGGAAGGGATCACCTTAAATCCCAGTCTTCTCTGTGGTCTCCAAGCTTGCCACTCTCATTTTTGTTCACCTTGCATCATTTCCTTATCTGTAGGGCCCTGGGGTAATCTCCTTCAGGGACTGCTTGTCAGAGCTGGTTATGAGACCAAAAATGAGTGAGATATGAAATGGGTTAAGTAGAAGGCCAATGAAAACAAGAGAAATCCTCAATGAGATGAATTGACACAATGACCACAACAATGAACTTGAGCATACAATCATAAGATGGCACAGGACCCAGCAATGTTTCGTTCTGTTGTATGTAGTGTTGCCAGGCGTTGGAGCTGACCTGAGAGCAACTAACAACAACATGAATTCTTGCCTCTCTGCACTCATTCCAGCTGTTTGGCAGCTTTTGTACCCAGCTTCACTGGTGTTTCCTACTCTCCTTGCCCTGCCTAGAAGGCAGCTCTCAGGGAAGCACCTCCTTCAACTCTACTGGAATCCACCTGTTCCTGTGTCTTTAGGAGATGAAACAACTGACCCTGCTTGCAGTGTTGCCACTGGTCCATTCTGCTCCCATCATTTGTTCTTTAACCTCAGCCTTCCCAATTGTGCTCCTTATGGAAAGTCTAAGCATCCACTAGTTTTCTAAGGAGTTTTTAAATTTTTGGAAGGAAGTGAATCCTCAAATCTCATCTAACAGACTTTTTAAAAATCCTCATCTTGTCATGGCTTTGTCACACACTCTTTCATCTATTTCATAGTGAGCTATGAAATGGGTAGAGGGCCAATAAAAACAAGAGAAATCTTTAATGAGATGAACTGACACAACTACCATTCATATATTTGTTCTGAATTTGAGCTGCTAGCCCCCAGTTTGTTATCTCTGATTTAATTAAGACCCTTGACTTGTTTGATTTAGCCCACATGGTGGTAGTTTATTTTTTTAAAACATTTATATTCTAAACTCAACTCACTGCTGTCAAGTCAGATCTGACTCATAGCGACCCCAGTATCGCTACGGAAGTAGATTGCCCTACCTTCCTTCCAAGGAGTAACTGGTGGGTTTGAACCACCAGCCTTCTGGTTAGCAGTCAAGTGCCTTAGGCCACCAGAGCTCCTAAATATTCATATTAGCTGTCAATATTTAAAAATCAAATGATTTCATGAAACTCTGGATTTTCACTTCTCTTAAAAAGAGAAAAGAGGGGATGGCAATCCAGCAGTACTAGATCCTGCAGGGCCACAATCAGCTCAGCTGGGGCAGAGTAGAAGCTGCTCCCTTTAGAGGGAAATGTTCTTTCCAGCTCATCACAGTCCGCACCACTCTCTATCACTCCACATTCAGCCCTCTCCACTCATTTATGTTATCTAGTTGGCCTACTAGGACTTTCAAAAAAGAAACTTGGAAAGAGGTAAGGCCATGCAGTGCTGTTTAAATCACAGAATCACAGACCCCTAGGGTCTGGAGCCATTTTGCTTGGATTCCAATCTTGGCTCTCCTTCATAATGTCTGTGTGACCTTGGAAATGAAAACTTCTTTGTGCCTCATAGTATCCTCATCTATACAGTGCAGCTAATAATAATATCTACCTCATAGCATTATTTTGAGGACTAAATAATTAAAATAAAACATTAATAGTTAATAATAATAGGATATTGTGGTAGGAGGAGGGTTAGCGAAAATGAAGAAGACCCTCAACAAGATGGATTGACACAATGGCTGCAATGATGAGCTCAAGCACAACAAGGATTATGAGGATAGCGCACAACCAGGCAGTGTTTCATTCTGTTGTACATAGGGTTACTATGAGTTGGAGCCAATTCAGCAGCACCTAACAACAATAATAGTTGCAAGTTTTCAAAACTTAATAGTAGTTAGTGCCTAGCATATAGTTAGTGCTTTGTTGTAGCAATTATTATATCAAGGAGGTTTTGACCTAACGAATCCACAAATAAGATCTAGCCAGTTTGGCTCACACATTAACAGAGGTAGATAATTTATGGAAAAATTGCTGCAGGAGGCTCAGAAGGGGAGGGCTGGCTGACTAAGCTGAGTAGGAGCTTCTAACACCTAGCCAAGAGAGTTGTGCAAAGGCCCCAAAGTAGCAATTAGGGCTGTGCCCAAGCTGCGGAGATTGGTCCCAATGTCATTTCCACAGAGGGACAGAGACAGGGCTTGAGGTGAGAGTTTGGCTGTCGTTTTAAAGATGAGGGCTTCTTCTCTTGGCCCTTATACTTAAATAAAATAAATAAATAAAAGCATTATTGAGATATGATTGACATAAAATTCACCTATTTAAAATGTACAATTCAATAGTATAATATATTCACACAGTTGTACACCCATCATCACAATTAATTTTAGAATATTTTCATCAGCTCAAAAAGAAACCCCATACTCTTTAGCTATCATCCCTTTTTGCCCTCATGCCTCCAACCCTAAGCAACTGCTAATCAAATTTTTGTCTCTATAGATTTGTCTATTCTGGACATTTCATACGAATGGAATCATGCAACATATGGTCTTTTGTGACTGTCTTCTTTCATTTAGCATAATGTTGTGGCATGTATCAGAAATTCATCCCTTTTTATGACTAAATAATATTCCATTGTTTTGGATATGTCACATGTTGTTTAGCAGTTGGTGGACATCTGTGTTGTTTTTCCTTTTTGGCTATTATGAATAATACTGTAATGAATATTTGTGAACATGTTTTGTGTGGACATATGTTTTTGTTTTTCTTGGTATATCTAGGAGTGGAATGCTGGGTCATATGATAACTGTAAGGAGCCTGGTGACACAACAGTTAAGCACTCAATTCCTAACCAAAAGGTTACTGGTTCGAATCTACCCAGTGACTCTGCAAGAGAAAAGACCTGACAATCAGTCCCTATAAAGATTACAGCCCAGAAAACCATATGGGACAGTTCTGCTCTGTCACATAGGTTGCAGGGAGTTGGAATCCACTTGATGACACTTAACAGCAATATGATAACTGTAGGTTTAGCATGTTGAGAAGCTGCTAGACTGTTTTCCAAAGCAGCTGTACTGCTTTACATCCCGACCAGCAATGGATGAGTGTTCCCATGGCACTTACACCTTCGTATGTCAGAGTAGTATGACCATTTCTAGAGCTGAAACAGAAACACTACTTTATGGAGGAGATCATAGGTTATAGGAGAACACAAAAAAGTAGATTTAGAAGAAATTTATTTGGACCAAATTGCCAGATGTTGCAGGATTTGTGTTCAATACCATTAATTTGCTTTCTTATTTTGGAGTGGCTTCTGGGACTAGAAAGTGCCTCACTAAATTTTTCCACAAGGTCACATAGGGGACTTATATATAGTCATCAACTAAATTGTCCTTGGCTGGACTCAGTGGTTATAAAATTTCCTTGCTGAGATAAAATGCTATGTGTATACCTACCACATATAAACAGCTTTGGTGTGTTAAGATCTTGACAGCTTTTGTAAATAACAGGAAGTTGCATTTTAGTTTCTGTCCACCATCTCTAAATCACACAGCCTTGCTGAGTGCAGAAGGACTTTCAACTCTTTCCTTTCTATAGGTTGAACTGTGCTTTACAACTAGACAAACCTAAGTATCATGGCATGTGACATTTTGTAATAATTCACTGTCTTAAAGGGTCTTGTAGACAAAATACAATCTCATCCTTCCTATATGGACACTTATATGTTCATTATAAGTGTCAGGACAAGACTTAATATTGATCTTCAGAAAGATTGTTTGAAGTCTTTCTCAAAGGAAAGAAATTCACATTTTCAGCATGCTAAGGAAAACACACTCCCTTACTGAAAAACAACCACCACTAGACCCATCATGGTCAAGTCAGTTCTGACTGATGACGACCTCATGTGTGACAGAATAGAACTGCACAATAAAGTTTTCTTGGCTGTAATCTTTACAGAAACAGATCCCCAGGCCTTTCTTCCATGGTGCCTCTGGATAGGTTCAAATTGCCAACCTAGTAGTACTTCTACTAAGGACTCATTTTATGTGTTCAAAACTCAAAGGTGATTTGAAGGAGTAGCACCATTTCATGGGAACAATCTTGCAAAAGTGACTTGAACTCATCTCAATATACCTGTTCTTTACTTCAACCCTTGCATGGGTATATCAAGCAATAGTGAGCTTATATTTCAAAAGTGCTTCAAAATTAATATTCATGTAAAACAATCATTGTTACTTAAAAACAGCCTGAGTTTTTACTGTATGAAAAATTCATATTTTGCATTCAAAATTTCTTTCATTTCATACCTCTTTGCTGACCTAATATTGGTCTAGTTACCTATCTTGACTCCGTCTCTTTCTAAATTTTACAGGAAAAATAAAAATCATCCTACCTCTAATTCATAGGGATCTGTGTTAATAAGGCATAAATGTTTCCACCATTTTAAATAGAAGTGGGTACTAACTTGAGATATTCATCAGAGGGAACTTTTAATCAAAGACCTAAGTTTTTATTTTTAAAAGTTTTCTCACAAACCATTTCATTTTAGACTACTCAGTCCTTGAAAAAAACAATGAAAAGATTCAAAAGCTAAAATGGGAAAAGTCATTGAAGATCTTCTTAAAGCCTGGCTTAAAAATTGTAATACTCTACTTTCCCTTTAGACTTTGTACAGATTTGATTTGGAAAATTGCTCAACTGGTTTACATAGTGCAGTGGGATGGAGTGGCCCAAATTTATGATCAGCATCTAGAATAAATCAATGTGTATAACTGGAGCAGTAGTTAAAGATGCAGTTTTTTTCTTGTTTAGAGTGTTCTAGTCTTTGTGTAAGGAGCTCTGGTGGTGTAGTGGGTAAGGTATTTGACTACTAACCATAAGGTTGGTGGTTCAAACCCACTAGCTCCTCTGCAGGAGGAAGATGAGACAATCTACTTCCATAAAGGTTTACAGCCTTGGAAAGCCAAGGGGGGTCGTTATGATTAAGAATCAACTCAATGGTAGTGGGTGGGTAGTCCTTGTGTAAGAGTCCCTGGATGGCAGAAACATTTAAGCACTCTACTACTAGCCAAAATGTTGCCTATTTGAACCCATCCTGAGATGGAACTAAGAGCAACAACAATAGTCATTGTATAAATTATTGGGATGATTATCATTAAATTCAAAAGCATTTATGTTCTGTGGCTTATATGACACTCAACCAGTGGCCACAGTATTGGTTCAGCCTCATGGTGACCCCATGAGCATCAGAGTAGAACTGTGCTTTAGAGGATTTTCAGTGGCTGTTTTTCTGAAGTAGATCGCCAGACTTTCTTCCAAGGAGCTTCTACGTAAGCTTGAACCTCTTACCTTTCAGTTAGCAGCTGAGCATGTTAACTGTTTGCACAACCCAGGGACTCCTGTATGACACTACCAAGCCAATATCATATACTAAGCAGTAAGAAACTATAAAATATTGTTAGGAAAGTATTCATAATCAACTAAATATTAGAATTAGAAAATTCTAATATTTAAGAATATATACCACAAGGAATTTCAGTGTCTACCCAAAACACCATTCCTAGAAGAAACAAAGGCAAAGATTTTTAGATGTGGATAGTCCTAGAGTGACACTACTAAATTGAGAATGCTTTCTGGGGACAACTCCTCCTGGCTTGGTTAACACAGCTGTCAAACCTCACACTAAAAAGCCATAACATTTGGTCACTGCTGCTGCTACTTTCTGATGCTCAGCATCACAAGAATGGGTGCTTTGTTCTCCATGTTATCTGTGTGTGTGTGTGTGTGTATACATTTATATACATATATACATGTATATATATGCATACAGGAGCTCTGGTAGCGTAGTGCCTAAGGCACTTGACTGCTAACCAGAAGGCTGGTGGTTCAAACCCACCAGCCACTCTTTGGAAGGAAGATGGGGCAATCTACTTCCGTAGTGATACTGCCTCAGGAACCCAAGGAGGGTCTCTATGAGTCGGGTCTGACTTGACAGCACATAACAACAACAACAACATATATGCATACACATATGTATATGCATATCTGTATAAATATATTGTGTATACACATACACACTTTAATGTGATTATTTAATATTTGTTAAAATATTTAGAAGAGAA
>NW_006921591.1:15815110-15822065 GCF_000298275.1 Orycteropus afer afer
TATCTTTTTCTTAAATAGTTTTGTTAAATATATCCAAAATTCTTCACCAAAAAGTTTTATATACTATAATTTAAAGATCACAGATATTTCAATTTAAGTTGTTTGGCTTGAAAAATACAATTATTATTACACTGCCAAATGAGCATTTTGTTCTAATAAATGCTCATAGGTAAATCACGTGGCCCATAAGCTGACAGCTCCTCAGGCCAAACTTCATTATAGGCCATTTTGCTCTGAAGAAAAGTGGTTTGAATATAGGTAGCATGTTGTTTCTCCTATCCCCTTCTCTCAAAGAAGAAAAGGCTATTGGTGGTTTTTCATGTATCCTCCTATCTCTCCCAATAAATGCTCTTTTTCTCAAAAGAATGAAATCAGTCTGCAGGAGGCTTTTCATGTCCTTTCACATCACAATTTAGCTCCTTCCTTCCTTTCATGTGGCTGCTATTCCTGATACCCGTTCTCCCTATCTGTCTTTAGCCCAAGACCCTGCTATCATCACAAATGAGCTACCTCTGAATTTCATTCTTTATCAATATCATCTGTAATTCTGGTGAGTTGTGGAGTGCTCTTTTCCACTAAATGTATTATTTATATGAATATTTTCATTTTAAAAATGAAATATTTATAATTTTTTTTTAATTTTAAAAGTTTCATTTTTAAAAGGGTGTTTCAAAAAGGTACTTTTGAAATTTGAAGAGAACATGTATTATCTCTACAGACGACTAATATGTCATGTGATCAATTCTAACTTTTTCTGAATTCAGCTCCTTTCCAGCCCTCAAAGGAATGGCTTAACGTCTTTTACCAAATATGGAGTGACCTCATTTATTTCAGGGTGTTACTTACTTTTTTCATAGGAAGTCCACCTTTTCCCAAACTACCTGGGTTAGGGTTGATGGGCGGAGCTTTATCAACAGAGAGGACTAAGTAAGGTTGTAGAAAGAATTGAATCAAGAACAAAGAGGGAACTTGAAGCTAGGACACCAAGGGAAAAAAATTAAAATCTCCCTGATTCTTTGATTACCTTTGCCTCTAAGATTGGACTAAGCCTAGTCTAAAATAAGAGTGTTTTTTGACACTTTTTTTGTGCCACCAGAGCTCCTTCTTTAGGTGTAGAATAATTAATTATTGAACATTTGGAGCCCTTGGGTGACACAAACAGCTAAACCCTTAACTACTAATTGAAAAGTTGGCAGTTTGAACTCACCCAAAGGTGCCTCAGAAGATAGATCTGGCTATCTGCTTCCAAAAGGCCACAGCCTTAAAAATGCCACGGAACACAGTTCTACTCTGTGACACATGCGCTTGCCATGAATTGGAATTGACTTGATAGCAACTGGTTTTTAATGTTTGTTTATTTGAATATTTATTTATGTAAGTTTCTGCTTATCTTTATTTGATAATATCCTTAAGGATTATGAATCTACTGTGCTTCTGATTTGAGGCCCAAATTCCAGTGGAATTAATTGTGCATTTGAAAATAAGATAAGCAACATATGAAAGTTCATAAGAACATAAATTTTCTTAGATAAAAGAGCATTCTTTGAAATTTGAAAAATATTATTACCCTCAACTTTGTATCTTTTCAAGTTGTTTGTTTGTTTGGGAGATTGGCATGGAATAGAGTAGAGTGGTCTAGTTTATCAGGCAATTAATTGTTATATCTGATTTCCCTTGGTTTACATTGGTCACATTCTAAATATAGCAATTTATATTTAAAACTTAAATGAAAATAACTGGTCAGTCCTCGTATTTCCTTCTGTCTCTCTATGTATGTGCCAGTACTTGAGAGGAAGCTGGTAACATTTGAGAAAACTCTTGGCATTTTATAGGCTTTTCTTGGTGATTTTCTAATTAAAGGAAATGTCCTCTAAAAAGCTCAACAAATAAAGCACAGGGTGATCAGTTTGATAGAGAACATCAGTAGAGAAGAGGACTACAGTGTAAACAGTGAAACATCATTAACTATTAATACTAGAGAAATATGAGAGACAATACAGCATAGCAGTTAAAAGCTCAGATTCTGGAGATGTGGATTTTTTCACTTCCATTTATTAACTGTGCCACCTTGGACCTCTCCATACCTGAGCTTATTTATCCATAAAATGAAGATAATAATAGTACTTGCTTCATAGTGTTGTTAAGAGAGGCAACCGAGATATAAGCACAATAAAAGCCAGAAAACCAAACCCATTGTCATTAAGTTGATTGTGACTCATAGCACAGTATAATTGTCCCATAGGATTTCCAAGGCTATAATCTTTATGGAAGCAGATTGCCACATCTTTCTCCTGAAGAGTGGCTGGTGGGTTCACTCCCCATTTACCATGCCCAACCTTAACCCAGTCTCCTCCCCTCCCTGCCCAGTAACCCACTCCCCTGTGCCCATCATAGTTATGCACCCCTGTGTGTTCTGCATTTCCTCCATGCAAATGTTGCCCCTCTGGTGTGCCATGGTCGATTGCTCCAAGGGATACATTTCCATAGAGTATGTGGGTGCATCACCCTGGGCTGAGTGGTCTGAGTGTACATCTTGTTTACTATTAGGCTGAGAGCCAGCCCCTGGGAGTGAGCTTTATTCTAGGCCCAGAATGTATCCCAGGGCCATAGCATTGGGGGTCTCACCAGACTCCATCCAACCAGTAATTCTGGTCATTATTGAGTTTTTGGATTTTGTTCCATGTTTTCTCTCCCACTCTATCCAGGATCTCGAGATTTGATCCTTTCCTGAGTGGTTGGCATTGGTAGCCGGGCACAATCTAGTTCTTCTGGTGTTGAGGGCCATCATGTCCTAGGGCTCATTGCTTCTAAATGTGCCTGTTATTTTGCACTCTTCTTCACTTCAGATGATAGGAGACCATTAGGAGCATCTTAGATGGCCACTTGAAAGCTTTTAAGACCCCAGTCATTACTCACCAATGTAGGACGAGGAACAAGATTTTTATGTATTTTGTTGTGCCAATTGAGTCTGGTGTCCCCCAGTACCATAGTCCTGAGTCGGCAGATCCATTGGCTCTCTCTCCCACAGTGTCTGGCTGTCTGTGAGGGATTACTCTATGTCTGTCTTCTGTTGTTTCTGTAAGGATTGCAGGTATTTTGTATCACTGGTATCTGTGTAAGATTAGCCTTGGTCTAGAATATACTCCTGTTCACTAACCCCCATCTGATCTTCTCAGATGTTTATGTGTTTGTAGCCTGGTTTTTGATGTTAATGGTAATGCACTATTGTGGATATACTGGTTGGTATAATGTCTATGATCTATATCTTATGTGCACAATTCAATGTCCCCCCTTTTCCTAATGTTGTCATGGTGGTCACAGACTCTTTCTATACCATCCTTCCCCTTCCCTCCCCACCCTGGTAACCTACAAAGTGAGTTCCCTTTCTTAAGCAAACACCTCTTTGTCTTTTTACAGTAATGGGTTCATACAGTATTTGTCCTTCTATAATTGACTTATTTCACGAAGCATAATGTCCTCCAGGCTCATCCACGTAGTGAGATGATTCTCATATCCTCCATTGTTCTTCGGTGTAGCATAGTATTCCATTGTGTGAATGTACCATAATTTAGTTATCCATTCATTCATTGATGGGTATTTAGGTTGTTTCCATCTCTTTGCTATAGTGAATTGTGCTGCGATGAGCATAGGTGTACATATGTCTATTCATGCCCTGCCTCTCACCTCTTTAGGATATATTCCTAGTAATGGAATTGCTGGGTCAAATGGTATTTCTATTTTCAGTTTTTTAAGGAAATACCATACCATTTGCCATAATGGTTGTACCATTTTACAATCCCACCAGCAGTGCACAAGAGTTCCAGTCTCTCCACAACCTCACCAGCATTTGTTAGTTTCTGTCGTGTTGAACTTTGCTATTATTGCTGAGTGAGATGATATCTCATCATTGTTTTGATTTGCATCTCTCTAATGAGTAAAGATTGTGAGCAATTCCTCATGTGTTTGTTGGTCACCAGCATATCATCTTTAGTGAAGTGTCTGTTCAAATCTTTTGCCCATTTTTTAATTGGATTGTTTATCTTTTTGGTGTTCTGGTGTTGAAGTTTTCTATAGATTTTGGAGATAAGTCCTTTGTCAGATATGTCATAGGCAAATATTTTCTCCCAATCTGTAGGTTCTCTTTTTACCCTTTTGACGTCTTTCAAGGCACATAAAAATTTAATTTTTAAAAGGTCCCAGTCTTCTAGCTTCTCTTCCACCTCCTGTGCATTCTGGGTTATGTTTGATAGTCTATTTATGCCATAAATTAGGACTCCTATATTTGCCCCTGTTTTATGTTTGATGAATTTTATAGTTTTGGGTTTTACATTTAAGTCTTTGATCCAGCTTGAGTTTGTTTTTGTGTATGGGGTAAGATATGGGTCTTGTTTCATTATTCTGCAAGTGGCTATCTAATTTTGCCAGCACCATTTTTTAGAGCCTGTCTCTTCCCCATTTAAAGAGTTTTGGACCTTTGTCAAAAATCAGCTGTCCATAGATGGATGGGTCTATTTCTGGACTTTGGATTCTGTTCCATTGATCTATCTATCATTGTACCAATACCACGCTGTTTTGATTGGCTTTGCATATATGCCTTTTATTATGTTGAGGAATTTCCCTTCTATCCCTATTTTGCTGAGAGTTCTGAACAGGGTGTTGGATTTTATCAAATCTTTTTTCTGAATCAATTGATATAATGATATGGTTCTTTTCTTTATGTGGTGGATTACACTGATTGTTTTTCTGATGTTGAACCATCCTTGCATACCTGGTAGGAATCCCACTTGGTCAAGATGAATTATTTTGTTGGATTTTGTGGAAGATTTTTGCATCTATGTTCATAAGGGATATTGGTTTGTAGTTTTCCTTTCTAGAGGTGTCTTTCTCTGGTTTTGGTATTAGTGTTATGCTTGCTTCATAAAAAGAGTTTGGGAGTATTCCATCTTTTTCTATGCTCTGGAATAGCTTGAGTAGTATAGGTGTCAACTTTTCCCTGAATATTTGGTAAAATTCTCCAGTGAAGCCATCAGGGCCAGGACTTTTCTTTGTGGGGAGGTTTTTTTTTTTTTTTTGGTCAATTTTTTTTTTCGTTATGGGTTTGTTCAAGTTTTCTATCTCTGAGTGGGATAGTTTAGGTAGGTCTTGTGATTCTAGAAACTTGTCCATCTCTTCTAGGTTCTCAAATCGGTTGGAGTACAGTTTTTCATAATATTCTGTCAGTTGTTGTTGTTGTTATGTGCCATCGAGTCGGACCTTGGGTTTCCAAGGCAGGATCACTATGGAAGTAGATTGCCCTATCTTCCTTCCGAGGAGTGGCCGGTGGATTTGAACTGACAGCTTTCTGGTTAACAGTGTCAGTATCTTTTTTATTTCAGTTGGTTCTGTTGTGATGACACCCTTTTCATTTACCATTCTTGTAATTTGCATCTTCTCTTTTCTTTTACATCTTTTCTTTTGTTAGATTTGCCAGTGGTTTGTCGATTTTGTTCATCCTTTCAAAGAACCAGCTTTTTGTTTTGTTGATTTTCTCTCTTAATTTTTTGTTTTCTGTTTCATTTATTTCTGCTCTGATCTTTATCAGTTCCTTACTTCTAGATACTATAGGATTCTTTTGTTGCTCTTTTTCTAATTGTTGGAGTTGTTTAATTAAAGATTTTCATTTTCTTTATGTTGTGTAATCCATACTGCAGATTGTAGTCTTTGATATTCATCAGTAAGTGCTTCAAGTCATCTTCACTTTCAGCAAGCAAGGTTGTATCATCTGCATGTTGCAGATTGTTAATCATTCTTCCTCCAGTCCTACCGTGGTGTTCTTCATATAGTCCAGTTTCTCAGATTATTTGCTCAGCATACAGACTGAATAAGTCTGGTGAAAGGATACAACCCTGACACACTCCTCTCCTGAGTTTAAACCATGCAGTATCTTCTTGTTCTGTTTGAATGACAGCCTCCTGGTCTATGTACAGATTCCTCATGAGTACAATTAAGTGTTCTGGAATTCCTATTCTACTCAATGTTATCCATAATTAATTATGATCCATGCAGTAAAATGCTTTTGCATAGTCAATAAAGCACAAGTAAACATCGTTCTGGTATTCTTTCCTTTCAGCCGGGACCCATCTGACAATAGCAATGATATCCCTCATGCCATGTCCTCTTCTGAATCCAGCTTGCATTTCTGGAAGTTCCCTATCAATATATTGCTGCAACTGTCTTTGAATCATAGTCAGCAAGATTTTACTTGTGTGTGATATTAATTATATCGTTTGATAATTTCCACATTCTGTGGGATCACCTTTCTTTGGAATGTGTACAAATATGGATCTCTTCCAGTCAGTTGGCCAGGTAGCTGTCATCCAAATTTTTTGGCATAGAAAAGTAAGTGCCTCCAGCACGACAACCGCTTGTTGAAACATCTCAGTGGGTATTCCGTCAGTTCTTGGAGCCTTGTTTTTCATCAATTCCTTCAGTGTAGCTTTGAATTCTTTCTTCAATACCATCAGTTCTTGATCACACCACCTCCTGAAATGGATGAACATTGACCAGATCTTTTTGGTACAGTGAATCTGTGTATTCCTTCCATCTTCTTTTGATGTTTCCTGCATCATTCAATATTTTGCCCATAGAAACTTTCAATATTGCAACTCAAAGCTGGAATTTTTTTCTTCACTTCTTCCATCTTGAGAAATGCTGAGTGTGTTCTTCCCTTTTGGTTTTCTAACTCTAGGTCTTTGCACATTTCATTATAAGAATTGATTTTGTCTTCTCAAGCTTCTCTTTGAAATCTTCTGTTCAGCTTTTTTGTCTTGTCATTTTTTTTTTTTTTTCCCATTTCCTTTAACTACTCTCTGGTAGCATAGTGGCTAAGACACTTGCCTACTAACCAGACGGCTGGCGGTTCAAACCCACCAGCCACTCCTCGGAAGGAAGGTTGGGCAATCCTACTTCCGTAGTG
>NW_006921591.1:15823186-15831713 GCF_000298275.1 Orycteropus afer afer
AAGTTAGTTTCCTTCCATATATAAACCTTTCCTTGACTTTTTACAATAATGAACTAATACTGTATTTGTCCTTCTGTGACTGACTTATTTCTCTCAGCATAATGTCCTCTAAGTTCATCCATGTTATGCGGTGTTTTTCAAATTCTACATTATTCCTTAGCATTGCATAGTATTCCATTGTGTGTATGTACCATAGTTTAAAGTGGTGTATTAAAGTCTCCTACTGTGACTGTGGAGTTATCTGTTTGTCTTTTCAGTTCTATTAGAGTCTGGTTTATGTATTTTGGGGCTCTTACATTGGGTGCATAGATATTTATTGTTGTAATGTCCTCTTGTTCAATCAATCATTTAATCATTATATAATGTTCTTCCTTGTCTCTTATGGTGGTTTTTGTCATAAAGTCAATTTTATCAGAAATTAATATTGCCATTCCTGCTCTTTCAGGGTTGCCATTTGCTTGATAGATCTTTTTCCAACCTTTGATTTTTAGTCTATTTTTATCTTTCTCTCTGAGGTGTGTTTCTTATAGACGGCATATTGATGGCTTATGTTTTCTTATCTAGTCTGCAATTCTCCATCTCTTGGAGTGGAGTGGTGCATTTAATCCATTGACATTCAGTGTAATAATCAACAAGTGTGAATTTGTTGCTGTCATTTTGTTATGTTCTTTTTCATGGTGTTGCTGATTTCTTTGTCCTATATAAGATTCTCTTATATATTGTCCTATATAAGATGCTGAACTCATTTTGTTTATGAATCATGTTATCACTTCCCTTGTTGCTATTGTTTTAGTATTTGCTAAATATTTGTTAGCCCTCTTTTTTATTTTGACATTTTTCTTTGTAGTTACCCTGTGATTTATAATTTTCTTCCAAAGTTTAGAGCAGTCCATTCTATCTTGCAGCTGTCTTGACTTCCCTACCATTTAGAAGTTATGTAACTACACAATTTTGTCCCTCTTTTTGGTTTGTTGTTGTTATGTGCCGTTGAGTTAGACCTGACTCATAGCGACCCCTCCTTGGGTTTCTGAGGCAGTATCACTATGGAAGTAGATTGCCCAACCTTCCTTCCAAGGAGTGGATGGTGGGTTTGAACCGACAGCCATCTGGTTAGCAGTCAAGTACCTTAGGCACTATGCTACCAGAGTTTGTAGTTGTCCTAATTTGTCAATTGATGTCTCTGGTTCACTGTTTACAGTCTTGTAGGCTTATTTATTTTGGATACTTCCAAAACTGGGTTGGTTTCTGGGTTATGTCATCATGTGTGTTAATGGTTGGTTGTAAGGTGGGTCTAGTTTTAACAAATTCCCTTAATCTCTGCTTATCTGGAAATGTCCTAATTTCACCATCCTGTTTGAGGAACAGTTTTGTTGGGTATATAATTCTTGGTTGGAAATTTTTCTCTTTCAGGGTTTTATATATCCCATCCCATTGTCTTCTCACCTGCATGGTTTCTGCCAAGAAATCCAAGCTTAGTCTTACTGGTTGCCCCTTGTAGGTAACTTTTCATTTTTCCTGTGCGCTTTCAGGATTCTTCCTTTGTCTTTGCTTTTGGTGAGTTTAATGATGATACATCTTGGTGATTGTCTTTTGGGGTCTATTCTGTTTGAGGTTCATTAGACTTCTGGAATGGATATATTCTCATCTTTCATCATACCAGGGAAATTCTCTTCCAACAAATTTTCAACAATTTTCTCTGTGGTTTTATTTGTCTCTTCCTGTTGTGGAATTCCAATTACACATAGGTTATTCCTTTTGATGGTATCCCACCTAAATCTTAGGGTTTCTTTGTTTTGTTTTGATCTTTTTTCTGATTGATCCCTTTCCAAAGAAGTATTGAGGTATTTGTCTTCAATCTCACTAATTCTGTCTTCCATTGATTTAATTCTACTTCTTTGCCCATTTAATGTGTTATCTATTTCTGAAAATTTAGTATTAATCTTCTGGATTTCTCTCTGTAGATTTTGAATCATTTATAATCTTTCATTTATTTTGTCACTTTGTTCTTGTACTGTCTTTCAAAATTATTCTAGGGTTTTCTCTGTTTTCCTCAGTTTTTTCAGTGTTTTCCTTGATGTGTCTCTCAACCTATTGAAGGTACCTAAATATAATAATTCTTTCGAATTCCTTTCAGGAGCTTCTAATGCTGCTTCTCTCTCAGGGATGTATTCTGGTCTGTATGCTGGTCCCTTGTTTCTCCTGCTTTATCTTGCTTCTTCATGTGGACTGTGATGCTCTGTTGTCTCCGAGACATTGTGACCTTTTTGTCATTTTATTTAATTGGTGATTGTAGGTTGGAGTGATTTCCCCAAGATTTTAATTTTCTTTTGTTTTGTTTGGATTTTATCTACATAAGCAGGGTACTGTGCTCCTCTATTCACTAGTTGGCAGCTCTTATACACTCACCCCTCTCTCTTCTCCCATTGTCAGCCTCCCATATGCCCTGCCATCCTTGGCAAACAGAGCCTATTCTTTGGTCCCTGGAATTTGAATGAGAATGCTGTCACTTTAAATATCCAAAATGGCCACTGCTTGAACACATTCAAATTGTCTGCACCCTCTGTCACTTTAAATATCCAAAATAGCCGCCACTTGTAAACATTCAAAATGGCTGCACCCTCAGTCACTTTAAATATCCAAAATGGCCACCAGTTGTAAATAATCAAAATGACTGTGCCCTTTGGGCAGCCAATAGTCTGCAGCTCAGGTTATCTCCCTCCCTGCTGTTTCCCTTTCTAGTCAGCGGCCACCAACGCAGTTGTTCCTGCAGCCCTTGGCAACCTGGGCTGATCTTTAGGTCAATTCTCAGGTCCCAACACCACTTGGCAATATTCAGACTGTTGGTCCCATTAGAATAGCTGACAGTCCACAGCTCTGTCTATCTCTGTACTCACCGTTTTCATGCAGGGTTCTCTGTTAATTAATGCCTAATCCATTTCTGTACACTTCCTTTCAAAGCTCAGGGCTCCAAGACTGTCTTGTGTAACTGTCAATGGGTTTCCCTATTCTGCCATCTTTCTGGAAGTCCTGAAACATTTTTTGTGATGATGAATGCCATGCCATTCCACTTCAATTTGTCATCCTCAACATAGTAAATCATATGTTTTTTTTATTCCAAATGGCCAAAACCAGTCTGTTTCAGCTTACTAATGTCTAGCATATTGATCCTTATGCATTCCATTTCATTTTTGACAACTCCCAATATTCCTAGATTCATACTTCATACGTTCCATGTTCCAATTATTAATGGATGTTTGCAGCTGTTCCTTCCCATTTTTGAGTCATGCCCCATCAGCAAATGGAGGTTCCAAAAGCTTTACTCCATTCGAGTCATTAAGGTCAACTCTACTTTGAGGAGGCAGCTCTTCCCTAGTTGTATTTTGTGTGACTTCCAACCTGAGGGGCTCATCTTCCAGCACTGTATAAGACAATGCTTTAGGGCTATTTATAAAGTTTTCCAGTGATATATAAGACGGTGTTTCACTGCTATTCATAAGGTTTTCATTGGCCAGTATTTTGAGAAGTGGATGGCCCCTTCCTTCTTCCGAGTCTGTCTTAGTCTGGAAGTGCCACTGAAACCTGTCTGCCATGGGTTGACACTGCTGGCATTTGGAATACTGGTGGCATAGCCTTCAGCCTCACAGTAATATGCAAGCCATCACAGTAGGACAAACTGACAGACAAGTGGTGGTACATATTTTGTACATGTAATTCTTAACATTTTTAAATAATGAAATAATGAGGATAAAAGTTGTGGTTACCTCCTTTTACCTGCTTTAATACCTTAATTTCCTACCTCCCATAAATTACAGAATAACTCCAATTCAAGATCCGGTTTGCTTCTGGTGAATGATAGCATAAAATATGTATATTAATTTGTGTTTATTTATTATTGTAGATTAGTTTTAATGGTTTTTAGCAATGGGAATTTAGTTTAAAATCTTTATTTTTCTCCCCCCATCAAAACCTAATGGGATTCTGTTTCCTCAGATATTAAAAACTTCTAAATAAGCTAACCTTTGTTGTTGCTAGCAATGGTTGATTCATGGTGACACCTTGAACAAGAGGATTGGATTACTGTGATCATAGTTTCATTGGCTGATTTTTCAGAAGTACATTGCCAAGCATTTCTTCCTAGTCTATCTTAGTCTGGAAGCTCCACTGAAACCTGTTTAGCATTACAGCAACATGCAAGTCTCACTGACAGACAAGTGGTAGCTGCACTTGAGGGGCTTTAGCTAAGAATTGAACCTAGGTTTCCCACATGTAAGGCTAAAATTCCACCACTGAACCATCATTGCCTTCAAGCTAAGCTTTATATATGCTAAACTTCCTTTGGCCAGATTCTTCAAGAGTGACCTTGGTTTATGAGTATAGTGGCTCTTCTCACTAATTTGGCAGCTGTAATATGAACAGGAGAGCCTGGTGGTATAGCGGTGAAAGCACTCAGCTGCTAACCAAGATGTGTCACTGGTTTGAACCCGCCAGCCACTCCACAGGAGAAAGATGAGGCAGTCTGCCTCCATAAAGATTTATAGCCTTTGAAACCCTTTGGGGCAGTTCTATTCTGTCCTATTGGGTCACTATGAGTCAGAATCAAGTCAATGGCAGTAGGTTTTTGTTTTTTAACATGAACAACAATAATGAAAGCAAAGTTCAGTGATTTCACTGAAATTTTTATTACTTGCATTGATATTTCTCCTTCTGAACCATGGTAGTTGGAATTTTGTGCCCCTTGGGAGTTGTTTGTTTTTCCAGACTGGTTAACAAATCAGGAACTTGGCTTCATGTAATTTTCATTAAACAAATACCTTGGCACATTTTCTGTGGGGATTATCAGGACTCTAAAATTAATTGAGAACAGGAAATACAGTGCCAATGGGAAAGCCCAGGAGTTTTTGTTTCAATTCAGGAAAATGGAAACATGCAGCTTTTAGCAGAAGAGCCCAGAACATCAGACTTTCCTTTGCTGGGGCAGCTGAGCAAGATCCTGGGGTTACTGACCTGAAGACTACACAGCCCAAGTGGCATGTGGGTCACCAGCCTCAGTTTCAGAGCCCATGTTTGGACAGTAATATATCTTGAGAGGCATATGTCACTTGTAGTGTTAGTTTTTTTCCTACTCAGTATTTGTAGAGTAGCTGACACTCAGTGGGGCCTCAGCATCTGTTAAGTTGAATTGCTTTGAAAATGTAATGACCTTTATACATTCATTTTCCAGAATTAGGAAGCATCTCAGAGAGTTAATACTGGGTGCATTGTGCCTAAGGCATTTGACTGCTAACCAGAAGGTTGGTGGCTCAAATCCACTAGCCATTCTAGAAGGACGACTGGATAATCAACTTCTGTAAAGATTTACCACCTCTAAAACCCAAAGGGAGTCACTAAGAGTCGGAATTGACTCGATAGCATTGAGGTGTTTTTTGGTTGTTTTGTTTTGTTTTTTGAGTTACCTCTAGTAATGCCTGATTTGAGTGAATATAGGAGTTTGGCAACACAACAACAACAACAAAAACTTATGAAATGTTAGTCTCACTGTTGTCAGAAGAGATTACTCTGTATGGTGATTCTTATCCAGAATTTATATCAGAAATGTAGGGCCATTGGACATGATTGTATGAAATCTGGTCTAGGCTTGTACCTTTTTGGGAATCTCAGAAACTTATAGTACAGCTCCTCTCCTGTCACAGAGAAAGCATAGCTAAGGAATAATGTGTTATAAACATATACCGTTGAAATTTAATTAGAAACAGGACACTACCTTCCAGACATGAGGAATCTTTGTATTCATATTGTGGTTCTCTCAAAGGTGCATTTAGAGTCATCTGATGAAGAGGAAGCAGTGAGTTTACACCTCAATGTACCTTTTCTGCTCAAAATACCTAGTAGTGGCAGATAGATAGACTATGAAAAAAAGATCTCAAAAAAAGAAAAGCCAATTTCAGAAACAAGATAGAGAACCCTGCGGACGAGGAACAGAAAAGAAATGGTAGGTGGTGAGCAGGGTGAAACCACAGGCTTGCAGGCTCTAGGTTTTGAAGCATGCATTCAAGTCTTAGAGTTTACAACCATGTGGTAAAAGTAACTACAGTGTCCCACTGATGCAGGGGATCATAACTTGGCCAGGGGAAGAAGTGAGCTTCCTCACCTTTACACCCCATGAAAGAAAGCTAGAAAATCTGTGCTGACCTGTTGTTGTAGCCAGTTGTGAACAGAGGAAGATGGGAGGATAGTAGCCAGCTTGCAATCCAGATATTAACCCAGTGACTAAGTAGATCATTGCCCCAAAATAAATGCCTAGCAGGCACCCCAATATGCAATTACAAAACTCAATGTAGATTATGACATTTTACTCAAAATGGACCTGGGATCTAAATTCCAAAATGCACTAATAAATCTAATGCTAAGAAGGACAGCAAAAAAACCCAACAATCGGAATATGACTGTATAAAAATAATTTTATAGAACAGTTTGATAAAGAATTTTAAATAGACACATTTAGAACAATCAATGAGATAAAGCAAACATCTGTTTTAAATATCAAGAAATTACAAACCAAAAATATGTAAAAATTTTAAGAAAAGAATGGGTGATGAGAAAAGGAGTCTATTAGAAAAATAAAAAATATAGCCACTGAACTTTAAAATCTCAATAGATCAGGTAAATTCTACACTGCACACGATAAAATAAAAAATTAACAAATGGTAAGCTAATACTAAGGAATTCATCCAGAACATAGCATAGATAGATTTAAAAAAAAAAAGGAAGGGAAATTAGGAGATAAACTAGACTGAGAGGTTCAACATACATGTAATAAGAGTTCTCCAATGAAAGAATAAAGAGGATGGCAGTATTTGAAGAGTTAATGGCTGAGAATTTTTTAGGATTAAAAATAAACATGAAGGGAGAGGCATCAGCAGAGTAGGAAGTTTCAAACATCCACCACGGCCACAGAAACACTGAAAAACAAAGTGTTAAAACTAACTTTGTCAGAACGCTGCAACAGTCAGAGGTTCACAGCAACCAAGGGAATGGTGAATGAAGAAAAAGGCAACTTAAAAACAGTAGGAAAGCTTTGAGGCTTTTTAAATTTTTATTTTATAGTGGTAAAAATTACATATATAACAAAACTTTTGCCATTTTAATCATTTAAAGTGTACAATTCAGTGACATTAATGTAAGATTCTTGAATGCTTTAGCTCAAAACAGTTAATCTTGTCATGAGTATACAATTCAGTATGTCAGTATGCCCGTACTTGATTTGAGTTAGAGGTGAAGGTTTTGTTTATCATGGGAATCTGAGAACACATTAATATCCTCCTTACTCATTGTAAAAATTATTTACATATCAAATTGAATTATTAAGTTCATGAAGTTAAGATAGAGATAAAAATTTCATTTAAAATGTGAAGACTGTAGTTATTAAGAAATTATACATTATCACTAAATTATATCACTGATATTCTACAGGTGGATGTGTGGCTTTTTTACTTGCCCTTAGCTCACCCCTCAGCTCCGTAGCAGTCTCGAAAATGGCAGCCCACTTTCCCCATGTAAGACCCTGGGACTGAAGGGAGCAGAGGAGATCTTACTCACCAATTATTGTGTTTATCTGTTCTAATCTGTCTGGGGGAAGAACAGACTAACACAAGGCACTCGTGTGATAAGGCACTCAAAATCCACTCAGAGTGGAAAAGTTGTAGGCATTCCTTGAAAATTCTGTAAGGTAATTGAAAATGGTGCAGCTGCCTAGGGCAAAAGACCAGCTAAAGCCTTGGAGGAAAATCCAGGGAGAGAGTGACTTTGGAAAATAAGAGCATTCAAAAGTACTTGTGTATAAGATAGTGTCCAGCTACCACTATCAACCACTCAGAAAGGGATCAAAATAGGAGACCCTGGTTAGAGTGGGATGTGGAACAAAACTCAAAATCATTAAAAAAAAAAAAAGGACCAGGCTTACTGGTCTGATAGAGACTGGTGAAATCTCTGATATTATAGCCCCTCGTCACCCTTTGGGTCTGTAATTGAACTCACTCCTGTGGCTTCCAGCCAAACAATAGCCAGGCGTATAAGGTGAACATTTACACCAGGTAGGTACACTTCTTAGAACAATCTACCATGGGAGATCAGAAGGACAGCATTTGCACAGGGCAATAGCTCAGGAAACAAGAATACATAGGAAAGGACACAGGGAAAAGGTAACCACAGGGGGAAAGTGGGAAGAGAGCTATTACATTATGAGGATTGCAATCAATGTCATGAAACAAAATGTACATAACCTGTTGTAGGAAAAATGAATTTGCTCTGCAAATTTTCATCCAAATCACGGTGACGTAGTGCCTAAGGCATTTGACTGCTAACCAGAAGGCTGAAAGTTCATACCCATGAGCCACTCCTTGGAAGGAAGACTGGACGATCTACTTCCAAAGAGATATTGCCTCAGAAACCCAAGGAAGGGTCACTATGAGTCAGAATCAACTAGATGGCAGTGGTGTATATATATGTGTGTGTGTATATATATATATAT
>NW_006921591.1:15835348-15836167 GCF_000298275.1 Orycteropus afer afer
ACGAAAGAGGGGGAGCCCTTCAACGAGATGGATTGATACGGTGGCTGCAATGATCAGGTCAAATATAGCAGGGATTGTGGGGCTGGCGCGGGATCGGGCAGTGTTTCGTTCTGCTGTGCATGGGGTCGCTATGAATCAGAAACGACTCGATGGCACTTAACAACAACAACAACAGTGTCCAAGGAAATTTCTTTCAAGACTCTAACTGAACATAAGCTAATGGAACAGAGACTTCAGACCATACACAAAAGGAATGCAGTTTTTGAAAAATGGTTTGGAAAAGTCACAGAACAAATCGATAGCTATAACCTTTAAGAACAGCAAGCCCACCACTCTCCACCACTCAGAGGGAGATGTATATAGGAGATCTTGGATAGAGAGGGAGGACAATGTGGAACAAAACTCAAAATCATTTGGAAAAAAAAGGGGGAGGGGACCAGGTTTGGTGGTCTGATAGAGCCTGGTGGAATCACTGAGACTATGGCCCCTAACTGCCCTTCAGGTCTGGAATTGAACCCACACCTGTGGCTTCCAGTCAAAAAAAGAGAGAGGCGTATGAGTTGAACATTTACCTGAGGTAGACACACTCCTTGGAGAGAACAATCATGGGAGAAAGAAGGGCTTTTTATGCACAGGGAGACAGCTCAGGGGGCAGGGGTGCATGGAGAGATGGACACAAGGAAGAGGTAACTATCAGGAGGAGGTGGGAGGAGAGCTGTTGCGTTGTGGTAAATTGTAATCAATGTCATGAGACAAAGTGTATGTGAACTGCTGTATGGAAAGTGAATTTGCTCTGTAAATTTTCACCCAAATCACAAT
>NW_006921591.1:15842154-15845860 GCF_000298275.1 Orycteropus afer afer
TGTCTCAATGAATAAAGAGTAGGAATAAAGAGATAGAAGTTATATTTAAAAAAAAAAAAAAGTAGAATTTTGGAGCTGAGAAGCACAATAACTGACATGAAAATTTCACTAGACTGTCCCCAAAGCAGATCTGAGCAAGCAGAAGAAGGAATCAGCAAATCTGAAGATACCATAAAAAAAAAAAAAAAAAAAACATATACACACTGAGTCAGCTCTGACTCATAGCAACCCTATATATTGGACAGAGTAGAACTACCCTGTAGGATTTCCAAGATGGTAAATATTTGTGGAAGCAGACAGCCTCATCTTTCTCCCATGGAGTGGCTCGTAGGTTTGAACTGCTGACCTTTGTTTAGTAGCCAAATGCCTTAATCATTGTGCCATCAGAGCTCTTCCAAACTTGAAGATAGGATACTTGAAATTATTCAGTTTGAGGAGCTGAGAGAAAAATGAATGAAGAAAAGTGAACAGAGCCTAAGAGACCTGTGGGATATCATCAAGCAGACCAACATATGCATTATAGGAGTCTGAGGTGAACAGAGAGTGAAAGTATTAGAAAGAATATTTGAAGAAATATGGCTGAAAACTTCCCAATTTTGGTGAAAGACATGAATGTATACATCCAAATGCTCAATTGCCATAAGTCCAACAACCTTCTTTGCGCAACTGGAAAAGCCAGTCTTCAAATTTATATAGAACTTCCCTGAATAACCAAAGCACTCATGAAAAAGAAGAACAAAGTAGGAAGACTCATATTTCCTGACCTGAAATTATATTATAAAGCTACAGTAGTCAAAACAGTCTAATACTGGTGTAGTGATAGACATAAAACCAATGGAATAGAATACAGAGTCCAGAAATAAACCCATATATCTATAGTCAATTGATTTTTGACAAGGGTGGCAAGTCCATCCAATGCGAAAAGAATCACTTCTTTAAAAAAGGTATTGGGACATGGGATTTCCACAAGCAAAAGAATGAGCCTGGGCCCATACTTCACATCATATACAAAAACTAACTAAAAATGGGTTAAAGACCTAAATTTAAGAACTGAAAACAAAACTCTGGGAAAAAACATATGGTAATGCTTTAGGGCCTAGTTTTTAGTAATAGATTCTTAGATATGACCCTGAAAGTAGGAGAAACAAAAGATAAAATGGACAAATGGGACTTTATTAAAATTAAAAAAAAAAAAAAAAAAACCACCTTTTATCCATCAAAGGATTTCATCAAGAAAGTGAATAAACAACCTATGGATTGAGAGAAAAATTTTGGACAAAATATCAGATGAGGGATTAATATCCAAAATTTATAAAGAACCCTTACATCTTAACTACAAAAAGGCAAACGATCCAATCACAAATAGGCAAAGGACTTCAAGAGACATTTCAACAAAGAAGAAATACAAAAGGCCAACAAGCCCATGAAAAGATACTCAACATCATTAGTCACTTGTGGTTCTTAGGTGCCATCAAGTTAATTTAAACTCATAGTGACCTCATGTTCAACAGAACAAAACACTGCCTGGCTTTGTGCCATCCTCACAATCATTCTGTGTTTCAGGCCAGTTTTGAAGCCATGGTGTCAATTCATCTCATTGTGAGTCTTCCTCTTTTTCACTTACCATTTACTTTACCAAGGATGATGATCTTCTCCAGGGACTGCTCCCTCCTGATATCAAAACCAAACCAAACTCACTGCTATTGAGTCAGTTCTGACTCATAGGGACCCCTTTTGGTTTTCTGAGGTGGTAAATCTTTACAGATGTAGATTGTCCCATCTTCCGTGGAGCAGCTGATGGGTTTGAACTGCCAACCTTCTGGTTAGCAGTCAAATGCCTTAGGCACTGTGCCACCAGAGCTCCCTGGTCCCTCCTAATAACATATCCAAAATACAAGAGGCAAAATCTCACTTTATCTGTACTTCCTCCAAGACAGATTTGTTCTTCTTCCACCAGTCTATGGTACATTCAGTATTCTTCCCCAACACCATAATTCAAGTGCATCAGTTCTGTGGTTTTCATTTGTTGTCCAGATTTCACATACATATGAGGCTATTAAAAAGACAGTGGCTTGGGTCAGGCATACCTTAGTCTTCAAAGTGACATCTTTGCTCTTTAACACTTCAAAGAGGTCTTTTTATGCAGGTGACCAGCTAAGATGCAACAATAGGTCTATCCTTGTCCAGAGCAAAGAAAACCAAAGATGCATGAAAACAATTAGTCCAAGGAACTAGCAGACCATGCAAAGCTCAGCCTATATGACCCTGAGACCAGAAAAAAATAGATGCTGCCCACTTACCACTGTCAACTACTCGGAAAGGGATCAGTGTAGGAGATCCTGGATAGAGTGGAAGAAAAATACGGAACAAAACTCAAAATCATAAAAAAGACCAGGCTTATTGGCCTGATAGGGACTGTGAAACCCCCAAGACTATGGCCCCTAGTCATCCTTCAGGCCTAGAATTGAACTCACTCCCTTGGCTTCCAACCAAATGATAGATAGGTGTATAAGATGAACATTTACGCCAGGTAGGTGCACTCCTTAGAACAGTCAACCATGAGAGATCAGAAGGGTAGTATTTGCATAGGGAGATAGTCCAGAAGTCAGGAATGGATAGGAAGGAAGGACACAAGGAAAAGGAAGGAAGCAGAAGAGAGCTGTTACATTATGGGGTTTGCAATCATTGTAATGAAACAAAGTGTATGAACTTTTTTATGGAAAATGAAATTGCTCTACAAATTTTCACCCAAATCACAATTAAAAAATAAATATAAATAAATAAAGAGGTCTTTTGTAGCAGATTTGCCCTGTGCAATATGTTGTTTGATTTCTTGACTGCTGCTTCCATGGACGTTGATTGTGTATCCAAGTAAAATGAAATCCTTGACAACTTGACTCTTTTCTCCATTTACTGTGATGCTGCTTATTGGTCCAGTTGTGAGGATTTTTGTTTTCTCTATGTTGAAGTGAATCCATGTTGAAGACTGTGGTCTTTGAGCTTCATCAGTAAAAACTTAAAGTCATATTTACTTTCAACAAGCAAAGTTGTGTCATCTGCATATCACAGGTGATTAATGAGTCTCCCTTCAATCCCGATGCCATGTTCTTCTTCATATAGTCCAGCTTCCCGGATTTTTTCTTGCTCAGAATACAGATTGGATAAGTATAGTGAAAGGATACAACCCTGACGCACTCCTTTCCTGATGTTAAACCATGCAGTATCCCCTTGTTCTGTTCAAATGGCTGCCTTTTGGTCAGTGTACAGGTTCCTCATGAGCACAGTTAAGTATTCTGGAATTCTTGTTCTTCACAATGTTATTCATAATTTGTAATGATCCACACAGTCAAATGCCTTTGCATAGTCAATAAAACACAGATAAACATTTTTCTGCTATTCTCTGCTTTCAGCCAAGATCCATATGACATCAGCAATGATATCCCTCATTCCACATCCTCTTCTGAATCCAGCTAGAATTTCTGGCAGTTCCCTGTCTATGTACTGCTGCAACCATTTTTAAAATTAGTTTCAGCAAAATTTTACTTGCCTGTGATAGTAATGATATGGTTCAATTATTTCTGCATTATGTTGGATCACTGTTCTGGTTAACTAGTGCTGCTCTGACAAGAATATACCACAAATGGGATGGCCTTAACAAACAGGAGCTTATTCTTAAAATTTGGAGGCTTTAAGTCCAAGTTCAAAG
>NW_006921591.1:15846120-15846853 GCF_000298275.1 Orycteropus afer afer
ACATGCAGAGTCCAAGTGTGCCATAAGCTAGAGACCATTCCCCAAGGCTTCTGCTTCTATACAGGAAGCAGACCACACTCCCTAAGACAGCTACTCAGCTGCTCACAGTAGATTCCACCATGGAGGTGATTACCAGTCTCATCATGGGGAATACTATATCCACCTGCCCAGCCACTCAACCAGGCCTAGCCAAGTTGACACACAAACTGAACTACCACAATCACCTGTTTTTGGAATGAGAAGAATTATGGATTTCTTCTAGTTTGTTGGCCAGGTAGCTGTTTTCCAAATTTCTTGATATTAACAAGTGAGTGCTTCCAGCATCACACCTGTTTATTGAAACATCTAAATGGGTGTTACATCATTCCTACAGCCTTGTTTTTCACCAAATTCTTCAGTGAAGCTTGGACTTCTTTCTTCAAAATCATTGGTTCTTGATCATATGGTTCCTCCTGAAATGGTTGAACACCAACCATTTTTTTAAAAAAATACTTTATTGAAATGTAATTTATGTACAGTAAAATATACAAAACTAAAGTGATATGGGTCAATGCATTTTTTTTTTAGTATTTCCTCCCCTCCCCTCCCACCCCTGGTAACCAACAAAGAAAATGTCCTTCTATACATAAACCTTTCCTTAACTTTTACAATAACGGACTAACACAGTATTTGTCCTTTTGTGATTGACTTATTTCCCTCAGCATAATGTCCTGCAAGTTCATGCACATTATGT
>NW_006921591.1:15848639-15856890 GCF_000298275.1 Orycteropus afer afer
CCTGGCTAGCAGGGTGATTTTTAGGTTAATTCTTAAGTCCTACCACCACAGGAATCTGCGAGAGTGCTGTCTCTTTAAATATCCAAAATAGTCAAGCCTCTTTTTAACCCTACAAAATGGCGGCATCCTCCGGACCGGCTAAAGTCCACAGCGCAGCCCACCTTTCTGTTCACCTTCACTGTTTGTTCTTCAGCCACTGTGCATAGTCCTCTGTGCAGTCCCTGGCTAGCAGAGTGATTTTTAGGTTAATTCTTAAGTCCTACTACCACTCGGGAATCTCCAAGCTGTCTGTGCTGTCAGGATCGCTGCCAGACTGCAGCTCTGTATGTCTCCTTTTTTGGTATTTTCACACAAATTCTTCTGCTAGTTGGGGTTTAGTCCACTTCTATATCCTTCCCTTCAAGGCTTAGGGGTCCAGGATTATCTTTTGTGTCTGTGTTAATTGGTTTCCCTTTTCTTTGTTGAAAAGGGTCTGTGCAGTCTTTCTGCCTAGTCCGCCATCTTGCCCAGGAATCTCTCAGCACATGTCTCTTTCAGCAGCATGTCTTCCTCAACCAGCAGTCAGAGAGAGTTCTTCCTCTAGGAGGCCTCCTTTTGAGCCTGGCAGCATGGTCAAACTAGCCAGTCATAGCATCAGAACTCTCAGCACCTGAGAGTGAGTCTCCCATAACATTGTATTGTGCCACACCTAACAGAAATAACCCAGGTTGATAATATTTACAATCAAGAGCTCCTCAGTTGCTCATTCCATCACTGAGTTTACAATGACTTATGGGTAGAAAAGCCAAACTAAGTAATTTACTACACTGGAAGGTTCTTCCACTAGTTGGTGCCTAATCCACTTCTGTATACTTCCTTTCAAAGCTCATGCTCCAGAATTATCTTCTGCATCTCTGTCAATGGGTTTCTCTTTTCTTTGTTGAAGAGGGTCTGTGTAGCTTGTCTGCCTATGCCACCATCTTACCAGAAGTCCGACCAATTCCTTTTGGTATAGTGACTATGTGTATTCCTTCCATCTTGTCTTGAAGCTTCCTGCATCATTCAGTATTTTGCCTATAAAATCCTTCAGTGTTGCTACTCGAGGTTTGAATTTTTTCTTCAGTTCTTTCAGCTTGAGAAATGCTGAGCATGTTCTTTTCTTTTAGTTTTCTAACTCCAGGTCTTTACATATTTGATTGTAATACTTTACTCTGTCTTCTCAAGCCATCCTTTGAAATCTTCTGTTTGGCTCTCTTCATTATTTCTTCCATTTTCTTTATCTACTCTCGGTTCAGGATCAAGTTTCATTTTGGTCTTTTCTTTCTTTCCAGTCTTTTTAGTGACCTTTTGCTTTCTTCAGGGCTTTGATGTCATCCCACAGCTCATCTGCTTTTTGCTCATTGGTGTTCAGTGCATCAAATCTATTCTGCAGATGGTCTCTAAATTCAGGTGAAATATACTCAGTTTTGTTTTAGCTCTTGTGGACTTGTTTTAATTTTCTTCAGCTTCAACTTAAGCTTGGATATTAGCAGTTGATGATCTGTTCCACAGTCAGCCCCTGGCCTTGTTCTGATTGATTATACTGAGCTTCTCCATCGCCTCTTTACACAGATGTAGTCGACATAATTCCTGTGTATTCCATCTGGTGAAGTCCACGTTTATAGTTGCCATTTATGTTGCTGAAAAAAAGGTATTTGTAAAGAATAAATCATCATCTAGTAAAATTCTATCATGTGATTTCCAATGTCATATCTATAAGTAAAGCCATATTTTCCAACTACTGATAGTTCTTCTTCATTTCCAACTTTTGCATTCCAATCAGTAATAATTATCAATACATCTTGATTGCATGTTTGGCCAATTTCATATGAAGAACTTGGTAAAAAATATTCAGTTTCTTCACCTTTGGCTTTAGTGGTTGGTGTGTAAATTTGAATAATAGTAGTATTAAGTGTTCTTCCTTGTAGGTGTATGGATACTGTCCTATCACTGACAGCATTGTACTTAGGATAGATCTTGAAATGTTCTTTTTGACAATTAATACAATGCCATTCATCTTCAGTTTGTCATTCACAGCATACTATGATTTTCCATAAAATTGTCCAATTCAAAATGGCCCATATCACTCCATTTCAGCTCACTAATGCCTAGAATTATTGATTCCATTTCATTTTTTGACAACTTTCCATTTCCTAGAATGTACTTTGTGCATTCCATGTTCTGATTATTAATGGATGTTTGTGGCTGTTTCTTCTTATTTTGAATAGGTCCTGAAAGTTTGCTCTATCTATGTCTTTAAGGTTGTCTGGTTTTGGAGGAGCAGCTCTTCCCCAGTCTTATTTTGAATGCCTTCCAACCTGAGAGACTTCTCTTCTGGCACTATATCTGACATGTTTCACTGTTATTTGTAAGGTTTTCAGTGGCCATTTTCTTCTAAAGTGAACCACCTTTTTCTTCTTCCTAGTCTGTCTCATCTGGAAGCTCTGCTGAGACTTGTCCACCCTGGGTGACCCTGCTGGTATTTGCAATACCTAGGGCATAGCTTCTAGCATCATAGCAGCACTCAAGGCACCATAGTTCAGCAGACTGACAGATGAGTGGTGGAAAGAGTTTCTAGCATAATTAAATCAAACACAACCCAAATCAGGTTTCTTCAGTACTGTCTGGTTCCAGGGTCTGTAGATGCTGGGGACCTCCCATAAGACCTGGTTATTCAGTGTTTCCTGAGCTCCCTGAAATCCTCCTTACATAGAAGAGATTGCCTTTTCACTATCACCGTAAGTATCCATAGAATAAACCCAGCAGTACTGAAAGGCAGCAAGGAAAGTGGTTAAGAATGTTGGCACTGAAGAGAGTTAACCTGCATTAAATCCTGGTCTGCCACTAACTAACCTTGTCACCTTTGGCAGAACACTTAACCTCTCTTGTGTTGTAGTTTCCTCTTCTGCAAATTGGGATATCATAGTATTGACCTTAAAGGGTTATTGTGAGGATTAAATTATTAATGTGTGGAAAATGCTTAGACTAATTCCTGGTCAATGTTGGCTGTCACTGTTGTAGTTTATTATGTAACTTAAGTAACTTAAGTCACCAGAAGAACTAGTTATAAAGAAAAATGAATATTACTCATTTTTGTTTTGCAGCAAGAATTATGTTATTCCTTTGCAGTGCAGCTGTCCTGTAGATTTTGAGTTTCATGTGGATTTGATTCAGGCCAATCAAGCCTTTACTGTTGAGCCAACATCTGGTAAGGAGAATAAAGATTTCAAGTTTTCAATTACATTAGAGTTCTCAGATCAAAGAGAGGGTTTGAAAAGAAGGTGGTTGCAAGTTATGAAACAGAACAATGAACATTTGAGTGTATTATTTTAAAAAAATAATATTAATGAACTTTAAATATTTGACATAATATAAATTTTAACCAGACACTTGAGAATAAGGACACTTTTGGATAATTTAAATCATACAGATAATTTAAATAATGTCCAGCTATATGTGTCCTAAGATTAGAACTTCAAGTCAGAAATAACCCATTCTAATTCCAATTTTTTGTGCCTTTACAGCCTTAATTTTATATTCACCTTTTAGCTCAATTTCAAATAAAATGGGGATGTTATTTCTTTCCAAGCTTTCAGAATCTTAGTGCAGGGTTTAATGAATTTGTTCCATGAGCTCTGGTGACATAGTGCCTAAGGGATTTCATTGCTAACCAGAAGGCTGGCAGTTCAAATCCACCAGCCACTCCTTGGAAGGAAGGCTGGACAATCTACTTCTATAGAGATACCACCTCGGAAACTGAAGGAGGGTTCACTATGAGTCAAATAGACTCGACAGCAGTGAGTTTGGTTTGTTTGTTTGTTTGTTTTCTGATGGTATAAACAGTCTATCTTTGCATGCCCATGGGACAGAGGTCCTAGTACTGCTCAGGACAGTTGAAAATGAAAATTTCCTTCTAAAGTTATTTCAGCTTCTCAGTTCCTGTCTCTTGATGTTTAACTTTGGGATTTAACTATCTCTCTACAGTTGTCTCCAGTGAACTCTAAAATAGTTGTTTGTTTGTTTTAATTTTTCTGGATATTTATCCATTTATTTACAACTCTTTCATCATTGCAAATGAGTATTTTGTCCATCAAATGAATGTTCAGGGAAGGAACTTTGAATTCATTCTATTATAAAATGTATATAAAATTTTCTAGAGAGCCAGGAGTCATTCTGATATTTTAAAACTATAAGTTAACTTCTATTTATATTGTACAAAACAGGACTTGTTTGTCTTCCCAGTGACAACAGATTTATTCTTTTTAATTGTTTGTGTGCCTTAAAAATAAGAAAAATTAAGTAGTTACTAAAATTATGCTGAGCAAGGTACTATTTCTGATTAAGTATAGGTAATGTTCTCACAATAGACCTTTTGTGTTGAGATTGAAACAATCTAGACCTGAGAGCCTGAACTGTGTCAGAGGCAAGGAAAATAAATGGAGACTTTTGGAGATAGCTGGTGATTTTTATGGCCTGGCCATACTTCTCTGGAAAAAGTGTCCCAAGACACAGAATATCAATTTACAAAAGGAATTTTGAAACAAATTTGATATTCAAAATGGTCTCCATTGTGTATATGGTGTTGCTAAAATGACATTACAAACTCTTTTAATAAGCTGGACCCTTCAAACTCCTTGGGGGCTATTTTATGAAGTCTACTGTATCCACTGCTAGCTAGTCCACCACTTTCTCAGGAGTTTTCTTGGTTTTTCACTTTATTTATGTATCAGTACGTCTTTGACTGTTCTGTGTTTGAGATTGTAGAATTTAATGATGACTTTTAGACACTTCCAGTAGAAACACGTTGACTTTATAGCCAGTGGATCAGGGCAGGCTGACAGATAACCAGCTGGGCTGTGAACTCACTGGCTTTGCTGACTTGCCAGTGAGTCTAGTTTGACTCAGATGTCTTTGAGTTGCACAGTAGCGGATCGCTATTGCCTCCATTTCACAAATTGGGCCCCAAGACTAAGACCCGTGAGCTAATTTTACCAAGGTAGATATTATGGACACTATTTCTGGTGTATCTTTTGTAATGATTGTTTCAAAGACTGATGGGGACATCCATAGTCCATCAGGTTATGAAACAACACCTTCTTTAGGGTCTAGAAGCATCATATATCCATGTCTTTAAGGAATTTTGTACCAAGGCTTGACAAATGAAGAAGTGTCAACAAAATTAATTCCGTTTACAAGATAAGAATTCATTATCATACCCTCAACTTTAACTCCATTGGCCATTTCCTAACTAGGCATCCTTAAGATGCAGGTTTGCACTATAACTGTCAGCAACTGTCAGCAGAATTATCCTGAGATCAAGGAAAACTAGTAACAGATTTTATGAACTTCTTCATACTGCTGACAAGAAATCATTTACAATTAGAACATCAAGAACACTGTTGATAATATTGGAAGAGCCAGCAAAACATGACTTTGGCCAAGATCTTAGTATTGGAGACCAGTCAAATGCTGTAAAAAATTATTGAACTTGTTTACATGTGACCACTTTGAAATCTTGGACATTTGTTTAGTGTGCACTGAGGAAGAATGCACTCAATTTATTTAATTGGTAAATTATAGCATAAAATAGCTGGTTAAGCAATAGTTCATAGAACCTGTATGCCCAAAGTTCTTATATAAGTTTCAATACTTATTTTCTCTTTTTTAAAAAAATTAAGAGGAATATATAAGCCATTTACAAATAACCTTATATTTTGCATATTCTTTCAAAATATAAATTTCTTATAACTTTATGTTGATTTGAGGGTAATTCAGCATCTCTGCCCTTGCCTTGGCCTTACATTACTTTTTGCTGTAGGCATTATCCATAGACCCAGGGCCCCCAAGCCAGCAGGCAGCACATCCAGGCAAAAAACAAGCCCATTCCCTCAGAATGAGGACTAGGGTGTTCTGGACATTACACTCCTCATGTCCTGAATGTCTGGACCTGAGCTCTTGTCTGATCATATCATCTCAGTTGATCTCATTTATACTCCTAGCAATACCTGCCTCTGTGCTACCCATGCCTCAAAATTTTCATTTTAAAAGGAAACTTCCCTTTTTTACCTCTTTTTCCCTCCAAAGGCTCCTTGGCCCCTTGAGGAGGTATTTTATCACTATGCTCCAAAGCTAATGCAACAACCATCACCTTCAGGGTTCAGCAGCCTCTGGGAGGCCAGGCAGAGTCTGACAAGAATAGTGGGGAGAGGTTGTCCCTGTTTTTCCTGACCTCTTGACCATACTCTTGCAGAGAAGTAAGACCAAAGACTCCCAGAACCCAGCACAGACTATGCAGGGGACAGATCACAATTGTCAAGGGATGGTAAGCTGTTAATGGAAGGGACTCTGCATCCTTTAGAGTATTGGCACACAAAGCAAGCCCTATAAAATGCTTCTTACTGGTGAATGGGCTCACCACAGAAAAGATATACTGACTGTATGACAATGTAGAGATGTAGCAACAAACAGATATATCTTTGGCAAGGATCACTTAAAGCAAGTGATAGAAATGAGTGAAATACCAAGGATTATTAGCAGTCTAAATATCTGTGCCATAGAGTCTTCATTTGCTGTGACTAACGTAGTGCCTGAAGCATTTGACTGCTAACCAGAAAGCTGGTAGTTCAAACCCACCAGCCACTCTTTGAAAGACTGGGTGATCTGCTTCCACAGAGATACCATCTCAGAAACCCAAGGAGGGGTCACTCTGAGTCAATCAATTCGACAGCAGTGAGTTTGGTGTTTTGGTTTTTTAAGCAAGAATTGGTGCTTCCCAGAAAATTTAAAACTGAACTGGCAATTGAAAGTCTCAGTACTTATATTCCATTTCTTTACAGTAATTCTCCAGAACTAATTTTTTTTGTCTTATTCTTTCCATGATTTTATTTTCATATTAAACATTTTAACAATCATGCACAATTTCTTGTATATAATATCCACCAGCAAATAATTGTGAAATGACGTCAATACATTTTTAGTGGAACTTACTGCCATGAACTGTTTTGGCCCTGGGGACTGTATAAAAAAAATAAAATAACAGTATGGATTGAGGTAGGAAAGTCTTTTGTGTACAGAGACATGTTGATAAATACATGAACAATAATTTCAAAGGGTGACAAGTGTTCTGAATAAATGTAACTGAGTAATGGGCTAAAAAGGGAGGGAGTGGACAAGGGAAAGGACATCCCAAGGAAGTAACATGTGAACTGAGACCTGAATGATCAGAAGGAGCCAGCTATGCAGACATGAGGGTGAAGCATTTCACATAAAGGGAGTAGCAAGTGCAAAGGACCTGAGGCAGGGAGGAGCTTGAGGTGTTGGAAGGAGAAAAGAACACAGGAGGCATAATATGAGAGAGAGACAGGGAAAACCCAGATCAGACAGGGTCTTGCAGGGCCTAACCAAGAATATAGGTCTATTTCAGGTGCTGTGGCAGGATGGATTGCCTGTGAGATTTGCAGAGAGATGCTACAAGTGTCCTTTGTGTCCCTCCACATCCATCCCCACACCTCCATCACTCTCACACAAGATTATTTGTTGTTCATCAGGGCAGAGACAGCCCTCATTAATCTCAGGAAGCAGGAGAGCAAATACGATCAGTGCTGCAACACACACTAACTAGAGAACACAAAGGCTGCCTGCCCAGCTTTGTTTTGATACCATCAATTCCAAATTCTGCTAGCTGGCAAAGACAGGGGGTTATTGATTTTTCCTTTTGGAATGCATGTCCTACAGAGTCCTCACAAATAGAAACTGAAAAACATAACTGCTGAGAAAGACAGGACTAAGGGACTTAAAAAAAAAAAAAAAAATCCATGCTGCTTTTCGTCTTTTTCTTACTATGCGTTGTAGGACTGTGATTTGCCACCTCTCTTTTCTGAGTCATTGTTTCTGTTTTTGCTTTTAACTTTTTACTGTGATTTGGTTGGAAATTTACAGAGAAAATTTGTTTTCAGTTCAACAGTTCATACACATTTTGTTTTATGATATTGATTATAATCCCCACAATGTAACAGCTCTCTTCCCACTTCCTCCCTGTGGTTACTTTTTCCCTGTGACCTTCTTTCTTATGCGTTCTTGCTTTCTGAGCTATCTCCCTGGGCAAGTGCTGCCATTCTGCTCTCCCATGGTTTGTTGTTCTAAGGAGTGCACTTATCTGGTATAATTGTTCACCTTGTAGGCCTGTGTATTGTTTGGCAGAAGGTTAAGCCACAAAAGTGAGTTAAACTCCAGA
>NW_006921591.1:15856990-15871088 GCF_000298275.1 Orycteropus afer afer
ATATATAATTTTTAGTTTTGTTCCACATTTTTCTCCCATTCTATCCAGGATCTCCAATTTTTATCCCTTTCTGAGTGGCAATAGTAGCCAGGCACCATCTCATTCTGGTCTCAGGGTCATTTAGCCTGAGATTCCCATGGTCTACTATTCCTCTGCACTAATTGTTTCCATCTGTCTTTGATTTCCTTCATTCTTCTTTGCTGCAGACAAGGAGTGACCAATAGTTGCATCTGAGGTGGCCACTCACAAGCTTTTAAGACTCCAGTTACTACTCACCAAAATAGATGTAGAACACTGTTTTTGCATACTGTGTACCAGGACTAAATTTTAAAATAGACCTTTCAGAGTCAGCCCAGTCCTTTGTTCTTAATCTATAGATCAGCCTGCATTTGGCATTTTTATGAAGCAAATGGAAAGTCCTGTTGCCTTGAGAAATACATCCTAGTGGCTTGACATTGTGAGACAATTGCTTTTTCTTTTTCAATAACTCAAATGGGTCAAGTATGTTTTTAAGGAAATACTTCTGTTTCCAGACATTTTAATGATAATTTAATACATAAATTATTCATTGTTTTATTTGGCACAAACATTGAGAAGGACACTACTATGTGCCAAGCATGCCAGAACTATGTACATTATTTTCTCATCTAAGTCTTGTCATTTTACAGATGAGAAAACTGAGTGTAGAGTGACTTTTCAAATAAAATACCTATTAAATTTTCAACTGAGATTAGGTAGTTTACCAAAATTCACACAGCTGGTGGCTCCCTAAATCTTCTGATTAAAACCAATACATACTTCAAGCATGTGAGTTAGATGGTTCTTTGCCAATTTAAGGAGAATAATCTATACTTTTGGAGATTTTTGAAGAAAGTGTCATTTTAAAATTATAACAATATTATAGTAACGCTTTATGGACATGTAAAAAAGAAAAAAAATTTAAATTTTAAGATCCCTACCCGGACCTTACTCTCCCAACAAATAATCTACTTTTAGTTTCCATCTCCTTTTAGTAACTGTCCATATTTATGCACATTTTATATAATTGTAATGAAAACGAACATACAGTATTATTTTTTTGTGATTTCCTTTATCATTATATCATGTTTCAATGTTACTACATTTCTTTCATAATATTCATCTTATTGATAAATCAGAGTTGGTTTTTTTTCACATTTGGTTTATTTCTAATTTTTGTTCTTTCCTCTTTCTGTCCCACCACTCTTCCTGTCCTGTGATTTAACATCATCCCTGGTTATGCTGAGGGCAGCAATCTGGAATTTAAGCCAGATGAAATTGGAGTGAAGCCATAAAACACTATTTTTGTTTTTTAGTGAAGTAGTAATTTCTCACTTTTAAAACATGATTTTTCTTTCTCCTTTCTGCCACTGTTAGTTTCTGCCAAGTGGTAACCTGTGTGACATACCTTTTATAGCTGTTAACATTTGACAATCAGCTGCAACCATGTTCCCTTTACATAGCTGGTATCCTTGTTAATGGAAAATGCAGTGTATCTGGTTGCCTAGGTTACTCCTCCACAATGTGCTTTATGTATTAGTTCTGGACTTAAAGCACTTAAAAATAAATCAGGCAGGTTAAGGCAAACATTAATCCTTGCTCCAGAGTGTGTTCTTATTTTTTTAAGTTAATGAGCCAGAGCAATAGAATGTTCTTAGTCTAAAGCCCCAAATGAATTGTGGGCCAAACAGGTATATTTCTTATCCAAGTGGGTGGTCAAGGTGTTGAAGTTCACAGTATTATGGAGAAAAGAGGCTTCTATTTGGTGGATCTTAGGTTGCCTGAGAAAGCCAAGCTTTTCTGCTGGTTCACTCTTCCCTACAAAGGGCTCAACTAGTTGCCATCAAGTCAATTCTGGACTCATGGCAATCTCATGTGTGTCAGAGAAGAACTGCTCCATAGGGTCTATGATGACTGATTTTTCAGAAGTAAATGGCAAGGACTTTCTTCCCAGGCACCTCCAGGTAGACTCAAACCTTCAATCTTTTAATTAGCAGCCAAATGCATTAACTGTTTGTACCACCCAGGAACTCCCAAAGGGCATTAGTAAAAGCTATGAGGTCTGGTGTCTGCCTAAGGGGCTTGCAGTCTAGTTGGAAGATATATAAACTTTGAAAGGGAACAATTCAGGTAATACCTGAGTACCATAGGGCTAACAGATGTTTGAAGAAGTGTACATTCCATGATTGGTTGGTCAGGAGGCGTCTCATGGAATATGTAGACTGATGTGGCTTTGAGGCTTAGGTTCATTCAGTCAAGTGTTTGAGTGGGGGACACAGTAATGAACAGGTGCCTGCTTTTATGACAATTACATTCTAATCTAGGGGAAGACAGACAATAAATGAAATGATTTCAGAAAGTACAATGAAGAAACTAAAAGAAGGTAATGTAACAGAGGATGAGGTAAGGGAACAGTGCCACTTTAGATGGGGCAGTCAGGGATGGGCTCTCTGAGAAAGTGATCTTTAAGCTAAAACCCTAATGATGAGACAAAGTCAGTCCTGGATCTGGAGAAAACTTTCCAGGGTGAAGGAACAACCAATGCAGGAGTCCAGTGTTTGAAAATTAGACCAAAACCCCTCTCTTTCTTCAGGTCTCTGCTCAAACATCTCACCAGAGAGGCCTTTCCAGTCCCTCCTGTCTAAAATAGCATGTGGTGCTTCATTCACCTGCTCCCCATACCTTGCTTTAATTTTCTTCATGCTATTCATGACATGACTATATTTTGTATTCATTTCTTTCTCTCTGCCATTCCCAACAAGAACATAAACTCTGTGAGATCTGGGACTTTGTTTTGTTTATTACTGTATCCCAAATGCCTGGCATACACAAGTGCTCAATAAATAGTTGTTGAAAGGTCCATGTGGCTGAACATAGTGAGCAAAGGGGAGAGTAGTACAAAGCTCAGAGGAGGAAGTAGGTGGGGAGGAAGGGATTCCAAGCATGTGAGGGAATATTCAAGGGCTCTTTGAGTACAGTCCAAAGAACAGATGCTCAGGGGCAGAAGGTCTTATCTAGAAAGCAAACCAAATTACCCCTTAGAACACTAGTACACCTATCCATCCTACTTCCCTCCCATCTCCTTTCAGCCCTCCTTCCCTCCCTCCCTTCTTTTCTTCATGTTTATTGAACACTTCTTAGGGTCACTGGCACCAGAGTTAGAAAGGAAAAGTATGATACAATGTATATTTGACTTTGGAGTCCTTCCTGAACACATGAAAAGATAGAATCTTACAGGGAAGTGAATCATTTGACACAAATTCTTATATGTATTTCTAGTTTTTCCTTGTTGCTTTATACCATTAATATTTATACCTGGTAATTAGTTTAAAAATTATAGTTCTGGGAATTGATTTTTGATTTACTAATGCTGATATATATTATATATATATAATATTATATACTTATATCAGCATATATATATATATATATATATACACACACATACATACATATATATATATGTTAGAGCTCTGGTGGTGTAGTGCCTAAGGCATTTGACTGCTAACCAGAAGGCTGGCAGATCAAACCCACCAGCCACTCCTTGGAAGGAAGACTGGGCAATCCACTTCTGTAGTGATACTGCCTTGGAAACCCAAGGAGGGGTTGCTAAATCCCTAAAGTAAAAATAATCAAATTCTTTGCCATCAAGTCAATTCCTACTCATAGCGACCACCACTGGTTTTCCAAGGTGGTAAATCTTTAGGGAAGTAGATTGCCCCATCTTCCTTCCAGGAAGCAGCTGGTGGTTTGAACCACCAACCTTCTGGTTAGGAGTCAAATGCCTTAGGCGCTGCGCCACAGAGCTCCTTATAGGAATCCCTGCTGTTGTTGTTGTTGTTGTTTGCCGTCGAGTCGGACCCGACTCATAGCGACCCCTCCTTGGGTTTCTGAGGCAGTATCACTATGGAAGTAGATTGCCCTATCTTCCTTCCGAGGAATGGCTAGTGGATTTGAACCGCCAGCCTTCTGGTTAGCAGTCAAGTGCTGTAGCCACTGTGCTACCAGAGCTCTAGGTGGTGCAAAAGGAGTCCTGATTGCTCAGTAGTTAAGCGCTTGGTTGCTAACTGAAAGGTCAGTGATTTGATCCTGCTAGCTACTCTGTGGAAGAAAGATTTGTCAGCCTGCTTCCATAAAGATTTATAGCCTTGGAAACCCTATGGGGCAGTTCTACTCTGCTATACAGGGTCTCTATGAGTTGGAATCAACAGCAATGGTGTTTTGTTTTGTTTTGTTTTTGTTTCTGTTTAGATTATACCAATAGTTAATGCACCCAGCTGCTAAACTGAAAGATTGATGGTTCAGGTCCACCCAGAGGCACCTTGGATGAAAGATCTGGCTATCTACTTTCAAAGCATCACCCATTGAAAACTGTATGAAACATAGTTCTACTCTGATAAACATGGAGTTGCCATGAGTCAGAATCAAATTGTTGATGACTGGTTTTTATATCATATATATATTTGATTGTGTGTCTCTCTCAGTATATATATAGGTAATCAAATAATTGTTATAAAGGATTTGTATATAAAACTGATAAATAAGATCAATGTAAAGATGTAGAAGTTGATTCACATGTATTTAATGAGAAGTCTATTTACAAACAATAGAATATATTGAGTGTAACAGCCTGTGACTGGAATTGGGAAGAACAGAGTACCATGTTTTCTCATTTTTTTTTCCCTCTCAGGAATAATTCCAGCTAATGGGAAGGTGAATGTGACTATCAAGTTTACACCATTTCAGTATGGTACTGCACAGATCAAAGTGCAGTTATGGATTTCACAGTTCAACTCTCAGCCTTACGAATGTGTATTCACTGGGACATGCTACCCCAACATGGCTTTAAAGTATGTTTTGTTTATTCTTACAATTTTTCAAAAATCCAAATCTTCCTTTCTTCCATTCTGTTTTTCTTTCTTGTGACAGAATACAATCAAATATTTATCTTAAATGAACATAAAATATGCTTTAATGTATAACAGTAATATGCCAAATATCTCTGTATTGGTAACAGCAATTGCTTCTGCAAAGGGGATAGAAATGACTGAGAGAAAGGGGTTTTCTAGGGATATCTTCTTTTCACTGATTACTCCTGATGTGCTGTTTGAATTTTTGACCACTTTACTGTCTGTTCAAAATTTTTAATAATAAAACCAGAACAAAATACCTACTTTTAAAGTTTAAATAGAAAATAATAATTAATTGAGTGCCTGTATGCAATACCCAGAGCAAAGCCCCATGGGAAATGGCCCACACCCTCAGATATTCACAAAAGAGGAGCAGAAATAAATCATGCACAACAACTATAGATACTGAAATGTGCTGCACAGAAGGTTTTTTTAAAGCACCATCAAAGTTCAAGTTAAAGATGTGAAATGGGTAATACATCTTTTCTAAACTTGCATATTCATTTGAATATGAGTTTATATTTTTATATCTTAATATATGTAGTTAATATTGTAAATTTTTTTCTAATACATATGACTTTTATAAAAGTTAAAAGGAAAGTTGTCACAATATAAATACTCATCTTGGGAAATCTTTAAAATTATTTGGAGAATGAAAAGAAATATCTTGATTTTCTTCCTCTATATACATTACATATTAACACCATTAGACATATTACAAGTTCAGTAACAATCTTATGCCAAAATATGAAGTAATTCCATGCTTTATTATTCGTTTATACCTTAACTTTCTTCCTAAAAGTTTGAAGTAGTCCAGTGTGGCTTGCTGAACCCAAACCTTGCAAGAAACCAAAATCACTAGGGCAACAAACAAGTAGAACTGAATATAAGTGAAGAATAGTGTGAATTTTTCTGGTGTCAGATAACTGGCCAAGCCAAATGTTCTTTGTCCTCTCTTGTCATGTGCTGCAGTGTGCAAAAGACATCTTACTAGTGGGGGTTTTCACTCATACATCTCCTTCCACAAACTCGTTCTCAGATACATGAGAACACCCTTGGACAGTAGAAGCCCAGTACAAATGCAGATATGCACTGTTTCTAAACGACACTGCAACCTGAGAAAGCCGGAACTTTATAAGGTAGAAACCTGTCAGAGAAGGAAAACTCAAATAATTTCCACTAGTAGAGAGTGATAGAAAAGTAGTGTCTGCACCCTGTCAAAGGTAGAAAACTTGCAAGACCTGGAAAGCAAGGTCCTCCCATAGAGTTCCTGCTCACAAAGATTTTGCTATATTATGTTTTGGTCCTCAATTACAGTTTAAAATTGTGTCTTATTTAATACATTTCTGGTATTTTCAGGGACTATATCTCAAGGCCTACATTTCTCCCCAAATTGCAGTTAGTACTGTAGTATGCAAAGACCTCTGGTAGCACAGTGGGTAAGGCATTTGGCTGCTAAGCAGAAGGTTGGCAGTTCAAACCCACTAGCTGCTCCCTGGGAGGAAGATGAGGCAATCTACTTCCATAAAAACTTACAGCCTTGGAAACCTAATGAGGGTTGCTATGAGTTGGAATCGACTCGATGGCAGTGGGTTTGGTTTTATTTATTTATTACAGCATAAACATTCTAACATGAAGGAAAGAAATATATACTGGCTATAGTGTTCTCTGAAAGTTTCATAGATTTTCTCATTTCAATATAAGGTATGTAGACCTACTTGTGCCAAATTCTACATGTAACTCTTTAGTTTATCACTTTCTTAGACTCTGACTGCTAACCAGAAGGCTGGTGGTTCAAATCCATCAGCCACTCCTCAGAAGGAGGGTTGGGCAATCTACTTCCATATGCTACTGCCTTGGAAACCCACGGAGAGGTCGCTATGAGTCGGGTCTGACTCAACAACACATAACAACACAACAACAATCATATCCATTATCTGTACTAACAATCACATTTCTTTACAAGAGTTTATTTTTCACATTGCTGATACTGCTTCCCAGAATTTACAACGGAAGTGATGTTAAAGCTACAACTCACTCCCCAGCTAAGCATCTCATCCCTGCATGAGAATGTGGAAGCCAATGTGAGTATCACCAAATGACAGGTTCTTCAAGACACTCTTAAGCAGGTGGATGTTAAATCTGAGATTACTAATGTATATCACATATTATCTAGTGGAGTGTATTCAGTAGAAGCTCAGGAAATGCCTATTGACTGACTGTCAGAATGAATGAATATTAGTATCCAAACCCACTGCTATTGAGTTGATTCTGATTCATAGTGACTCTGTACAATACAGTAGAACTACACCAAAGGGTTTCAAAGGCTATAAATCTTTATAGAAGCAGATTGCCTCCTCATCTTTCTCCCACAGAACAGCTGGTGGGTTTGAATCACTGACTTTTTGGTTAGCAGCTTAATGCTTTAACAACTATGCTGCCAAAACTCCTTGAATATTAGTATATTCCTACCTAATTTCTGTATGGGAATTCATGGGTGGCATAAATAGTTAAGAGCTTGGCTACTAACTGAAAGGTTGGCAGTTAGAATCCACACAGAAGCCCCTCAGAAAAAAAGACCTGGTGATCTGCATCAGAAAGACCACAGCCATTGAAAAGCCTATGGGGTATAGTTTTACTCTGAAACACATAGGGTCACCATGAGTTAAAATCATCTCCACAAAAGCTAGTTTATCTAATTTCTGTAATGTCATAGACTTACATAATCCTATGAAACAAGTGTTCACTTTCTTGCTGAAAGAAATGCTTTCTTGGTAGCATTTCTGAATATAACATGCTTTTCCTACATATCATAATAACCAGTTCTAATAGCTTCTGCAGAGTCCCTGAGTAGCATAAATGCTTAACTCACTTGGCTGCTAACTGAAAGGTTGGAGGTTTAAGTCCTCCTAGAGGCACCTCAGAAGAAAGGTCTGGTGATCTACTTCTGAAAAATCAGTCATTGAAAACCATATGGAACATAGTCCTATCCTGACATTCATGGGGTCACCATGAGTCAGAATCAACTAAAAGGCAATTGGTTTATTGGAATAGCTTCTACAGGCATGTAAGAGGCACTGTCACTACCTACATATGTCCCAAGACAGTTTTCAGTTACAGAAAAGATCCAAATCATTAGTCTGGACCTCTTTTAAAAGATCTTTTCACAAATATGGCCATAATCATTCTGTAACTAAAGAAGATAAATCAATGTAAGATATTTTTAAATGTAATAAATTTAACTGTTGTAAACCAACAGCCTAGAAATTAATTATACTACACCATGAGTATTTTTCATTTTATCATGCTTTTCACTTGCTATGTTCTCTAAGAATGAAGGGAAAAACAGCCATTGGTGGGTTATTCTGATCTATAGTTAAATTCTGATATATTGACATTACATTTACTTTAGTAGATCACTGTTATAGCATGAAGATTCATTTTTAGTTTAAATATAATAATTAATGAGCTGTAAGTCATGGTTATTAGCAGAAGAAGCATAAAAACAGGAGCTTTGTCAATATACAATAAGGTGGTAATCAGCACAGTATAGTTAAGGAAAAAGAAGACAGGAGAGGTGCCCACGAGTTACAGACAACAAAAGTAAATAGTATTACATACAGAATCCTGAATTATCAGAAATAACAAACATTAATCTACGAGTGGATACATACACAGACAGGAAAGATGGACAGGTATGGGTAGGTGAACGGGACTACACTCCCATAACCATATATAGGTTTGGCAGATGATATTTCTACAAACATATTTATATGTGTTGTAAGTATATCAATGTATATAGTAAAGCAAACAGGGGGCAAAGTTATGAAAACTTCTTAGCCATAACCAAACACCTTGGGGGAATGAGTCAGTGGGCCTAGGAACTCAGGACAATAGTTACTGGGGAGATCAAGGCCAATTGGTATAACACAGTGCACAAAGATAGTGTTCTACAACCTACTTTAATGAGTACTGGCTAGGATCTTAAAAGCTTGCAGGTGCCCAACTAATATGCAATTATTGGTCTCTCCCCATCTGGAGCAAAGAAGAGTAAAGAAAATCAAAGATGCATGGAAACAATTAGTCCAAAGGACTAATGGACCATGCAAACTTCAGCCTCCATGAGCTTGAGACCAGAAGAACTAGATGGTGCCTGGCTAGCACTGCTGACTGCTCTGAAAGGGATCACAATAAAAGGCCCTGGATAGAGTGGGTGAAAAATGTGGGACAAAACTCAAAGTCATAAAAAAAGACCAGATTTATTGGTCTGATAGAAACTGATGGAACTTCCAAGACTGTGGGCCTTAGTAACACTTCGAACCTGGAAGTGAACTCACCCCCAAGGCTCAACTTTCAGCCAAACAATAGAGGTGAAAAATAATGCCAAGGAGATACAAATTCCTTAGAACCATCTACCCTATGAGATCAAAAGGGCAGCGTTTGTCCAGGGATAAAGTTCAGAACACAGGAAAAGGTAAAAAAGAAGGACAAATTGAGATGAAAACTCAGGGAAGAAGTGGGAAGAGTTCTGTTACAATGTGGGGATTGCAGTCAATGTCACAAAACAAAATGTTCATGAATTATTGAATAGAAAATGAATTAGCTCTGTAAACTTTCACTGACATCACAATAAAAAGTTAAAAAAAAATAGGAGCTTTGAGTTGTTGGATTATATAGCAATTTAATATCTGTCTTTAAACCATAGATTAGAAGAATTTGAAAGATTAAACACTCTTTCTAAGAAAGTAAACGTTCCTCCAGAAAAGACAATGACATATACACATTTTCACAGACTACCAGCAAAGGCAAAGCCTCAAAAGATAAAGGTAAAGTGGGCATTATCCTGAGCATGATGGAAGGAATGAGAAAGAAACAAAATAATTTATTTTCCCTCCTGATTTGGTCTCTTAGGAAATTGAATACCAGAATTTGAGATTTCCAGTAGATTTATCAAATCCATTTGCTGTGGCAAGTGTTTTAAACCAAGAACCAGGAAAGTTGAAGGTCAAAAAATTGAGAGAAGGTAACCAGTTGATCCACCGTAAATCAATCCCAAGGTAGAATAGTAGAATTACTGTTTGTCGTATTTACGATTTACAAACAACAACAAAAGTCAGTTGGATAACTATTGTGTTTTGCTTTTCTCTTGGCAAATGCTTCTGATTTGATTACTAATATAATAATTATTTGTTCCTGCCTTCAGTTTTGGACCAAGGCAATGAGATTTCAAAAACAAGACAAATGAAGGAAGCTCTTTTTGAACAGAAAGTCAGACAGGACACTTATGAAGAAGTTGCAAATCATCTTAAGTGGTAAATATTGTTCAATTTTTGTGTCAAGTGACAGGGTGGTTATTTTTAGGTGATGACTTTCTTTTGTATGAGATACAATGAAATATAATGATATTGTATGCACTTAGGAGAATGTGATTATTCTCTCCCTTCCACTCACCCTTCTATTTCAGAATGAAACTTCTATCTGAAATAAATTAATGTGATTAAATTGTACTCTTACCTAAGTGTAACCAGATAGTGGCAGAACATGAGTGAATTGTGGGAGAAGCTGGCCCATATTCAGTGGGGGGTGCTCTTCCCTGCTAGCCACTGCTGCCAGCACTCCCTTCACTCCAGGACAGGTCTGAGTTACTTGGGCATCCCAAGTCTCACCCATCAACTCTCACCCCATCACGAGCCCCTTGTGACTTGAGCTGATACCCTCCAAGGAGCCCGGTGATACAGGGTAATGAACCTAGGGTGAGGATGGGGATGGGATCCTGGTGGAGGTTTGAAAATTCAAATGTGAGAATTCTTGCACTTCTGTGCTCAAAATGGAACCATTTTCACAATTTTTTTTTTTATACCAGATCATACTAGGCATATTCATTTATACAGATAAGAATGTGTTCTGACTGATCTTGAGGGCCTTCAAAGATTATTCTACTACCCTTCTACCCTATTCTAATGGGGAATGGCCTTTGTTTTAGACAGCAATCTCTCCATTTTCATGGTATGACTGCAGTTAAATAGGAAGTACACAAAGTAACTGAAGATCATTTTTTAAAATATTTTTTTCCCAGTTATATGCCATTGTAGAAAACCTGAAAATATTGGGGGAAAATTATAGAAAAGGAACAAAAATCACGTATAATCCCACTTTTAAAATTTAGTTGTTTTTTTTCCTTCTCAGCTTATTTGCAACATACTTGAAATCACATCTAAATTCAATTCTATATGCTATGTTTTCCACTTAATATCTTTCCCAACATTTTATGTTGAAAGATTTGAAACCTGCAAGTTACACCCATATACACTTGACCTAGGTTCACTAATTGTCAGCATTATGCCACATATACTCCCCCTTATAAACACACACAAACATGTCATATTTTTTGCTGAACCATTTGAAATTAAATTGCAGACAATCATGAATCTTCACCCCTAAATGCATCATCATGTAGCTCCTAAGAACAGAGACATTCTCTTACATTACCATAATGACTTTCAAGAAATTTAACATTGATAAATTAATAATAATAATAAGTCCATAGGAAAATTTCCCATGTTGTTCCAATAATGTCCTTTATAGCTGGGAAGTTTTGTTTTGTTTTGTTTATAGAGAAGAGGAATCCAAGGTCAATTAAAGATCAAACAGTTTTCATGTCTCTTTAGTCTCCTTTATTCTAAAAAGTTCTCCAGACACCTATCCTTTCCTTTAAAATTATAGCTACTATTTATTTTGAATCTATGCTAAACTCCTTGATTGCTATATTACTTACCAGATTTTATTTTGGGATAAAATCTACATAACATAAAATTCACCATTTTAACTACTTTCAAGTATACAATTCAGTGGTCTTTAGAATATTCACAATTTATGCCATTGTCACCACTATCTAATTCCAGAATGTTTCCATCATTCAAAATGAAATGCTATATCCATTAAACAGTCATTTCCCATTCCTCCCTCCCCATGAGCTCAGAAAAAAAGCAATCTACTTTCTGTCTCAATGGGCTTGCCAAATCTGGACATTTCATATAAGTGAGATCATGCAACATGTGATTGTTTTGTGTCTGGCTTCTTTACTTAGCATAATGTTTTAAAAGTTCATCCATATTGTATAGCAAGTATCATTACTCTATGTTTACCTTTTTGAGAAACTGCCAAACTGTTTTCCACCAGCAAAGTATGAGGGTTCCAATATCTCCATATACTCACCAATACTTGTTATTGTCATTTTTGTTTTGGTTTGTTTTTTATTTTTATAGCATCCCAGTGGGTGTGAAGTGAAACCTCATTGTGCTTTTGATTTGCATTTTCCTAATGACTAACGATGTTAAGCGATCAGATTTCTTAAGTCATAAATATTTTATCATGTGTCAGTAGACTATAAGCTTCATTTTGTAGAATACATTATTCATTTCAGTTATGTTGCTGAAGTTTCTACAACTTCTCTCCCTCATGATGTCTCATCAGCCCTTTTAATTTGTGAAGTATAGCTAAAACATTCCCTTCTAAAACTGACTATGGTATTCTGATGGGTTTTGAATTTGTTTTTCTTCTCCCCAGGCAAGTACACCTCGGTAAAGATCCCATATCTTTTAAATTAAAAAAAGAGCTTACTGAAGAACATCAGAGAGCATACACAAAATATAAGGTCAGAATTACTGCTACCTTGATATCATTTATTTCATTAAATATTTTGCATTCCTTCTATATGTAAGATGCTGTATTAGGAGAAAGAGAATGTATAGTTAAGTTGGGAGTAGGGGAGGCTGATGACAAGTAAATTGCTAACTATAAATCAAGGTTGACTATAAATGCACAAGAGGCCTGTACTAAGTATTGTGCAGGTTCAGAAGCTACAGCGGAATGATCCTCTAGCTGGAAAGCTTTCCTGGAAGACATGGTATAATTTTGACATGGTATAATCTAGAAGACATGGTAGGATTTTGAAAAGTAATGAAGAGGACAGAACATTCCAGATGAAGGGAATGGCTCAAAGTCAGGCTGGACTTAAAGGCATGAGATTCATCTGTGTATGATCTGCAAGCATGAAGACAAGAGAGACCCCAAAACAGTAACCAGGAGCCATGCTGGACCAGAGACAAAGAATCCCTGGCAGAGACAGTCAAAGAGGAGGAGCAGAGAGGGGGAAATTGGTTAAGGGAAATAGGGCTACATCTGGGTCACCAAGACAACACCTGTAGGTTCAGGGTGGGTAGATTAGAGACAGAATCTGAGGGACTGTGAAACACTAATGGCCTCATCATGGTTTGGGAAACAGGTAGCCTAGTGGAGGGCAGGTGCATGGAATGCTGAGGATAAGCCATAATAGCTAGAACATAGGCCACAAATGGTTCATAGGAAATAGGCCTTGGCTGTGGCTCTGTGTAGCTGGGATTTGAAAGCCCTAATGACATGCTCAGACTCACTTGGAAGACCTTGCAGATTCATCATTGTATTAAGCTTAGGATTATAAGTAAGGTTCAGGTGAAATAACTTGATAGCAATGGGTAGGATGGATTAGGACAATCTGTCTTTTGTCAGCCCCCGGGTTACAGGTGGGGAGAGACAACTCAGGAAGGCCCGAAGTAGCAAGTGGGAAGAGCAGGAGAAAGGGGATAAAAAGCCAGGAACCCGGACAGAAGAGCAGTCAGCCCGAGGGTTACAGGTGAGGAGAAACAACTCAGGGATGCCCAAAGTAGCAAGCGGGAAGAACAGGAGAAAGGGGATTAAAACCAGGAAGCCAGAGAGGAGCAGTCAGCCGAAGGGATTAGGTGAGGAGAGGAAACTCAGACCCGCCCAGAGTAGCAGGCCGGAAGAGCAGAAGAAAGGGGATAAAAGCCAGGAAAACCCAGACAGAAGAACCCCAGGGTTACAGGTGAGGAGAGACAACTCAGTGACGTCCGAAGTAGCCAGTAGGAAGAGCAGGAGAAAGTGAATTAAAAACCAGGAAGCCAGAGAGAAGAGCAATCAGCCAAAGGGATTAGTTGAGGAGAGAAAACTCAGACCAGCCCAAAGCAGCAGGACCAGAGAACAGGAGAAAGGGGATAAGAGCCTGGATCCCGGACAGAGGAGCAGTCAGCCCCAGGGACAACTCAGGGACGCACAAAACAGCAGGGCAGAAGAGCAGGAGAAAGGGGATTAAAAGCCAGGAAGCCAGACAGAGG
>NW_006921591.1:15880495-15886460 GCF_000298275.1 Orycteropus afer afer
GGGTTGACGAAAGAGGGGGAGGCCTTCAACGAGATGGATTGACATGGTGGTTGTGATGATGGGCTCAAGTATAGCAGGGATCATGGAGCTGGCGCGGGATTGGGCAGTGTTTCATTCTGCTATGCATGGGGTCCCTATGGGTCAAAACGACTCGACGGCACCTAACAACAACAACAACATGTACTTCCCAAATTACAAGATTTCCTAAAACTCATTTTGTAAATTTCAGATACGTGAGAAGTAACTTCTAGATGTGTTATCCCCTAGTTACACAAAGAAAATATCAGGCCTATTGTTGTTGTTATGTGCCGTAGAGTACCACCCAACTCATAGTGACCCTTCCTTGGGTTTGCAAGGTGGTATCACTACGGAAGTAGATTACCCAACCTTCCTTCTGAGGAGTGGCTGGGGGGTTTGAACTGCCAGCCTTCTGGTTAGCAGTCAAGTACCTTAGGTACTATGCTATCAGAGCTCCTGTGACAGGCCTATCCTTCTATAAGTACTCTCTTTGCTTAAGTATTTGCTTAAATGTCTTTACAATGGATATTTTAACCTACAGTTGCCTCTACCACTCCCAAGGAGAACTAACTCTGTGGGTGGGTTTGAGCAATTGCTTAATGGGATTCTACTAGTTTTAAAGACAAAGTTTTATGCATTTATACTCAATTTTAATATTTTTCATGATTAAAAAAAACAGTTAGATAGAGGAGATCCCATTGTGAATGAGGAATTTCAGCGACTCAAGACAGAAATTAGCCACAGACGGATCATTCACAATCTAGAAGATGTGGGTAACTTTTCTTTCTTTGGAATCTTATTATTGGTAACTCTTTAACATTTATTTAAAAAAAAAAAAAAAGAAAGAAAAACTACTAACTAGTTCTATAGAAACCATTTTACCAAGGTATATCTAATAATATTTAATATGGTTACATTTTCAGAATGCTTTTTACTGTATTTTACATATAAAGCATCAAAACTTGGAATTAATTCTTCCCTTGAAATTAACAGCTTTATGTACTTTGGTTCTTCTTTCCCATCCCTCTACTTTCTCTTTCTTGTTCTCCTTTTCCATTTCCTATGGCTTTCCAAGCCACTGCCTACAGGTCATTAGGTTGGTTCCTCAACCTCTGCTTATTGCCTCCTTCTCCTTGGTAGAAAGGATACAAGATCTGAAGTCAGAAGCCAAAGTTCTGATATCCACTCAACCACAGCTATGGGACCTACCAAAAGACTTCTTAACTCTGGTGCCTCAGGAACAGAGCCCCTCCACCTCAGTACCCTCTCTCATGGGATAGTTTCCTTTTAAAACCCAAATTTTAAATTTTACCAATGAAAAAATTCTTCCTAATCTCCCCATTTCCATTGTCCTCACTTTTCTTTACTGGGTTCACAACATACGAATTATTTTTACCCCTTTTTTTCTCTCTTGTATCTAATCTAGCTACAAAATCTTGCCTATAGCTCTTCCACAGGTCATACCTGAATCCACCCTTCATGTCTCACCCTCAACTAACAAACATAGGTTTTTTTGTTCATACTGCTGTCTTTCCTCCTCCTCTTTTGCAATTTACTGCCTGTGCCAGTGTGAGAATAATTCACTTCTGATATCTTTTTCTTCATGTTTTTTTTTTTTTTTTTTCCTGTTAAGGAAACTGTGTGACTCCTTAAACCAATCATCTCAATCTACACTAATTTTGTCAACATTTGCATACATCCAAGGTTCTCAAAGTGTAGTTCCCTGGGCCTGCAGCATTTGGCATTTCCCCAGAGAACCTATTATAAATGAAAATTCTCGGTCCCCACCCATGACTAGATGAATTGGAGACTCTGCGGCCAGCAAACTGTGCTTCCAGCCCTCCAGGTGATTTGGATGCACACTCAAGTTTGAAAACTGCTGGTCTAGAGCCCAGAGTTTTGTTATGTACTAAAATGCTTTCACTAGTTTTAGCTCACTTGCTCCTTTTAAGAAGCTTGAGATAAGTTTGAACATTTTTATTTTACAGACGTGAGAGCCAGCAGTAAGTAAATAGTTATTGTTGTAGATGTTATGTGCCATCGATTCACCTCCGACTCTTAGCAACCTTATGTACTACAGAATGAAACACTGCCCAGTCCTCTACCAGCCTCACCCTCCCTACTATACTTGAGCCCATTGCTGCAACCATCCATCTTGTTGAAGGCCTTCCCCTCTTTTGTTGACCCTCCACTTTACCAAGCATGACATCATTCTCCAGAGAATGGTCCCTTTTGACAACGTGACCAAAGTAGGTGAGATGAAGTCTGGCTAGTCTCACTTCCAAGGAGCATTCCAGCTGCACTTCATCCAGGAAAGATTTGTTAGTTCTTTTAGCAGTCCACAGTACTTTCAGCATTCTTCACCAACACCACAACTCAAAAGCATCAACTCTTCTTCAGTCCTCTTTATTCATTGTCCAGCTCTCACATGCATATGAGAAGATTAAAAATACCATGGCTTGGGTCAGAAGCATCTCAGTCTTCAAGGAGATGTCTTTGTTCTTCAGCACTTGATAGAGTCTTTTGCAACAGATTTGTCTAATACGTAAATAGTAGAGCTGGAATTTTACTTAGGTTTTTTTACTTCAAAGCCTATGTCCTGTCTACTGTCCTTTGGCATGACCCCTTGCTTCCATCATGTCAAGTTTTTACAGTCCTTTCCCCCCACTTTTTTTTTCAACCACTTTCTTACTTTTACCTTGCCACTTCAAAATTATGCTCATCCCTCCTTTATCTCTCCTACAAGAGCAAATTTAAAGTTTAACTGCTCCAGATACTGGCTCTGACCAAGTCAGTGCATCCCAGGGCCCCTTCTCTCCTCACTCATTCACTGATTCTAAGCCCATATGTACACATTGTGCAGAGCTAGGCTGTTCTCCTCCCCAATGGATCTCACAGTTTCATCTCAGATCTGATGCTATGCAGGGCCCACCACACAAGACTGACTTCTGTGTGGCTTTATTCATCCTCAAAATCACATGTACTTGTTTGAGTTTCCCCAACTAAATGAAATGTCTTAAAAACCAAACCACATCTTCCACTTTTTGTTCTCAACTCAAGAAGTATCTCCTAAAATGCTAAAGTGCACTAGAAGTATTTAATAAATTCTTATTACATGGCAGAATGAATAAATAATAACTTGATTTGGGATCAGGATCTAAAACAACACTCCATTGGGGTTTGGTTTTTTTTTTTTTTTTTTTTTGTAATGCTTATTAAAATTATTTTAATGCTTATTAAAACCATTAATGCTTTTAATGCTTTAACTTTAAGAGTTAAAGGTTAAAACATGGCAATATTTTATGTTCACAGAAAATCAAGGAATTTCATCCTAATTTTGATCCACTCATTAACAATATATGGGCCAACAGATTCAGAGCATTAAAGCGGTTTCAACAAGCAGCACGCAAGGTGAGTCTCAGCATCAGATTGAAATTTGTTTTATAATCAACACAAGGAAGTTGAAAAATGTGATTTTCTATGATAGTTTTATTCAGCTGTAATTCACATATCATAAATTCTATTGTTGTTAGGTGCTGTGGAGTTGGTTTCAATTCATAGCAACTCAGAACAAAACACTGCCAGGTTCTGCGCTATCCTCATAATTGTTGCTATATTTGAGCCCACTGTTGCAGCCACTGTGACAATCCATTGCAAGGGACTGCCCTTTTTCACTGACTCTCTGCTTTGCCCAGCATGATGTCCTTATCTAGGGACCATAACATTTACCCTTTTAAAATGTACAATGCAGAAATACTTAGTATATTCACAAAGTTGTGCAACCATTACTACTATCTAATTTTAGAACATTTTCTTCATTCCAGAAAGAAAACCCATACCCATTAGCAGTCACTCCTCAACTCCACTCTCCTGTAATCCCAGGCAAACACTACTTTATATCTCTATAAATTTGCTTATTCTGGATCTTTCATATAAATGGAATCATAACAATACATGGGCTTTTGCAACTGGCTTTTTTCCCTTAACATGTTTTTAAGGTTTATCCACGCTGTAATGTGTATCACTATTTGATTCTTTTTCTTTTTTTCTTAATTCTTATTTGTGGCTAAGTAGTTTGCCATTGAATGGATATATCATACTTTATTTATCTGTTCATCACTTGATGGACGTTTGGGTGGTTTCTACTTTTTGGCTACCCTGAATAATGTTACTATGGATGTTTATGTACAAGTATTTGTGTGGACATGACTTCAATTCTCTTAGGTGTATACCTAAGAGTAGAATTGCTGAGTCATGTGGTAATTCTAGAACAATGGGGTTTTGATCAGTTATTTATAGAAAGAACAATTGAGAATTCCTGTGGGATCTTGTCTCAAGTACAGGCTTCCCTTCCAAGTGTGCCAATTTCTTGACCCTCATAGTCTTCCACACATTTCTAGTCTCCAGTGACTTTATGTTACCGGGTAAAAGGAAGGCTCCTTAACCTTTAATGTTAATAAGGGTTGACGATAACATCTTGTTTGACTTCAGCCATACTTCTCCTGTCTTCCAATGCCCTTGCTCCTGTCCCAATTTTCATCTTCTTCCAAACACACCACGCTCATTCTGACTATGAACCTCTTGAGGTTTAACTGTGTTTTTACTCCTTATCCTCCAACTAAAATGCCTTTTAGGCCCCACTCAAGCCTACCTTTCTTCTAAGAAACTGCCCTTGAAAGATTCATCACTTAAAGGTTTCCTTTGTACCTCTTGTATCGTATGCTGCCCATGGATCTCTCATCACTGCCACTAGAATGTGGCTGCCCAGGAATGGGTGGGAAGTGAAGCCCCACCTCAACAGGGGAAAGTTGATGATTAAGACCTAGACTGGAACTAGACTGCGCCTCATTCTTGGTGCTACTTCTAATGTGCTTTATGATCTTAGACAAGTTGCATAACCTCTGTGATATAGTTTCCTCTTCTGTATGATAAAAAATATCAGTTTCCATCAAGTCAACCCAAACTCACAGCAACGCCAAATGTGTCAGAGTAGAACTGTGCTTTGCAGGATTTTCAGTATGTCAACAGGCCATTCTTCTGAAGTGTCTCTACATGGACTTAAACTGCCAACATTTCTGTTATAATCTGAGTATTCTAACCATTTGCACTAACCATGTACTCTAGATCTGTATGATGAAGATAATAATACCTGCCTATTAGGGTTGTTGTGAAGATTAAATTAGTAAATATGTATAAGGAATTCCTAAAGTACATGTTATGGAGCTACAAACATCCATTAATCATCAGAACATGGAATGTAGAAAGTATGAATCTAAGAAAATTAGAAGTTGTCAAAAAGGAAATGGAACACATAAAGATTGATATCCTTAGCACTAGTGAGCTGAAATGGACTGTTTTTGGCCATTTTTAATCAGACAACCAAATGATCTACTATGCCAGGAATGACAGTTTATAGAGGAATGGCATGGCATTCGTCATCACAAAGGATGTTTCAAGATCTGTCTTGAAGTACAATGCTGTCAGTGATATAATAAAATCCATACACCTACAAGGAAGACCCATTAATACGAATACTATTCAAATTTATGCCTCAACCATCAAAGCCAAAGATGAGGAAATTGAAGAATTTTATCAACTTCTGCAGTCTGAAATTGACCGAACATGCAATCAGGATGTGTTAATTATCACTGGTGACTGGAATGGAAAAGTTGGAAACAAAGAAGAATCGCTAGGAGTTGGAAAATTTGGCCTTGGTGAAAGAAATAATGCTGGAACTCATATGATAGAATTTTGCAAGACCAACGACTTGTTCATTGCAAACACCTTTTTTCAACAACACAAACAGTGGCTGTACACGTGGACTCCACCAGATGGAACACACAGCAATCAGAGTGATTACATCTGTGGCAAGAGGCGGTAAAAAAGCTCAATATCTTCAGCCAAAACCAGGCCAGGAGCTGATTGTGGAACAGACCATCAACTGCTC
>NW_006921591.1:15886560-15890202 GCF_000298275.1 Orycteropus afer afer
ACTCGACGGCACTTAACAACAACAACAACATGTCTTTTGTCAGACATGAATAAGTTTTTCATATAGAATACATTTTCCTTCACTGAAGTGACCCCCACTGGGTTTCCAAGGAGGTAAATCTTTACAGAAGTAGATTGCCCAGTCTTGCTTCTGCAGAGTGGCTGCTGGAGTTGAACCACCAACCTTCTGATTAACAGTCAGATTCCTTAGTCACTGTGCTACCAGAGCTCCTTAAAATCATTACACTACATTGATAAATTTTAGCATTTAAGAAAGGCAAATATTAGATTTGCATTTAAGTTAAGTTGGGGGTATTTCTTAGATTCTCTGAAGGCTATTTTATAAAACAAAATATCAAATATTTTCTGTCTACACCATAGTGTTGTATCTCCTAACTAAAATATGAAGATAGTATAAATATGCTATGTCGAGGTCAATATGAAATGTAAGGCTATAATTGCAAGCATTTACTTGATATTCAACTAAATGAATATTAAACATATTCAACTGTTCATTCATTTATAAGTGTGATTAGATTTAGTACTAGTGACTAAGCCATGGTTCCTGGCTCAAGAAGGGCACAGTCCCGAGAGGGCACAAATACCTAATGAGATTATTTAAAATGTGCTTAGTGATAGAGATATGATTTGTTGACATATTGGAGGGGAGGGGTAAGGAAAGGGAGATGACAGAATGGCTCCTGAGGTTCCAGCTTGGATGCATGTTGGTGGTTCTTAATTATCAAATATGGAAGGGAAATCTGGCTTGGGGGATGATAAGAATTTAGTTGGAGACATGATGCATTTGAGATGACTAGGGGCATCTTAGTGACAGCTGAGTAAAAAGTCTGAATTGAAGACAAGACTTAGGAGTGATCACATTGGGATACAGGAGGAGACCACAAAACAGTTGTGGTGATCCAAGAAAAGTGAATAGCATGAAAAAAGCAATGGCTTGAGTAAGGAAATCTAGAGAACTTTATGACTTATGAAGCAGAGGAGAAATTATCAGAAAAATCAGGAGAACTGGACAACATGGAGACAAAAAGAAAAGTGAGCTTCAAGTAAAGGAGAAGGATCAGTCAGCTACAGCAGAAGTTTCCAGGATGATAAGGTCTGAAAAATTCACATTGCATTTGGTGGTTTGCAGGTCACTGTTTACCTTAGGGACGGCAATTTCAATAAACTTGTGGAGGCAAAAAGCCAAAGTAATGAACTAAGGAATATTTTGTTGTTGTTGTTGTGTGCCATCAAGTCAGTTCCAACTCATAGTGGCTCTATATGATAGAGTAGAACTGCCCCATAGGGTTTCCTAGGCAATAATTCAGATCTTTTCTCCTTTTGAGCCACTGGGTAGTTCAAAACATTGACCTTTCTGTTAGCAGCTGAGCACTAACAGAAGAATGTTGAGCTTTTTATTAAGAGAAGAAGATCAAGGTTATTAAATTGTGAAATGTCATCATATATAAGTGTTGTTGTTGTTGTTGTTAATGTGCCATGGAATCAGACCTGATTCATGGCAACCCCTCCTTGGGTTTCTGAGGTAGTATCGCTATGGAAGTAGATTGCCCAACCTTCCTTCCGAGTCTTAATAATAAAATATAAGAAAACTTCCTCTTCTTTATTCCAGCTAACAACCTATTTGCCAATGCCTTCTCTAAATAGCCTATTTCATTTTATTTTTAGTGATGGTGGTCTGGGTCTCTCCCCATGAAAATTTTATTTTAAACCTGAGGTCTACAATCTCAAACTCAACTTCAGTTATGTTCAAATCAGTTGTAAAGGAGCTAGACAGCTCACCAACCTGCAGACAATAATATAACTCTCTTACATCTGATTAGGGCATTAGTGTGGTAATCAGAACACTTTCCATCCAGTTAAGTTTTTAAAAGTGATTGTGAAGTATGTATTTCAGAGCCAAACTAGTTTTAGAAGTTTCCCAACAAACAAATAATAGGAGTAGTTGTTGTTGTCAAATCAATAATTCTTTCTGAAGCAGATTGCCAGATCTGTCTTCTGAGGCACCTCAGGATAGTTTTGACCCACCAGTCTTTTGCCTAGTACTCAAGTGCTTAACCATTTGCACAACCTAGAGACTTGGTAAAAACTAACCAGCTGTGCAGTGTGCACAGTCCCCCTTTCTACAGAGGCAAGTATGAATAGACACTGATGCAAACCCAACCAGCCTTCTGTGAAGTCATCATGGCTCTCAGGGAATAGGAAAGATAGCTCAGATGTGAGGAGCTGCACCATGGGACTATCCAGGAAGCAGACAAGTGGGGAAGAAGGGCAAGCTGGAGACTGTTACTCTAAGGACAAGGGCAGGTCACTTTCTAGCTCTGAAGGCCCCTTCAACCTCTGTTGTTCAGAAAAAGGGGGAAATCACATGCCTTAGTTACCACACGATGCTTGGATGATCAATTGAAGAGCTTAACATTTCACTGGGAGATTAAATTTCTTTTAAATAAAATCTATGTATTTCATAAAGTCATGTCAGCTGCAGGGATCCAGGTGAGGAGAGGGAACTCAGGCACACCCAAAGCAACAGGGTGAGAGAGCAGCAGAAAGGGGATTAAAAGCCAGGAGCCCAGACAGAGGAGCAGTCAGCCGCAGGGATCCAGGTGAGGAGAGGGAACTCAGGCATGCCCAAAGCAGCAGGATGGAAGAGCGGGGGAATGGGGATTAAAAGCCAGGAACCCAGACAGAGGTTCAGTCAGCCTCAGGGATCCAGATGAAGAGAGGGAACTCAGGCATGCCCAAAGCAGCAGGGTGGGAGAGCGGGAAAAAGGGGATAAAAATCCAGGGACAAGGACAGAGGAGCAGTCAGCTGCAGGGATCCAGGTGAGGAGAGGGAACTCAGGCACACCCAAAGCAGCAGGGCAGCAGAGCAGGAGAAAGGGGATTAAAAGGCTCAGGAATCCAGACAGAGGAGGCGTCAGCCACAGGGACCCAGGTAAGGGTGGTACAAGAGGTTTCTAACAGGGAGACAAACTTGTCGGTCGGTTTATCCTACCGTGATGATGTATTGATGTGAGTTTTGAGGCTGAGTCATTGATGTTTCAAACCCAGGGGGATGCACAGGTATCAGCCCAGTTGACAGACTGAGACAGACTAGGAAGAAGGAAGAGGCTGTCCACTTCTCAAAGAATTGGCCAGGGAAAACCTTATGAATAGCAATGAACCACTGTTTGATACATTACCGCACAACTTTATGAATAGCCTGCTTAGGTTAGAAGGCTCTCAAAATAGGACTGAGAAAGAGCTGCATCATCTGAGTAAATCTAGCCTTACTGCTTTGGATAAGGCAAAGCTTTCAAGACCTCCATTTGCTGATGTGGCACCACTCAAATTGAAGAGAAACAGCTGCAAACATCCATTAATCATTGGAACATGGACTGTACGAACTATGAATCTAGGAAAATTGGAAGTTATCAAAAATGAAATGGAACACATAAAGATTGATATCCTCGTCATTAGTGAGCTGAAATGGACTAGTTTTGCTCACTATGAATCAGACAACCATGTAATCCACTGTGCTGGGAATGACAGTTTGAAGAGGAATGGTGTGGCATTCATCATCACAAAGGATGTTTCAAGATCTGTCCTGAAGTACAATGCTGTCAGTGATAGGATAATATCCATA
>NW_006921591.1:15901717-15911995 GCF_000298275.1 Orycteropus afer afer
TTTGGTCATGTTGTCAGAAGGGATCATTCCCTAGAGAAGGATGTCATGCTTAGCAGGGTGGAGGGTTGACAAAAGAGGAGGAGGCCTTCAACAAGATGGATTGACACGGTGGCTGTGATGATGGGCTCAAGTATAGCAGGGATCATGGAGCTGGCGTGGGATCGGGCAGTGTTTTGTTCTGCTGTGCATGGGGTCGCTATAAGTCGGAAATGACTCGATGGCACCTAACAACAACAACAACAAAGTTTATGTTAAATGTTATCTTTCAAGCAGTACTTTCAGCTGATCTGATGACAGACTAATAGGAAATAGGTGGAGCTCATTCAGGTCATCAGGTGACCTACTAACCTACGAACAAGGCCTCTAGGGAATCAGTGCTCCTGGGGAAGCTTTGCTGGACATGCTCTGTGTATGTGCAGAGAAGAGATGATACATGATGCTCAGTGAGAAGAAGGTGGTAGAGGTCTCGGCTGTTGACAGTTGCCACATAACAGCAAGAGATTAGCCAGGATGGTTTGCCACAGATGGGACTACATTAGCCCTTCTGGGACAAGCCTTCCAGCCTGAAAAAGCATGTTGTCAACAGTTATGTGCTTTGTTCTGAGTGATGGCTCAGTCTCTTTTCTCACATGCCACAGCAAGTCCGTCAGTTCTATGTCCAAATTTATCCCCAGCCAAATGATTTCTTGCTATCTCTGCAGCTACCAGCACAGCCCAAGCCACTGTCATCTTTTGTGTGGACCACTCCTTGCTTCCAGTCCCCACTTTTCAAATCTTAAAGTTGATAATATCTCTGCTAACCCTTCCAAAGGCTTCCAATGGCAAGTAATCCATATTTCCTATCAATGCTACAAGGCCACACTGGATTTCTCTCTGCCCTTTGAACACATTTCCTTTGTTCCTGTCTCAGGGTCTTTGTACTTGCTGATTCCCTCTGCTCAGAGCTCTCTTCCCAAGATATTTCAATCACTGTCTCCTCAACATTCAAGTCTCAAATCAAGCATCACCTCCTCCATCAAGCCTTCCTTAATTATCCTTGCACAGTAGCCAGACCGTCCTCTAGTTGTGCCCTTGTCCATTTACTTTCTTTCATTTTCTTTATGGTCTTTATATTGTTTGTTCGTCTAAATGTTTATTTTCACTCCACTTCTTCCATGTCAACTTGGAATATCAGCCTCATGCAGCAAGACCTTTGTTTGCTTCCCACTGTATTTCCAGCATCTTGCACAGAACTGGGCACAGAGTTGTTGTCGCTGTTAGCTACTGTTGAGTTAGCCCCTTACTCATGGCAACCCATGCACAATGGAAAAAAACACTGTCCAATCCTGTGCCATCCTCATAATTGATTGTAGATTGGGCTATTGGGATCCACAGGGTTTTCACAGGCTGATTTTCAGAAGTATATTTCCAGGCCTTTCTTCCTAGCCTATCAGTCTGGAAGTTCTGCTGAAACCTGTTCAATATCACTGACAGATGGCTGTGCATGAGATGCATTGGCCAACAATCAAACCCAGTTTCCCACATGGACAGCAAGAATTCTACATGGATACACCACTACCCCTGGGCACAGAGTAGCCATTTCATAATTTTTGTTAAAGGAAAGAGTGCTTTACAGAAGGAGAAGTGTAAATCATGGAATGAATGACTCCTTCAGCCCCAGTTCTTATGCACAGGTCACATACACCTTTCAGTATTCTGAGTGCAAAGCACAGTGGTACACAGTTATCAATGCCTATAATTCATGGCCATATTTCTAAAAAAATTATCCATGTTTGCCTTTCAACCCTAAAAATAACAAGGTGGGAGCATTGCTATTCAGATGTATGCAGAAGAAATAATATACAACTAGTCATCCTTTCCACTCTGGAAATAAGTGAAAACTAACCACACACAAAAAAAGAGAGAAAACCTCACTGCCGTTGAGTCATTTCCGACTCATAACTAGGCCTCATAGATTGGGTAAGACAAGGTTAGATAACAACATCATCTTTTTTGTATTGAAGCAAACCACCACCAACCCCAGCCCTTGAAGTCTCAGTGTCCTCAGTCTAGGGAATCATGCCCCTCTCCCTGGGAACTATGACTGAGAGTAGGGAGTCCCAAGCCCTCAGTTGTAGTTGGAGGAAAGTGAAATAAATTGAAAGATTAAATGAGCCTTATCAATAATTTGAAATTCTTTTTCTCTCCAATTCCAGGTCATGGTTCAACGACGATTAGTCAATATGCTGAGTGTTGTTCGTGAAATGGACAAAGAGGCTATAATGGGACGATTCCGTCAAGGAAAAAAGTCATTGTTAGGTAAAATGTACCTGTGAAGTAGAGTGATGCTTAGACTGATAATTTCTCTAAGCATGAGAATTATGACAGTAGCTGAGTAGAAACAAAACATTTTCATAAATCATGTATATTAGTTTCCTATTTCTGCTACAACACATCACCACACACTTAGTAGATTACAGTTCTGGAGGTCAGAAGTCTAAACTCAAGGTGCCAGCAGTGTTTTGTTCTTCTGGAAGCTTCAGGTAAGAATTCATTTCCTTGCTTTTCTGAGCTTCCAGAAGCTGCCTACATCCTTTGGCTCATGGCCTCTTTCTCACATCACTGTAACTTCTTACTTCTGTCATCACACCACTTCTTCTCTGATTCTGACTTCCTGCCTCTTTGTGATCATTGTGATCACATGAACCCACTCAGATAATCCAGAATAATATCTTCATCTCAAGATCCTTAATTTAATCACATCCACAAAGTCCCTTTCACCGTGTAAGGTAACATATTCACAGGTTCAAGAGATTAAGATGTGGAGATCTGTGGAGGATGGGAAGGGTATCATCATTCAGCTGACCACATCACATAACACAGACCACCTCCATGTCAACTTTTCCAAAAATATCTCCCCAGTTGATAGTAAACAAGTTGACTCAAGGCCAAGTTGTAACATCTATGAAATTTGACTATAGTTCCAACCTCCTGTTTTGTGTGCAAACCCTCCTGAAATCAGAGAAACTAGGATTGTTGTCATTTGTCATTTATACTTTCTGATTGACTGAGTCTAGTGCTGTCTCAACCTAGTGTTTGCATAGAAAGCTTTTTATCTCATGTTGTGAGACATAACCCTTTGTTGTTTAAATAAATTTCAACCCTTTGATCCCCAGGCTAGCAGGGACTCTTGGGTGCCTAGTCTCAGTAGCTTCTGGGCATCTAAAAGCTATACCACCATTCTCCCAATATATGTATTTCCAATCAGTAAATCTTATGCTGCTCCATTAAAAAAAAAAAAAAAACCTCAGTGCCATCGAGTCAATTCATAGTGACCCCCACTGGGTTTCCAAAACTGTAAATCTTTACAGAAGCAGACCGTCCCATCTTTCTTCTGCAGAGCAGCTGGTGGGTTTGAACCACAGACCTTTTGGTTAGCAGCCAAATGCCTTAACCACTATACCACAAGAGCTCCTTTATGCAAGTCCACAGGTAGACCCTAATCCTTCCAGACCCTCTTTTCCCCCTACAACTTGACCCTCTGAGCCTAGCTTAGCCTTCCCCCTGCTCTTTTTCTTTCTCTCCACCAATATCCAAATGTGTGTTTTGTGTTTTCCACGATATTTTACAGCATTTTAATTATTTATATTTTTTTCATCCTGGTAAATATCTCTGGTATTTAAGTTTTAATAAGGAAACTGTCTTTATTTTAATTTTATTTTACTTTATTTAATTTTTTGCATTACGGTAAATTGAAGTCAATGTCATGAGACAGTGTATGTGAACTTCTGTATGGGAAATGAATTTGTTATGCAAATGTTCACCCAAATCACAATAAAACAAACAAACAAATAAATAAATAAAACGCTAAAAAAAAAAAAAGAACCAAGGACTGAAATAGAGTGTAAAGACAGACTTGATGTGACACTGAAGTAAGACAGTTAAAATATACTATTTTTTTCTGCCAAAATGAAAGCTTCTGGTGTCCTCTACTCATTGGATGGAGAAAGAACTTGGTAGACCAATAGCTGCATACTAAATGCTGTGCTGTATTTGCTCCAATAAAGAGATGACATGTACAAGAACAACAACAACAAAAAGGCATTGTAAAATTTGCTTGCAAATTATGTGTGGATTATCTATAAAATGTCTTCATATACTTCTTTCGTTTAACTTGTTCCTTCTCTGATAAGACAAAGAATATTCATCAGAGATACTTTAATTAGGAATTGCAGTTTGGGGAAGTAAAAATAAAATAAAAGTTTAAAAAACTAGAAAGGGAGCTGAGGGAAGGATTGACAGAGGAACTGAAAATGAAAAACAGAAAATATGTGTGTGTATTCTTTTTGAAATAGTGTGTTATAAATTAACTGGTACATAGCAAATATGCAGCTAAAGACAACTTTATATAAAAACACTTTAAGAAACCCCCTAACAGTACTATCTTTGTTTTTTAACCATAGAAGAGAGTCCCTCCAGATACCTCTTTCTGCCTGGGATCAGTCAAAATGATTATTCCGCCCGGTTCTCTGTGACACCCAAGGACGTGCTTCCCTTTGCCTTCCCATCCTACAGGCCTCCTCAGGCCTCTGATGAGTTGGTAGGTGCAGTTTGACTGTGGGGTGGGAGGTAGGTGTGAGCAGATGGTGGCCGGAGAGTCATGAAAACAAGCCCTAACCTAGTCTCAGCCCCTCACTTCCTCCTGAGGTCCCAAGGGAGATCTTGGCCAGGGAATGATGACAAATGGGAACCCAGGATTCACCTGTTGCCAGCTGCCTTGTCCTGATACACCTTCAAAGAGCTGCCTGCTACAAAACCCAGCACTGAGCCCCTCCTAACTGCCTGAGAAGCAGGCCTGAGAGTAGAAGAGCAAAGAGGGAAAACCAAAAGGACCAGTTTGGGCCCCAGGAGGCAGACTGTGCTCAGCAGAGACCCTTCTGCTTCCTGGCAAATGGGGTGAGCCCCCACATCTGAGACCTGACCTATTAATTAGTGTGTGGCCCCAGAGTATCTAACCCATCCAACTCAAAATTCCTTTCATCTCTCCTCTCTCTATGTGACAGGGGGTGTTATAGCTCCTCCCTTTTCTCTTATAGGCACAATGATGCATTATAATAAAAATAATTGCTAGCCCTTACATTGCATTTACCATGTGGCAGAAAGCATCTTAAGACCTTTAGTTATATCAACTCATTTCATCTTCAACAAATCTGTGTTATACATTTATCATTTTACAGATGAGGGAACTGAGGCACAAGGTCACATAAACCAAACAAAACCAAACTCACTGCCATTGAGTCAATTTAACTCATAGCCACCCCTTCTTGGGTTTCTGAGGCAGTATCTCTACGGAAGTCGATTGCCCAATCTTCCTCGAAGGAGTGGCTGGTGGGTTTGAACCACCAGCCTCTCTGGTAAGCAGTCAAATGGCTTAGGCACTACGCCACCAGAGCTCCTCCATAATGTGGATGGATTTACTCCTGGGTTCTCAATTCTGTTCCATTGCTCTATGTGTATTAATGTACCAATATCAAACTGTTTTGACTATTGTGGTGGTGTAGTAGGTTTTCATATCAGGCAGTGTGAGGTCTTCTACTTCTTCTTTAGTAGTGCTTCATTTATATAGGGCTCTTCCATTTCCATATAAAGTCAGTGGTAAGTTTCTCCATCTCTCTAAAGAGTGATGATGGAATCGAAATTGGGATTGCATTATATCTGTAGATCACTTTAAGTAGTATTGATATTCTCACAATGTCAAATCTTCCTACCCTTAAGCATGGTATATTCTTCCATTTATGAAGAACTCTTTTGGTTTCTTTTAGTAACGTATTCTGTAGTTTTCTCTGTTAATAGGCCTTTTGTATCTCTGATTGGATTTATACCTAAGTATTTCATCTTTTGGGTGGCTACTATAAATGGTACTTTTTTCCTGATTCCTTTTCAGAGTTCTCTTTTTTAATGTAGAGGAATATGACTGATTTTTGTATGTGGATATTTACCCTGCCACTTTGCTGAATCCTTTTATTATGTACAGTAGTTTTCTTGATGAGCCTCTGGGATTTTCTTATACAGACTCAAATAGACATCTGCAAATAGAGATAGTTTTACTTCTTTTTTGCCAATTTGGGTGTCTTTTGTTTCCCTTTCTTGCCTTATTGCTTTGGCAAAGCCATCCAATACAATATGAAATAAAAGTGGTGATAAAGCACATTCTTGCCTGATTCTAATCCTCAAGGGGAATATTTTAAGTCTCCTTTGACAATAATGTTGTCCTTAATCATGTTGAGCAATTTCCCTTCTATTCCTATTTTGCTGAGCGTTTTTATCAGAATAGGTGTTGAATTTTGTCAAATCCTTTTCTGTATCGATTGACATGATTATGTGGTTCTTTTCCTTTGTTTTATTTATGTGATGGATTACATTGATTGTTTTTCTACTGTTGAACCATCCTTGTATACATGGTATGATTCCCACTTAGTCATGATGTATCATTTTGTTGATATGCTGAAAGACTCTATTGGCTAGGATTTTGTCGAGAATTTTGCATCTATGTTCATGAGGGATATTGGTCCATAATTTTCTTTTTCAGTAGTGTTTCTGCCTGGTTTTTAGTTATCAGAGTTATGCTTCCTTCATACAACAAGTTTGAGAGTATTCCATCCTTTTCTATATTCTGGAATAGTTTGAATAGAATTGGTGAATGTTTGGTAGAGTTTGCCAATGAAACCCTCTGGCCAGGATTTTTTTGTTGGGAGTTTTTTTTTAATGACCCATTCAGTTTCTTCTTTTGTGATGAGTCTATTCAAATTTTCTGCTTCAGATTGTGTTAGTTTGGGTAGATAGTGTGTTTCTAGAAAATTGTCCATTTCTTCTAGGCTTTCAAATGCATTGCAGTACATTTCTTCATAGTATTCTGTTATATCCTTTTTATTTCAGTTGTGTTTTATTCTGTTGTGATGTTGCCTATTTTGTTTCTTATTCATGTTATTTGAATATTCTGCTTTTCCTGTGTTAAATTTCCCAGAAGTTTGTCAATTTTATTAATCCTTTCCAAGAACCAACTTCAAGTCTTGTTGTTTCTATTTTTCTGTTTTATTTATTTCTTCTCAAATTTTTATTATTTCCTTTCTTCTGGTGACTGTGGGCTTTTTTTGCTGTTTTTCTAACTTTTGGAGATGTTGAATTGAGGTGTTGATTTTGCTTCTTCCTTCTTTTTTGATGTATGCATTTCTTGCTGTAAATTGTCCTTGAAGAATTACATTTGCCGTGTCCCCAAAATTTTGGCATATTGTGTTTTCATTCTCATTTGGTTCAAGGAATTTTTTTATTTCTTCTATTACGCAGTGGTATTTAAGCAGGGTGTTATTCAGTTTCCATGTATGGGATTTTTTTCCTTTGATCTTTCTGTTGTTGATTTCTAATTTTATAGCACTGTGATTTGAAAAGATGCTTTGTAGTATTTTGATGTTTTAAAATTTATTGAGGCTTGCTTTGTGGCCTAACATGTGGTCTATTCTGGAGAATGTTTCATGTGCTCTGGAAAAGAATTTATTTTGTGCTGTTGTTGGGTGAAGTGTTCTGTCTATATCTGTGAGGACTAGTTGGTTGACTGTGTTATTTAGATCTTCTGTATCTTTGTTGAGTTTCTTTCTAGTTGTTCTGTCCTTCATTGAAAGTGGTGTATTAAAGTCTCCTACTATACTGTGGAGTTGCCTATTTCTCTCTCTGATTCTGTTAAAGTTTGATTTATGTATTTTGGGGCTCTTTCATTGGGTGTGTAGATACTTATGGTTATGCCCTCTTGTTGGATTGATCCTTTAATCATTATATAATGTCCTTCCTTGTCTAGACTTTTGCTAGTTTTTTTTCCTTAAAATCTATTTTATCAGTAATTAGTATTTCCACTCCTACTCTTTTTTGGTTGCCATTTGCTTGGTATGTATTTTTCCATCCTTTGATTTTTAGCTTATTTATGTCTTTTTGTCTAAGGTATGTTTCTTGTAGACAGCATATTTATGGGTCATATTTTCTTATCCATTCTTCTACTCTCTATCTCTTGACTGGTGCATTTGATCATTTACATTCAGTGTAATTATCAATAGGTATGAACTTACTACTATCATTTTGCTTTTTTGTTTTTGTTTGGTTTCTTTGGTGATGTTGAGGTTTCCTTGTTCTAAATATTTTTCTGTGCTGAGTTCAATTTGCTTATAGATTTTCTTATAATTTTCTTCATTGTTTTAGCATCTGCTGAATCTTTATGATTTTCTTCTTTCTTATTTTGGTGAGAAAGTTTATTAACTTTCTTTGAGGTTACCCTGTAATTTATTATTATCTTTCCAAGTTTGAAACAGTCCTTTGTTTCTTGATATCATCTTGGCTTCCTCTCCATTTCAGAGTTCTGTAACTGTACCATTTATTCCTTCTTCTTCTTTTTTTTTTTTTTAATTGTGATTTGGGTGAAAGTTTACAGAGCAAATTCATTTTCCATACAACAGTTCATACACATTTTGTTTCATGATATTGATTACAATCACCATAATGTAACAGCTCACTTCCTACCTCCTCCCTGTAGTTATCTTTTTCCTGTGTCCTTCTTTCTTGTGCATTCCTGTGTCTGAGTAAATAATGGCCATCTGATCGCCCATGGTTGATTGTTCTAAACAGCGTACCTACCTGGTGTAAATGTTCACCTGTTTATTGTTTGGCTGGAAGCCACAGGAGTGAGTTCAATTCCAGGCCCAAAGGGTGACTAGGGGCTATAGTCTCAGGGGTTTCACCCATCTCTATCAGACCAGGGAGCCTGGTCTGTTTTATGATTTTGAGTTCTGTTCCACATTTTTTTCCCATCCTATACAAAATCTCCTACACTGATCCTTTTCTGAGTGGTTGACAGTGGTAGCTGAGTACCACCTCATTATAATCTCACAGTCATGTAGGCTGAGGTTCGCATGGTCCACTAGTCCCTTGGACTAATTGTTTCTATGCATTTTGGTTTTCTTCATTCTTCTTTGCTCCAGACAAGGAGAAACCAACAGTTGCATCTTAGATTGCTGCTTGCAAGCTTTTAAGACCCCAGTCCCTCTTTTTGCTTTGTAGTTGTCCTCATTTACAAATTGACATCTCTGTTTCCCTATTTTCAGTCTTGCAGGTTTATTTCATTTTTGATCATTCTAAATCTGAGTTGATTTCAGGGTGATGTTGTCATGGGTCTCATGCTCAGGTTGTTATCTGTCATTGTTGGTTCTCTGTCCAAAGGACTTCCTTTAGTATCTCTTGTAAGGATAGTCTGGCTTTTACAAATTCCCTTAATTCCTGTTCATCTGGAAATATCCTAATTTCACTATCATATTTGAACAACAATTTTGCTAGATATATTATTTTTGATTAGCAATTTTTTTTCCTTCAGAGTTTGATATGTGCCGTCCCATTGCCTTCTGGTTTGCCTGGATGGTTTCTATCAAGACATCAGAGTTTAGTCTTATTGGTTGTCCTTTGTAGGTAACTTTTCATTTTTTCTGAGCTGCTTTTATGATTCTTTCTTTGCCTTTGGTTTTGTTAAGTTTGATTATGATGTGCCTTGGTGATTTTCTTTTGGAGTCTCCCCTGTTGGGGGATCATTGGCTTCTTAGAGTATTATTTTCTCATCTTTTATGACATTAGGGTAGTTTTCTTCCAAGAAATCTTCAACAATTTTCTTTGTGCTTGTTTTCTTTGTCTCTTCCTGTTCTAGAATCCCAATTACATATAAGGTATTCCTATCTATGGTGTCTCACATGTCTTAGACTTTCTTCATTCTTTTTTTTTCTGATCATTCTTCTAAAAGATTAGTATTAAGAGATTTGTGTTCAGTTTTGCTAATTCAGTCTTCCACAGATTCAATTCTGCTCATTTGCTCTTCTAAAGCATTATCTATTTCTGAAATTTTAGTGTTAATCTTCTACATTTCTATTTGCTGCTTTTGTATGGTTTCTAATTTTCCATTTGTCCTGTCAATTTGTCCTTGTGTGTGTATGTGTGTGTTTTAATTCTTCTAAAGTTTTCTGTGTTTTCCTTGATTTTTGTCTGTGGTTTCATTGATCTCAGTGTGTTGAAGGAACCTAAATATAATTATTTTCAATTCTTTATCAGGTAATTCCAATAGCATTTCTTCCTGCAGAAGGTTTTCTCATCCTATATTTTGGTCACTTGCTTGAGCCATCTTGCCCAATCTTCTATGTGATTTGAAGTTCTCTGTAGTCTCTGAGACATGGTGGTGTTATTGTATTTATTTGGTTTGCTTCGCTTTTTTTTTTTTTT
>NW_006921591.1:15912629-15914229 GCF_000298275.1 Orycteropus afer afer
ATATATATATATATATATTAAAAGAGGAAGAAGAGGAAGAAACAAACAAACAAAGTGAGGAGGAAGATGGAAAAAATAAGAGCAGGTTGGTTTTTCAAACAAGCAGCACATTCAGTCCACACCAGCCCACAAGCTGAAGAACCAAAGCTTAAACACACATCTGCAAGTGACTGTCTAGGAAGGGAAAAGAAAGATGAAAAATGGTTGGCTGCTGGAATTTCCCCATTTGGGAAGAGAGATTAGTAAAGATCTCAGGGAAAAGCTAGCTTTCACAAATCAATTACTTTAGAAAGTGAAGTGTGTGGGTTTTGGAGACAGAAACCAAACCCAACCCACTGCCATTGAGTTGAGCTGATTCATGGAGACCCTATGTGTGACAGAGTAGTACTTCCCCTAGGGTTTTCTTGGCTGTAATCTTGATGGAAGCAGATCACCAGTCCTTATTTCTGCAGTGCTGCTGGGTGGGTTCACACTGCCAACCTTTAGGTTAGCAGTCAAGTACGAACCTTTACACCACATAAGGACCTTTGGGGGGCTCTGGTGGCATAGTACCTAAGGCATTTGACTGCTAACATAAAGGTGGTTCAAACCCACCAGCCATTCCTTGGAAGGAAAATTGGGCAATCTACTTACATAGTGATACCACATTGGAAACCCAAGGGGGACTTGCTATGAGTTGGATCAACTCGACAGCAGTGAGTTTGGATTTCTTGTTGTTGTTTAGGGACCTTTGAGTTTCAATTCTGCTGCCACCAGCTACCTACTCCTTAACTCTCCTGAATCTCAATTTCTTCATCTGTGAAATGAGATACTAAATTTCATCACATGTAATGAATGAAGGTTAAATGAGTTAATGCATATAAAGGACTTAGCACATTGCCTGGCATATAGTAAGTACTTAGGAGCTCTGGTAGCATAGTGCCTAAGGCATATGACTGCTAACCAGAAGGCTGGTGATTCAAACACACCAGCCACTCCTCAGAAAGAAGGTTTGGGAATCTATTTCCGTAGTGATACTGCCTCAGAAACCCAAGGAGGTGTCGCTATAAGTCATGGCCAACTCGACAGCACGTAACAAGAACAACATAGTATGTACTTAAAATATATTAGATATTATATACTATCATTATTATCTCCTTCATGCCCAATCACTAGCAAGATCAGTGAGCTAGGAATAGCTCAGGTGTTTCTTCATGTAGATATACCAAACAAGAACAGTAGAATCTTGTAGGGTGCTTTTACATAACTGCTAAATGCTTACTTTATCAAGAGCACCTACTCATTTATTTCCATACAAGAAACTTTAATTAAACCCTGACTCTCTGCCTGGACTTCAGGCTTATGTTTGCCAATATTACCTCCACATGTTCACTTCTTAGACAAGAAGTGACAACAGGGGACTTCTGTAAGATACGGAAGATAATCCTGGAGCCCTGAGCTTTGAAAGGAACTATACAGAAGTGGATTAGGCACCAACTAGTGGAAAAACCTGAACAAAAACAGTGAGTACAGAGATGGTCAGAGCTGTAGACGTCAGCTACTCTGATGGAACCAATAGCCTGAAAATTTCCAAGTGGTGTTGGGACTTGAGAATTCACCT
>NW_006921591.1:15916961-15939609 GCF_000298275.1 Orycteropus afer afer
CCAAACATGCAATCAGGATGTGTTAATTATCACTGGTGTCTGGAATGCAAAAGTTAGAAACAAAGAAGAATTACCAGTAGTTGGAAAATTTGGCCTTGGTGACAGAAATAATGCTGGAACTTGTATGGTAGAATTTTGCAAGAAAGAATAATGTAGAGTCTGCAAAATACTGTATACTATGGATAAACTTGGAGGACATTAATTGCTGAGTGAAATAAGTCAATGACAGAAGGACAAATATAGTATTATTTCATTGTTGTGGAGGGTCAAGGAAAGGTTTATATATGAAGGGAAACTCTTTGTTGGTTGCCAGGATTGGGAGGGGAGGGGATGGAACACTGAAAAAAAAACTGCATTGACCCATGTCACTTTAGTTTTGTGTGCTTCACTGTACATAAATTATATTTCAATAAAATGCATTTTTTTAAAAATACGACAACCCTTCAGAGAGTACCATTCATATTGCATACAAGTAGTTCCCAACTTTCAGTGTGTTCAAGTTATGATGAACCATACTTACGACCATCTGTTTCTGTTTTTGTACATCTTACCATAGTAAAATGTACTACATGCAATGTTGCAGCATGTGATTTACTGATGTTCATTCACAGATGCTTCATTTTGTGATTTGCTATTCAAAATACTGCCATGTAGATTTAAATCAGAGGCTACAGTTGTTTGGAAATATGGGCCCAAACACTGATGATTTTGCTAAGGTTAATAGGCAGATTTGGGAAGCAGTGAGATGTTACTGCAAAATATTTGAAGAAAGATAGACAACTAACACACAGTGTCAAGTCATACCTGACTCATAGCGACCCATCCTTGGGTTTCCAAGGCAGTATCATTACAGAAGTATATTGCCCCATTTTCTTCCGAGGAGTGGCTGGTGGGTTTGAACCGCCAGCTTTCTGGTTAGCAGTCAAATGCCTTAGGTACTACACCACCAGAGCTTCTGGAAGACAAGGACCATACAAACTCTCACTAATTTTCTGACTAGAAACCTTATTATCATTCCCAGAGATAATCCAGATGATTCAGAATCTTCCACACATGGAGTTATTACCACAACTGGCAAAATGCCCCATCATCCAAATTTTTATCATCGTTGGAGTAAATTTTTATTTGTGTATTTTTATGTGTGTATGTATTAAACAAAGATTGGATTTATAATTATACTGATAATAAAAAGCAATGATAATGAAAACTCTTTTTAAAATGAGATATTCAACTTACATCCGAACCAACTTATGATAGAGTGGTCAGAACAGAACCCTATCGTAAGTTAAGGACTACCTGTATTCTCACAGCAGAAGTAGAATTTGACCCAATCTTTAGTAAATTGACAAGGAATCTCAGCTAAACTGTGTGAGAACAAGGTCCAAAATTACTCTCAAATTATTTCACCTCTACCAATAACCTCTTTTCTATGGCTGGAAAACTGTTGTTGTTGTTGTTAAGTGCCGTCGAGTCATTTCCGACTCATAGTGACCCCATGCACAGCAGAACGAAACACTGCCCGATCCCGCGCCAGCCCCACAATCCCTGCTATACTTGATCCCATCATCGCAGCCACCGTATCAATCCATCTCGTTGAGGGCCTCCCCCTCTTTCGTCGACCCAAACTAGTTGTCCATTTTAATTCCCAGGCTGGTTATATTTAGTGAATTTTGAGCTAGGTTGTTTGAATGCATTTTTGAGTTTACCTTTGATGTTCTTCAAGCACCAGCTGAACCGTGGTCCTCCTTGAAACTGAGCATAGAGCACCTTCTGGAGGAGGGAATGACCTGTGCTGCCTCAGTGATCTCACACAAATAGCAACTGTGGCCATAGAAGAGGTTACTTTGAGAGTACAACTGTTTAATCTGCTTTCCCTCAATGTTGATTATGTGTCATTTATTTGAATGTTCACATTTTAGGCTCCTGATGGCCTTGGACTGGTCCCAATTAAGTCTTCGGAAGTTCAAATAAAACAGTCTTATTCCTTCCTCAATTTGCAGGTCAGACCTCTTACATGGTATTATTGTTAACTGGGTTTCTTCTGAAGCAAATAAAATATTCTCAAATTTCAATTACATTATTTTATTAGTTTTGTACTGTTCTGGTTTATACTGTGTAGCATACTACATGTATTTTTCTGCTGTTATTTTATTGTATGTATATGTTTTTCCTAACGTGCTTGTGGAAATCAGTGTCTCTACTCTGGATATACCATATATTATGCGTGCATGAAGCTATCTGAACTATGTATGTTAGAAACTTAAGGAAAAAATACAAGATGAGGTGAATAAGAGTCAACCTTTCCTGAGGTATTTCACCACTTCTATTTTTGAAAATGTAAATTTTTAAAATCAACAAATAAGTGTTTGTTGTATTTCTACAATTAAGCTATGTAGTATGGGAACGTAATTATGAAACTGTATGTGTAGGAAAAACAAACAAACAAGCTCACTGCCATCCAGTCAATTTTGACTCAAAGCGACCCTGAGGTGGTAAATCTTTACAGAAGTAGGTTGCCCAGTCTTCCTTCTGTGGAGTGACTGTCAGGTTTGAACTGCAGACCTTCTGGTTAGCAGTCAGATGCCTTAAGCACGACACCACCAGAGCTCCTTAGGGGACTCAGAAAAGGGCTCAGGACTTGTCTAGTGCTAAGTCAAAAGTATCAGTTGCCACAATCTAAGATTATAACATGGTGATGTTTTACTTTTACCATCAAGCAGCTCAGAAATGCTGTTGTTAGACATAGATCCCACCAACCTCTTTTAAATATCACCAGTATTTATAGTGATGCTTCAAATTTTAAAAGGTTTTTAAGGATATTCAGTCAGTTGACTTCTTTCACCCCCAGGTTCCTCAACTGTACAGAATCAAAGGGTATCAACCCTTCTCTGTCCAGGAGTCTTCAACAAGTTATAAACCAGAAAAGCTTGCTCGAACACTGAAGCAAGGAGCTGAGGTAACCTTTCTCCACCTTCAAGAATCACTCTCATTTCCCATTTTGTCCTGGCCTCAGGACTAATGCTTGCTCTTGGTCTTGTACAGGATGAAGCCACCACCATCATAGCCCTTCCAAATCAGGACTCCACACCTCAGCTCTCTGGCAAGACCTCAGTCTTGGACATGAAACCACCTGAAGCCTTAGCTAGATCTCCAGAGTATGATCCACTTTATATTTTTGTAAGTTATAATTAGCAGAGCTTTTTGTTCTGTGTTCCTTTATTGAAGCAATTACTTTATAATAAAATAACATCATTAATTGGGAATATTTTTCTCTCTTTGGAATTTCAACTGTTAAATGATAACTGATCTTTAAAGTTGCTTTCCAACACTTATTGTTTGTAGAATAAAACTATCTTCTACTAATTGCAGTGTTTATTTTTCTGATGTAGCTTTATGATCTTTTCTAATTACATATAATATATGAAGTCTTCCAATTCATGAACATAGGATTTCTTTCCATTTATTTAAGTGTTCTTTCATTTCTTTCAGCAATGTTTTGTACTTTACAGTGTATAAGTCTTTCACCTCCTTAAGTAAATCTATTCCTAGATATTTTATTCCTTTAGATGTTGTTGTAAATGGAATTGTCTTCCTAATTTCCTTCTGGGATTGTTCATTGCTGGTTTTTGGAAACACAACTGATTTTTTTAATGTTGATTTTCTATCTTGCAAATTTGTTGAATTCCTTTATTAAGGCTAATAGGTTTCTTGGGAATTCTTGGGCATTTTCTATATATAAGATCATGTCATCTGTGAATATAGATAGCTTTACTTCTTCCTTTCTGGTTTATTTTTCTGGTTTATTTCTTGTTCTTGCCTAATCTCTGGTTAGAACTTTCAGTACAATGCTGAATAGCAGTGGTGAAAATGGGCACAGATGTGTGTTTAGCGTAATCTTAGAGGAAAAGAGGAAAACCTTTTATTCTTTCACCATTGAGTATGATGTTAGCTATGAATTTTTCAAAATTGCCTGTGATGGTTAAGGTTGTATGTCAACTTGCCTAGGCCATGATTCTCAGTGGTTTAGCAATTATGATATAGTCATCCCCTATGATAAGGTCTGATATAATATAATCATCTCCATGATGAGATCTGCTATGAGCAGCCAATCAGTTGAAAGAGAGCTTCCTCATGGATCTGGCCTGATTCCAATATATATAGGTGTCCTGGCAAAGCTCTGTGGCTTTTTGCTCAATCTGGATCCTGCATCTGACCTCCAGTTCTTTGAACTTTGAACTAATGCCCTGTCATATTGCCTGCTGATCTTGGGATTTGTAGCCTACAAACCTGTGCACCAGCATCTGGCCATCTTACCTGCCTATCCTGGATTTGTCAACCTCCACAGGCCATGAGCCAGCAGCTTGCCATCTGACCTTCTGACCTGTGAATCAGAAGAAGCCTCCAGTATGCTACCTGACCCACAGACTTAGGACTTCCCAGCCTCTACAACTTCGTGAGCCACTGAGCTTTTTCTTTGAGATAAACCTCTCTCTGTCTCTCTCTATATATGTGTGTATAAATATATACAAATATGTATGTATATACATATATATGTGTGTGTGTGTGTATATATATTTATACATATACATATGTGTTTATATATATATATATATATAAGCTTCACTGGTTTTGATTGTCTAGAAAACCTAGCCTAAGGCTATGCCCCTTATCATCTTAAGGAATTTCCCTTCTATTCCTACTTTGCTGAGGATTTTTATCATGTAAGAGTGTTGAATTTGGTCACATGCTTTTTCTGCATAAATTGAGACACTCATGGTTCTTTTCTTTCATTCTACAAATATGGTGTATTACATTGATTTTCTTAAGTTCTCATGCATTCCTGGGATAAATCCCACTTGGTCCTGGTGTATTAACCTTTTAACATGCTGTTGAATTTGGTTTGCTAGTATTTTGTTGAGGGTTTTTGCATCTATATTCACAAGGGATATTGGTCTGTAGTTTTCTTGTGGTGTCTTTTCACTGGTATCAGGGTAATGCTGACTTCATAAAATAAGTTAGGAAGTGTTCCCTCCTCTTCTCTTTTTTGGAAGTGTTTGAGAAGGATTGGTTTTAATTGTCCTTTAAATGTTTGATAGCATTCACCAGTGAAACTACCTGGTCTTGAACTTTTCTTTTGGAAGGTTTTTGATTACTGATTCAGTCTTCACTTGTTATAGATCTGTTGAGATTTTATATTTCTTCTTGAGTTGTTGTTGTTGTTGTTAGGTGCCGTAGAGCTATTTCCTACTCATAGCAACCCCATGCACAGTAGAACAAAATATCGCCTGATTCCGTGCCAGCTCCATGATCCTTGCTGTACTTGAGCCCATTGTTGCAGCCACCGTGTCAATCCATCTTGTTGAAGGCCTTCCCCTCTTTCATTGCCCCTTCACCTTACCAAGCATGACATCCTTCTCCAGAGAGTAGTCTCTTTTGACAACATGACCGAAGTAGGTGAGACGAAGTCTGGCCATTCTTGCTTCCAAGGAGCATCTCGATTGACTGCACTTCTTCCAGGACAGATCTGTTAGTTCTTTTAGCAGTCCATGGTACTTTCAGCATTCTTCGCCAGCACCACAACTCAGAAGCAACAACTCTTCCTCGGTCTTCCTTATTCATTGTCCAGCTCTCACATGCATACGAGGTGATTGAAAATATCATGGCTTGTGTCAGGTGCACCTTACTCCTCAAAGAGACATCCTTGCTCCTCAGCACTTGAAAGAGTTCCCTTGTGGCTGACCTGCTCAGTGCTACATGTCATCTAATGTCCGGACTGCTGCTTCCATTGGCATCAATTGTAGAACCAAGCAATGTGAATTCTTTGACAATCTCAATTTTTTCTCCATTTATCGTGATGCTGCTTATTAGTCCAGTTGTGAAGATTTTTGTTTTCTTTATTTTGAGATGTAATCCATACTGCAGACTCTATTCTTCATTCTTCATCAGTAAATGCCTCAAGTCATCCTCACTTTCAGCAAGCAAAGTTGTATCGTCTGCATATCTCAGGTTGTTAATGATTCTTCCTCCAATCCTGATGCCACATTTTTCTTCACATACTCCAGCTTCTCAGATTATTTGCTCAGCATATAGATTGAATAAGGTATGGGGAAAGGATACAACCCTGATGCACTCCCTTCTTGATTTTAAACCATGCAGTGTCCCCTTATTCTGTTCGAATGACAGCCTCCTGGTCAGATGTACAGGTTCCTCATGAGTACAATCAAGTGTTCAGGAATTCCCATTCTTCTCAATGATATCCATAATTTGTCATGATCCACACAATCAAATGCCTTTGCATAGTCAATAAAATACAAGTAAATATCTTTCTGGTATTCTTTGCCTTGAGCCAAGATCCATCTGACAACAGCTATAATATCCCTTGTTCCATGTCCTCTTCTGAATCCAGCTTGCAACTTTGGAAGTTCTCTGTCAATATACTGCTTCAAATGTTTTTGAATTATCTTTAGTAAGATCTTACTTGCGTGCAATATTAATGATACTGTTCAATAATTTCCACATTCTGTGTGATCACCTTTCCTTGGGATGGGTACAAATATGGATCTCTTCCAGTCAGTTGGCCAGGTAGCTGTCATCCAAATCTCCTGGCATAGCCGAGTGAGTGCCTCCAGTGGGTCATCCATTTGTTGAATATCTCAATGGGTATTCCATGAATTCCTGGAGCCTTGTTCTTCGCCAATTCCTTCATTGCAGCTTTGACTTCCTCCTTCAATTCCATTGGTTCTAGATCATGTGCCACCTCCTGAAATGGATGAAGATTTACCAGTTCTTTTTGGTACAGTGACTCTGTATATTCCTTCCATCTTCTTTTGATGTTTCCTGCATCATTCAATATTATGCCCATAGAATCTTTCAATATTGCAACTCGAGGCTTTCGTTTTTTCCTCAATTCTTTCAGCTTGAGAAATGCCGAGCATGTTCTTCCCTTTTGGTTTTCAGACTCCAGGTCTTTGCACGTTTCATTATAGTAATTGGCTTTGTCTTCTCAAGCTTCTCTTTGAAATCTTCTGTTCAGCTCTTTTATCTTGTCATTTCTTCCATTTGCTTTAGCTACTGTCTGCTCAAGGGCAAGTTTCAGAGTCTCTTCTGTCATCCATTTTGGTCTTCTTTTCTCATATTTTGAGTGACTTCTCACTTTCTTCATGGATGATGTTCTTCATGACTTCCCACAATTCTTCTGATTTTTGGTCACTGGTGTTCAATACATCAAACCTATACTTTAGATGGTCTCTAAATTCACAAGGGATATATTCAAGATCATATTTTGGCTCTCGTGGACTTAATTGTCTTCAACTTCAAGTTGCCTGCATATGCAACTCACATATGAGCAGTTGATGGTCTGTTCCACAATCAGCTCCTGGTCTTTTTTTTTTTTGTCTAAAGATACTGAGCTTTTCCATCGCCTCTTGCTAGAGATGTAGTCAATCTGATTCCTGTGTGTTCCATCTGGTGAAGTCCACATGTACTTTTGTGTTGTTGAAAAAAGGTATTTCCAATGAATAAGTCATTGGTTTTGCAAAATTCTACCAAGCGATTTCCAGCATTATTTCTGTCACCAAGGCCAAATTTTCCAACTACCGGCAATTCTTCTTTGTTTCCAACTTTTGCATTCCAGTCACCAGTGATAATTAACACATCCTGATTACATGTTCAGTCCATTTCACACTGTAGAAGTTGATAAAAATCTTCAATTTCCTCATCTTTGTCTTTGGTGGTTGGTGTATAAATTTGAATATTAGTAGTATTAATGGGTATTCCTTGTAGGCGTATGGATATTATCCTATCACTGACAGCATTGTACTTCAGGACAGATCTTGAAGCATCCTTTGTGATAATGAATGCCATGCCATTCCTCTTCAAACTGTCATTCCTGGCACAGTAGACTATATGGTTGTCTGATTCAAAATGGCCAAAACCAGTCCATTTCAGCTCACTATTGCCTAGGATATCAATCTTTATGTGTTCCATTTCATTTTTGACAACTTCCAATTTTCCTAGATTCATACTTTGTACATTCCATATTCCAATTATTAATGGATATTTGCAGCTGTTTTTCCTCAATTTGAGTGGAGCCATGTCAGCAAATGGAGGTCTTGAAAGCTTTGTCTTATCCATATGAGTAAGGCTGGTTTTGCTCTGATGATGCAGCTCTTTCCCAGTCCTATTTTGAGAGCTTTCTAACCTAAGTGACTCATCCTTCTCCTCTGTATTAGACAGTGTTTCCAGACTATTCAAAAAGTTGCACAGTAATATATCAGACAGTGTTTCTCTGCTATTCATAAGGTTTTCCCTGGCCAATTTTTTGAGAAGTGGATGGCCTCTTCCTTCTTCCTAGTCTGTCTCAGTCTGTAAGGTGGGCTGATACCTGTGCACCATGTGTACCCCGCTGGGTTTGAAATACCAGTGGCATAGCCTCAAGACTCACAGCAACACATCACCACAGTAGTACAAACTGGCAGACAAGTTTGTCTCTCTTATCTGTTGGAAACCTCTCCAACCTCTCCTTACCTGGATCTCTGTGGCTGACTCTTCACTCTGTCCTGGTCCCCCTAGCCTTTATATTCTCTTTTCTCCTGCCTTCCCACCTTGCCATTTGTGGGGTATGGCCTGGGTTCCCTCTCCTCACCTGGATCCCTGCAGCAGACTCCTTGCTCTGTCCCAGGCCCCTTAGCCTTTATACACTCCTTTCTCCCACCTTCCCGCCTGCCACTTGTGGAGTGTAGCCTGTGTTCCCTCTCCTCACCTGGATCCCTGCGGCTGACTCCTCACTCTGTCCGGGTCCCCCTAGCCTTTATATTCTCCTTTCTCTCTCCTTCCCACCTTGCTGCTTGTGGGGCATGGTCTGGGTTCCCTCTCCTCACCTGGATCTCTGCAGCTCACTCCTTGCTCTGTCTGGTTCCCCCTGGCCTTTATACTCCTCTTTCTCCCACCTTCCCACCTTGACACTTGTGGGGTGTGGCCTGGATTCCCTCTCCTCACCTGGATCTCTGTGGCTGACTCCTCTTCTTCTTGAGTTAGTTTAGGTATATTTATATGTGTGGCAGTTAAGGTTATGTGTCAACTTGGCTGGGTCTGGTTGAGTGGCTGGGTAGCTGGATGGAGTTATTCCCCATAATGAGATTGGTAATCAATCCCATGGTGGAATCTACTGGAACAGCTGAGTAGCTGCCTTAGGGATGTGGTCTCCTTCCACTATATAAGAAGAAGCTTTGAGAAAGGTCCCTGAGCTTTTTGGCACACTTGGACCCTGCATGTACCTGAGTCTTCATTTGGCAGCCTGCCATGTTTCCTGCCAATCTTGAGACCATCTCTGGACTTGAACTAATGGCCTGCTATGTTGTGTGGTAATATTAGGATTGTGCCATTTTATTTGTCAAACTTGAGCTTGTTAGCCTCAGCAGCCATCAGCTTCCTGAGTGAAGAGAAGCCTCTAGCTCCAGTGGGCCAGGAGCAAGAGCCAGAGCTGAAGCCCAAGGTCAAGGGGCTTTCACTCAGCCCTTAGAGCAGGCACTTGAATTGGGACTTCTAGTCTCCAAAACTGTAAGGGAAAAAAATCCCTGTTTGCTCAAACCACCTATTTGTGATATTTTCTGTTAGAGCGTTATAAAGGGGCAAAGAGGCGGCATCTTCTGACCTTCTCTAACTACACAAGAGGAAGACAGCATCACCATCAGCAGCCCAAGGCCTGTTCTTATGACCTCAGACATGCCACTACCCTCCAACTCTCTTGTCACCACCAATCATTCCTCCCACAGCACCTACCACCTTTCTGCTGGGTTCAGTAATTCACTGCAGTGGCCATATAGAATTCACAGATTATGGGATTTATTAGGGAAGCAACAGGCTATAATCCAAGTTCAGGAATGTGCTCAGTGTCAGCCGGCTGTCTCTCTCAGCAGCCAGGCCTCTCTCTCAGCCCCCGACCATGTCTCTCATCAACATGTGTCTTTCAGCTGGCAGTCAGAGAGAGATTTCCTTCTGACTCTAGGAGGGCTCATTTTGAGCCTGGCAGAGTGGCAACACTAACCAATCCCAACTTCAGAATTCTACACGCCTGAGAGAGAGTGATCTTTCCAGAAAATTGCTTTGTGCTGCTCCAACAGAAATACACTAGGTGGATAACTTTAACAATCAGCTACTTAGTTGCTCACAGCAAAGTGGGAGGTACAAAGACTATGCTAGAAAAGCCATATCATGTAATTTACTACACCACCGAGCACTAGAGAACCACAACAATGTGTTTCTAAGAATTTATAGATTTCATCTAGATTATCTGATTCATTGGCATACAGATGTTCATATAATCTTTTATTATATTATACAGATGTTCTTATAATCTTTTTTTTTTTTTTAATTTCTGTAAGGCTGGTAGTATGTCCCTTCTTTCATTTCTGATTCTAGTTATTTATGTCTTCTCTCTTTTTTCCCTGTGAACCTATGTAATAGTTTGCCAGTTTTACTGATCTTTTCAAAGAACCAAACTTTGGCTTCATTGATTGTCTATATTGTTTTTATTCTTTATTTCATTTATCTCTGCTATAATATTTATTATTTCCTTCCTTGTGCTAGATTTAGTTTGCTCTTTCTTTTTCAATGTCCTTATGTGGAAAATTAATTAATTTATTTAAGATCTTTCTTCTTTGTCAATTTGTGTAGCTATAAATTTCCCCCAAAGCACACTTTTTTTGCTACATACCATAAGTTTTGGTATGTAATGTTTGCATTTTCCTTCAACTCAAAGTTATTTTCTCATTTCCTTTGTACTTTATTCTTTAACCCACTGGTTGTTTAAGAGTATGCTGTTTAATCTCCATAGTTTCTGGGTTTTCCATTTTTATTCTTTTATTTCCATCTTCATTCTATTGTGGTCACAAAAGATACTTTATGGAAAAGAAGGTATATTGTGATGTTGTTGAGTGGAGTGTTCTATGTATGTTTATTAGGTCTAGATAGCTTTTGTGTTGTTCAAGGTCTCTATTTCCTTCCTTATCTTCTGTCTGAATGTTCTATCCATTATCAAAAGTGTTGTATTAAAATCTCCAATTATTGCTGTTGTTGTTTTAGGTGCCACTAAGTCAGCAGTCAATTGCCTTATCCACTAATAAGTATGATGAGAGGATACAACCTTAATGCTTACTATTCCTGATTGTAAACCATGCAGTATTCCCTTGTTCTGTTCAAATGACTGCCTCTTGGTCTATGTACAGGTTCCACTGAGCATAATCAAATGTTCTGGAATTCCCATTCTTCACAATGTTATCCATAATTTGTTGTGATTCACACAGTCAAATGCTTTTGCATAATCAGTAAAACACAGGTAAATATTTTTCTTGGCATTCTCTGCTTCCAGCCAAGATCCATCTGGCATCAGCAATGATATCTTTCATTCCAGTATAATGAAATATGCAAAGACCTAAATGAGAAAAGCAAAAGGGAAGAACATGCCTGGCATTTCTTAAGCTGAAAGAATTAAAGAAAAAGTTCAAATCTTGAGTTACAATATTGAAGGATTCTATGGGCAAAGTATTGAATGACGAAGGAAGCATTAAAAGAAGATGGAAGAAAAATGCACAGAGTCAACATGTTGGTCAACATTCAACCATTTCAGGAGGTAGCATATGATCAAGAACTGATGGTATTGAAGGAAGAAATTCAAGCTGCACTGAAGGCATTGGCTAAAAACAAGGTTCCAGGAATTGAAGAAATAACAACTGAAATGTTTTAACAAATGAATGCAGCACTGAAGGTTATCACTCCTCTATAACAAGAAATTTGGAAGACAGGCCAACTGACTGGAAGAGACCCATATATTTGCCCATTCAAAAGAAAGATGATCCAACAGAATGCAGAAATTACAAAACAATATCATAATATCACATGCAAGTAAAATTTTACTGAAGGTAATTCAAAAATGGTTGCAGCGGTATATTGACAGGGAACTGCCAGAAATAAAAGCCAAAATCAAAGAAAACGTGGAATCAGGGATATCATTTCTCATGTTAGATGGATTTTGGCTGAAAACAGAGAATACCAGTTATTATTGTTATTGTTGTCAGGTGTCATCAAGTTGGCTCTAACTCATAGCGACCCTATGTACAACAGAACAAAATACTGCCTGGTCCTGCACTATCCTCACAGTCCTTACTAAGCTGGAGCCCATCACTGCAGCCACTGTGTCAATCTATCTCATTTGAGGGTGTTCCCCTTTTTCACTGACCCTCAACTTTGCCAAGCATGATATCCTTTCTCTAGAGAATGGTCCTTTCTGACAACATGACCAAAGTAGATGAAATGAATTATATTCTACATTCCAATTGTTAATGAATATTTGCAGCTGTTTCTTCCCATTTTGAGTTGTGCCTGTTCTGGTCATCTAGTGTTGCTCTGACAAGAAATACACCACAAATGGGATGGCCATAACAAACAGTTTATTCTTACAATTGGACGCTTTAAGTCCAAGTTCAAAGTGCCAGGCTGTAGGGGCTGGATGAAAGCCCCTCAACCTTGGGGTCCAGCTCTGCCTCCTGCTCCCTGCCCACTGGAGCTAGAGGCATTTCTTCACTCAGACAGCTGCTGGCTGCTGAGGCTGAAAAGCCCCAAGGTTGACAAGTGAAAAGACACAGTCCTGATGTTACCAAACCACATTTCAGGCCATTAACTTAAGTCCATTGTAAGTCCCAAGGTCGGCAGAGCATAGCAGGCTGCTGAGCAATGACACGGCTACATGCAGGGTCCAAGCATGCCACAAGCTTAGAGACCATTTCTCAATGGTCTCTAATACTTCTGCTTAAATACAGGAAGCAGACCACATTCTGCTTAAATACAGGAAGCAGACCGCATTCTGCTTAAATACAGGAAGCAGACCACATTCCGTAAGGCACCTACTACTCAGCTGCTCACAGTAGATTCCACCATGGAGTTGATTACCAGTCTCATCATGGGGAATACTACATCCAGCTGCCCAGCCACTCAACCAGGCCCAGCCAAGCTGACACACAAACTGAACTACCACAGTGCCCCATCAGCAAATGAAGGTCCCAAAAGCTTTACTCTGTCCATGTCATCAAGGTCATCTCTACTTTGAGGAGGCAGCTCTTCCCCAGTTGTATTTTGAGTGCCTTTCAACATGAGGGGCTCATCTTCTGGCACTACATCAGATGATGTTTCACAGCTACTCACAAAGTTTTTCAGTAATATATTAGACAGTATTTCAATGCTGTTCATAAAGTTTTCAGAGGCCAGTTTTTTCAGAAGTGGATGGGCCCATCCTTCTTCAAAGTCTGTCTTAGTCTGGAAGCTCCACTGAAACATGGATGACCCTGCTGGTATTTGAAATACTGGTGACATAGCCTCCAGCCCACAGCAACATGCAAGCCACCACAGACAGGCGAGTGGTGGAATTATTATTGTGGAACTACCTATTTTTCCCTTCAGTTCTATCAACGTTCACCTCAGAAGGAAGATTGTGCAATCTACTTCCATAGTGATACCACCTCAGAAATCTAAGGAGGGGTTGCTATGAGTTGAATCTGACTCAATGGCAGTGAGTTTGCTTTGGTTTTCATAACACTTTCCATGACAATTCTTTCAGCTTCAGTGAGTTGTTAATATATATATGCATTATTTAAAAAAAAAAAAAAATGAAATTAAAACAATCAGTGTGATCACTAAGGCTGGCGGTTCAAACCCACCAGCCACTCCTCGGAAGGAAGGTTGAGCAATCTACTTCCATAGTGATACTGCCTTGGCAACCAAAGGAGGAGTTGCTATGAGTCAGGTCCAGCTCGATGGCACATAACAACAACAACAGTATGATCACTCAGACCACTTACTTCTCGTAATGATGACTACCCAGGAGATCTGAAGACAATCATGTTGCCATTTCCAAAAAGGTCTGATTTATCATACATAGCCCAAAACAGATCAAGAGAGTTAGCCAATGGCAGCTTCACACACCCTCAGCCAACCAGTGTAGGAGATGCTTCTGAAGGTCACATGGCCAATTCCCCTTCCCCTCATGTTGTGCGCCTTGCTCCATTACAACCCCCATCCCCTACTACCCAATCCCCTATCACACTATCTTCTTATATATGTACCTTAACTCATTCTCAACTTCAAGGACTCACTGAGGTGTGTACTTGTTTCTACATCACTATGGATATCACAAATTCCCTCAGTGGATATTATCATCTCCCTACCTTTCTCCTCCTTTTATGTTCATGAGTTCAGTCAAGAGCTGTCTCCTCATCTCTCCCCTAGTCCCTCATTTTGGCCCTTGCTGCAGATCTGCTTCTCTGCACTAACAGCTTAGTCCTTCCAGTGTTTTTAACTAACAATCACACTTAAGTGCATATAACATATCCAGGCTCTATCTCCCCTTGTATCTGTGCTATAAAGCCTCCCTTGGTCTAGCTTCATTTCCTTTAGGTTGTTTCTTGACAGTAAAATTGGGTTTCCATAAATCATCTGGATTTTTTTTTTTACTGTTGTTTAAAATATCACACAAATAAGCAAATTACAAAACAAAAAACTCAGTTTTGTGGTTCTTAAACATCTGTGATTAAAAACTGTGAGGGGGAAGAAAAGTTATTTATGTTGTTGTTTGGGACAGGATAAGTTTTTGTTGCACAAACCCTGGAAGAAACATTAAAAAGCTTTCTATTTCAGTATTTTGAAATAATTATTTTGTGTCTCCATCAGTTTTGCTGGAAAATTAGTAAAAAACAGGATATCTCTAAAACCCAGACATTACATCCAAATGAAGCCTTCCTAAGTTAAGAACATTGCCAAAACATTGTTAAATATTGTCATGTCAAATGTCATCCTCTTTGTCTTCTCTTTAAAATGATTTTTAAGAAGCTAATTTTGTTTTCAAAACCAGAAGCTTATTTGCTTTTTAAAGCCAGTTTGCTTATTTAATCATTCCCCTAATCCATCAAATTCAGAAACAAATACTTAAGCCATTTGACACTGTCATTTCAGTTTTATTTGTTTTCAAGTGAGCTTAGTAAATCCTCAGGCATGTCATAAAGCTCCTAAAATAGAAAAGTGACATTTACAAATGATTGTGACAATTTAAAACCCTGCTAATTTGAAGATATCACTGTTATCCTGCTTCTCTTCCTCAGATGAGATGACATGGAATGGTGGCATGTTAGTTAGTGCTAATGGGTACCATAAAGAATATCTGATGCCTTTCCGGTGCCTGGCTTAAAAAGTGGTAAACAAAAAAATAATCTTACTTTTTTCTTCTCTTATCTATAGAATCCCAACCCAGGATTGTTCGCTGTGATGCACCCTCTGACCTACCCAGAAACTATAATAGATTACCATCTCTGCCCACACCCCAAGTACAAGTTCACCAGAGAGGTCCATGAAGGGTCCAGCATTCCTCTCACCCAAAAGCAGTTTCTCCATCACATGGTAATGCTGTCAGGGAGGGGCAAGGGATAAGGGGGGGAGTCACAGTGGGAACTGAGAAAAAGGGTTTTAACTGCAGCTGTACAATAAGAATGGTAACAGCTGCAGCTTTTGCATGTGCCCATACTGCCAGCCCTAGAGGACAGAAGTGACTCAACACCTCTAGTCTATCTAAACCCACGTCTCACTATGGTTGCCCTTTTGCAACAGACTCTTTTTTTTTCCCCCAGAAGGTTCCTCCTAAGGTTCATTTTATTCATATTTCTACCATGTCAGAATGGTCATATGGCCAGCATAACCCCATGGTCTGTCTGACTACTTTCTTTGACCTAACCAATCGTAGAAACAGGGATAGACGGTGGTGGTATGACAGATACACAGTAGGGAAAGTGACTCCAAAAGAATTCTTCCTCTCCTGGGTGAACCTGACCTGAATATTCAGATACAGCAGGACATCTTTTGGGGACTGCTCTCAGGCCCCTCAAACTCAAAAATTCCAAACTCATTTCTACCCACCACACCTAGAACTGCCTGCTTTTCCTGTATTACCTAGTTACCATTTTGTTCTATTAACTTGTGCAGTTAGCCTTGTCTCCCTTGATCCCTCCCTCTTCTGAATATCCCTTGATTCCACCAGTCTACCTCTTACACAGCATGTGAATCCACCCCCACTGCTCCACTCCATGGCCACGCAGCCATCATTGGCCCTCTATAGATCTCCCAATGATGCAAATATGATCATGTCATTTTCCTGCTTAAAAGCCTGCAGTGGGTCTCTGCCACCTTCAGGAGTAGCTCCAATCTCATTTGCTTGGTCCACAAGGCCCTTCAGGATCTGCTTTTCTCATCAGTCCCCACCACTCCCTGTACTCCACTGAGCTAAGGAGTCTCCTGACAGTGCCTTCCAGCATGATGCCAAGCATTTGCACTCACAGTTCCCTGGCCTGGAGCACCATCTGATGAACTATCCATCCTTTATGAACATTGCATTGGCATTGCATTCACACATAATCAAAATGATTGAAAAGCCGAATCTGCCTTTCATCACAAGGATATATTGTGCCTAAATGTGCTTGATGAAGGAGTAAAACACTCTTCTTTTTCCCTGCTATAATTCTGTGTTGCCTTGTTTAATGTTCTTTTCTGGTGCAATTGTCTTTTGGCTTTAGAAAAATTAAGTCAAACTTAATGAAATTATAGACTTTTGAACGAAGCTTTTAAGATTGAAAAAGTAGTACAACTGAATGAAAAGGAAGTTTTTGCTAGATTTTACCTCATTAACCAATTCCCTTGCACTTAGTGTCTGTGCTGACTTTCACTACAGGATATTATTCCTGGCGTAATGCACTGGAAGAAGTTCCAGTCACTGATTCTGTCATCCCTGCCTGACACTTCTAAAACAGAGACAACACGGAGGTAAGCCTGCTCAATTGTCTGTTTCACAGAGGCTGTGATTCTGAAAAGCTAAATGCCAATAATATGTCAACTCATAATCTTAATACATGAAGGAGGATTGCTAATCAGAGACATACAATGATATATCACTGACTTTCATATTTTGAATTTGTTTTAATTGAGGTACACTTCAAAAATTAATGTCACATGTGGCTAATTGGTGTTTCTTCAGTAAAAGTAGGCAGCTAATCCATATAATTCAGCTGAGATAGTCACAGTTTTTAAAATTGATCTGTTTCACCTGATTGCCCTGAGAAGGTACATACATACTCTATATACAATCCTGAAGGGGCCACTCTCTCATGTCATGAGCTGGCATTAACTGTGAATCCCCACAGCTGTTATCATAGAGGGACATAGCTCTTTAGATACAGCCTAGAATGGGCAGATGAGAATATTGTTGGACCAAAGAAAGAAAGCCCTAAGATTTCAAACAAGTAGCCTGATGACTTTTCTTGAGGATTCTATTTGGCCAGTAACCCTCTCCTGAGCTCTTGAATTTTCTTCTTTAGCCCATTGTCCTTATAAATATAGTTAAATGAGTTACTGGTGAGGAAATGTGACTGATATCCCCAAATGATGATCATCAGTTGTCATCTTTGTTCAACTCCTCTGACCCATAATGAAGCCCATCTAAGCTGGCAGAATTCTGTCATGGCCCCAAGAGTTATCAGGAAATGTGAGCTCTGTTACTAAGAGGTATCCAGAATCTTTATAATCCTCCTCACCCCCACTCCACTCCCACTTTCCCACTAGTATTTGGTGCATCCTCTGGCTCACAAAACCAAGTTCCTAAGTTTCCCTCCCCTCACCAAGAATGCTACCCAGCCTCCAGACGTTCTATGACATCCAAAATGCTCCTTGGCCACCTCTCTGGACCCAGTCCTCTTGTGTATTTCACAAGGAAATTGGACTTGCCACAAGAGTCCCTCTTAGCCTTGACATTTTAATTTTAGTAGAAGTAGGAAAGCTGCTCAACTCTGCAGCACTCCTAAAAACCACCCTTCCATAGCTCACCCACCCACCCAAGGTATTTGAGGAGATATCTGGAAGCCAGTGTGTGACTCTGTAACACTTAATTTTACTTCTTCCTTTATTGCTAGCAGGAAAAGCTCTTCCTGAATTAAACAAAACCCAGACCTACTTCCAGAGGCATTTCTGTGTATTGTCTCCTTTGGGTTATTTTCTTAGTGTATCTCTACTGTTCTCCTTTGCCTGAAGATTAAAATGATATGAAAACAAAGCACACAGCATAGGATTTAGGACATGGTTGTTGTTATATTGTTAGGTGCCAACAAGTTGGCTCTGAATCATAGCAACCCTACGTACAACAGAATGAAACACTGCCTGGTCATGCACCAGCTTCCCAATCCTTGCTATGCTTGATCCCATTGTTGGAACCACTGTGTCAATTCATCTCATTGAGGGCCTTCTCCTTTTTTGCTGACCCTCTACTTTACCAAGCATGATATCCTCCTCTAGGAATGATCCCTTCTGACAATGTGACCAAAGTAGGTGAGACGAAATCTGTCTGTTCTTGCTTCCAAGGAGTATTCTGGCTGTACTTCTTCTGGGACAGATTTGTTTGTTCTTCTGGTAGGCCATGGTATATTCAATTCTTTGCCAACATCATAATTCAAATGCATCAGATTCCTCTTCCAACTTCCTTAATCACTGTTTACCTTTTGCATGCATATGAGATGAATGAAAATACCATGGCTTAGGTCAAGTGCACCCTAGACCTCAAAGTGACATCTTCAGTTTTAAACACTTTAAAGAAGTCTTTTGCTGAAGATCTGCCCAATGTAATATGTTGTTTGATTTCTTGACTGCTGGTTCCATGGGCATTTGATGACGGATATAATCTGGCAGTCTGTGGTATTTTCCATATTCTTTGCCAACACCATAATTCAAAGGTATCAACCTTTCTTTGGCCTTGGTTATTCATTATCCAGATTTCACATACATATGAAGCAATTGAATATACCATGGTTTGAGTTAGGTGGACCTTAGTCTTCAAAGTGACATCTTTGCTCTTCAACATTTTAAAGAAGTCTTTTGCAGCAGACTTGCCTAGTGCAATATGACATCTGATTTCTTGGCTGCTGCTTCCATGGGTGTTGATTGTGGATTCAAGGAAAATGAAATCCCTGACAACTTCAATCTTTTCTCCATTTATCATGATGTTGCTTATTGATCCAGTTGTGAGGACTTTTGTTTTCTTTGTTGAGGTGTAATCCATACTGAAGACTATAGTCTTTGATTTCAGTAAGTACTCAAGTCATCTTCACTTTCAGCAAGCAAGGTTGTGTCATTTGCATATCGCAGGTTGTTAATGAGTCTTCCTCCAATCCTGATGTTGCATTCTTCTTCATATAGTCCAGCTTCCCAGATTATTTGCTCAGCATGTGAATTGAACAAGGATACGACCCTTACACACATCCCTCCTGATTTTAAACTCTGCATTGTCCCCTTGAGCTGTTGGAATGACTGCCTCTTGGTCTACGTAAAGGTCCCATAAAGGCATAAACAAATGTTCTGGAATTCTCATTCTTCTCAACGTTATCCATAATTTGTTATGATCCACATAGTTGAATACCTTTGCATAGTCCATAAAACACAGGTAAACCTCTTTCTGGTATTGTTTGCTTTCAGCCAAGATCCCTCTGATATCAGCAATGATAGCTACCACCACTAGTCTGTCAGTTTGTCATATTGTGGTAGCTTGCATGTTGCTGTGAAGCTAGAGGCTATGCTACTGGTATTTCAAATACCAGCAAGGTCACACATTATGGACAGGTCTCAGCAGAGCTTCTAGAATAAGACACAATGAGAAGAAGGATGGAGATATCCACTTCTGAAAAAATTGGCCACTGTAAACCTTATGAATATCAGTGAAACATTGTCTGAAATAAAACTGGAAAAGTTTATGAATAGAGACTTCTGGTAAGATGGAGGAATAGGCGGACAAGAGACACAGACCTTCTTCAACAATGAAAAGAAAAACCAATTGATAGAGATACAGAAGATAATCCTGGAGCCCTGACTTTTGAAAGGAACTACACAGAAGTGGATTAGGCACCAACTAGTGGAAACACCTTAATGAAAACAGTGAGTACAGAGATGGTCAGAGCTGTGGACTGTCAGCTACTCCAGCAGGACCAACAACCTGAATAGTTCCAAGTGGTATTGGGACCTGAGAATTGACCTAAAAAAGATCAGCCTTGGTCACCAGGGGCTTCAGGGATGAATGCGCTGGTGACCTATGACTAGGAAGGGAAACAGCAAGGTAGAAGGTAACCTGAGCTGTTGACTTTCCACTGTCCAGGGGTGCAGCCATTTTTATTGTTTACATGCGGCAGCCATTTGGATATTTAAAGTGACTGAGAGTGCAGCTATTTTGAATATTTACAAGCAGTGGCCATTTTGGGTGTTTAAAATAACCAAGGGTACAGCCATTTTGAATGTTTACGAGTGGCAACCATTTTGGATTTTAAAGTGATAGCATCCTCATTCAGATTCCAGGGATCTAGTAATAGGCTCTATTTGCCAAGGGCGGCAGGGACATACAAGAGGTTGACAACAGGAAAGGAGACAGGTGGTGAGTGTATAAGTGCTGCCCACTAGCAAACAGGGGAACACAGCACAGTAACCTGTTTGTGTAGATAACATACAAACAAAACAAAGAAAACGAAAATCGTGGGCAATCCACTCCAACATACAATCATCAATTAAATATAAACACAAAAACGTTACAATGCCTCAGAGACAACAGAGCATCACAGTCCACACAAAGAAGCAAGATAAAGCAGGAGAAACAATGGACCAGGATACAAAACCAAAACACATCCCTGAGGAAGACACAGCATTGGAACTCTCTGATAAGGAATTAAAAAGAATTATATTTAGGTATCTTCAACAAATTGAGAGACAGATCACGAAAAACATAGAGAAAACTCTAGAACAATTTCAAAAGACAATACAAGAACAAAATTACAAAATAAATGAAAAATTAGAAATGATACAAAATCTACACACAGAAATCCAGAAAATTAATACTAAATTTTCAGAAATAGATAAGACATTGAATGGGCAAAGGAGCAGAATTGACTCAATGGAAGACAGAATTAGGGAGATTGAAGGCAAATACCTGACCACTTCTTTGGAAAGTGATAAATCAAAAAAAAAGACCAACACAGAATGAAGAAAGCCTAAGGTCCATGTGGAACACCATCAAAAGGAATAACTCACATGTAAGCGGAATTCCAGAACAGGAAGACACAAGTTAAGCCATGGAGAAAATTATCAAAGATTTGTTGGAAGAGAATTTTCCTGGTATGATGAAAGATGAAAATATATGCATTCAGAAAGTCAAATGAACCACAAACAGGATAAACCCCAAAAGAAGATCACCCAGATATATCATCATCAAACTCACCAAAACCAAAGACAAAGAAAGAATCATGAGAGTAGCATGGGAAAAACAAAAAGTTACCTACAAGGGGCAACCAGTAAGACTAAGCTCAGATTTCTCAACAGAAACCATGCAGGCAAGAAGACAGTGGGATGGTATATATAAAACACTGAAAGAGAAAAATTTTCAACCAAAAATTATGTACCCAGCAAAATTGTCCCTCAAATATGATGGTGAAATTAGGACATTGTCAGATAAGCAGAAATTAAGGGAATTTGTTAAAACCAGACCAACCTTACAAGAGATACTAAAGGGAGTCATTTGGACAGAGAAGCAACAACAGCCAGCGACAACTGACCATTAACACACAAGATGATATAACTCAGAAACCAGCCCAGCTATGGAAGTATCCAAAGTAAATAAGCCTACAAGATTGTAAACAGGGAACCAGATATATCAAGTGACGAATGAGAACAACTACAAACCATAAAGAGGGAAACAAAAACTGTGTCGTTACAGAACTTCTAGATGGTAGGAAAGTCAAGACAACTACAAGATAGAACAGACAGTTCTAAACTTGGGAAGAAAACTATAAATCACAGGGTAACCTCAAAGAAAAATGATAAACCTTAACATCAAAAAAGAAGACCAGCATAAATATTCAGCAAATACTAAAACAATAGCAATGAAGGAAGTTATAACACGATTCATAAACAAAACAAGCTCAGCATAGAAAATTATATGGTACAAAGAAATCAACACCACGAAAAAGCACATAACAAAAAATGACAGCAACAAATTCATATTTGCCAATAATTACATATTTGGCAAGGGACTTATCTCTAAGATTTATAGCAGAGGAGTGGTTGACCAAACTATGGTAAATACACATAATGGAATGCTATGCAGTATGAAAGAATAATATACAGCCTGCAAAACATTGCATAATATGGATGAACTTGGAGGACATTATGCTGAGTGAAATAAGTCAATCACAGAAGGACAAAATATAGTATTAGTTCATTGTTGTGGAGGGTCAAGGAAAGGTTTATATATGGAGGGAAACTTTCTTTGTTGTTTGCCGGGGAGGGTGCAGGGAACACTGCAAAAAAAAAAAAAAAATTCACTGACCCATGTCACTTTAGTTTTGTGTATTTCACTGTATATAAATTATATTTCAATAAAATGAATTTAAAAAGTTTATGATCTATAGGGGCTTCCGGCAAGATGGTGGACTAGGCAGAGGATTGCAAAGACCCTCTTCAACAAAGAAAAGGGAAACCAATTAACACAGACACAGAAGATAATCTTGGACCCCTGAGCCTTGAAGGGAAGGATACA
>NW_006921591.1:15962978-15977339 GCF_000298275.1 Orycteropus afer afer
TTCCTGGCTTTTAATACCCTTTCTCTTGCTCTTCTGGCCTGCTTCTTTGGGTGTCCCTGAGTTGTCTCTCCTCACCTGTATCCCTGGGGCTGACTGCTCTTCTGTCCGGGTTCAAGGCTTTTATCCCCTTTCTCCTGCTCTTCCAGCCTGCTACTCTGGCATCCCTGCGTTGTCTCTCCTTGCCTGTAACCCTCGGGCTGACTGCTCTTCTGTCTGGGTTCAAGGCTTTTATCCCCTTTCTCCTGCTTTTCCAGCCTGCTACTCTGGCGGGCCTGAGTTTCCCCTCCTTACCTAATCCTTTCTGCTGATTGCTCTTCTGTCCGGGTTTACTTGTGCTTTATTGACTATGCAAAGGCATTTGATTGTGTGGATCATGACAAATTATGGATAACATTGAGAAGAACGGAAATTCCAAAACACTTGATTGTACTCATGAGGAACCTGTTCCTGGAGAAGGATATCATGATATGTAAAGTGAAGAGTCAAAGAAAAAGGGGAAGGCTCTCAACAACATGGATTGACACAGTGGCTGCAAGCATGGGCGTAAGCTTAGCAAGGATTGTGAGGATGGTGTATGTGGTAGTTAAGTTGTGTGCCAACTTGGCTGGGTCTGGTTTTGAGTGGCTGGCAGCTGGATGTAGTTATTCCCCATGATGACTCTGGTCATCAACTCCATGGTGGAATCTACTAGAGCAGCTGAGTAACTGTCTTAGGGGTGTGATCTGCTTTTCCGGTATATAAGGAGAAGCATTGAGAAAAGTCTGAGCTTTTTGGCATGCTTGGACCCAGCATGTAGTCGAGTTTTCATTCAGCAGTCTGCCATGTTGTCTTCATATTTTAGGATTGTTCCTGGCCTTGAACCAGTGGCCTGCCATGTTGTCTTATAATCTTGGGACTGTGGCATTTTACTGGTTGACCTTGGGTTTGTCAGCTCAGCAGCCAGAAGCTGTCTGAGTTAAGAGAAGCCTCTAGCTTCAGTGGGCTGGGTGCAAGAGGCAGGGCTGAAGCCCAAGGTTGAGGGGCTTCCACCCAGCCCCTAGAGCTAGCACTTTGAACTCGGACTTCTAACCTCTTAAACTGTAACAGAATAAATCCCTGTTTGTTAAAATCATCCATTTGTGGTATTTTGTGTTAGAGCAGCACTAGATGACCAAACAGCACAGGACCAGGCAGTGTTTCATTCTGTTGTACATAAGGACACTATGAGTCAGAGACAACTCAAGGGCACCTAACAACAACATTACTTAAGGAAGTGTTTCCCCTTGTATCTTTTTCTCCTGAAAATTGTCTGTTTGTTGTTAAACCATGCAGTGTAATTATTTGGGGGGGGTTTTGTTTGTTTTTTTTACAAGTCATTTTTTTAATTCATAACAATTGAAAGCACTCATTTGGTTTTCTTTAGTTTTTAATAAATTCATATAAAATTTTTTCTGTCTCCATGGACTCCATAACATCTGACAGTCAGCAGCATCCAAAGTAATTATCTAATCCAATATTTCTCAGACTTTCAGATTTATCAATAACCAAAAAAAAACAAACTTGCCATTGAATAAATAATGACTCATAGCAACCCCCCATTGGGATTCCAAGGCTATAAATCTTTGTGGAAGCAGACTGCCTCATCTTTCTTCACAGAGTGGCTTGTAGGTTTGAACCATCAACCTTCTGGTTAGCAGCCAATTCCTTGACAATTACAACATTCAGATTTTATACTCAAATGCAATATCCAAAAGAATATTTGGAACTGACTTAGTGTCAGTTTTACTTTGTCAAGTAAACATCTTAAAAAAAACAACAAAAATTAAAAAAAAAAAAAAAACAGTATCCACTGTTGTCACCATTTCATTCTTTTTCCTTTATTTTCTAAATTGTGGTGAAACTAGATACACCAAAACATTCACCAACACAGCAACTTCCACATTTACAATTCAATGAAATTAATAATACTTTTCATGTTGTGCCATCATGATCACCATCCTTTTCCAAAATTCTACCACCATTCACATAAAGTCAATGCCTCCAAACAAAAACTCTCCTTTTCCCCTCCCTCTCACCTCTAGTAAACATTAATAATCTTTGGTTTCTATGTATTTACTTATTTCATGAAAATGAGATCATACAGTTCTTGACCTTTTGTGACTGATGTATTTCATTCAGTGTAATGTTTTCAAAGTGCATCCATGTGACATCCATCTGGATTTTATTTGCCACATCTTATTTTCAAAAGACCACATTAAAACACAAAAAGGTAGGAGTTACATAGTCTCAAAATTTTAAATTGGATAAATGTTGTTTCATGAAATATGTACTACATTTTCTTGGTTGTTGCCATTCCACCTTTCCAGACCAGCCTGGTATCTGGAAAGTGGTCAAGACTTTAAACTTTTCAGTCCCTCTTCTAAGCAGGAATCCCTCTGATCATACATGTTCTCAAGTTTCTCTGGCATTTTCAACAGCATTCTTTATCATAAAATAAGTAAAAAAAAAAAACACTAACCTTCTAGATGGTGGAATCCCAACGTGGTAGAGGAATGGTCTTTCTTCCATAGTGCTTTCTGGATGATCTCTAGATGTTCTCAAAGGACAGTGTCAAACTTTGTCTCAAGTATAAGCCTACTCTTGCAGGAACAAAAGTGATCACCCAATCAAACCTCTTCCCATGTTAAAGAGTAGAAATGGAAGTCCAGATACATCAGCTCTTGTCTTAGCCTCTCCTGGGGCTGCCATAGCAAAATACTACAAAGTGGGGGACTTTAAAGAACAGAAAGGTATTTTCTCACAGTTCTGGAGGCTAGTAGTCCAAATCAAGGCAGGCATGTTGATTCCTTCTCAGGGATCTGTGCCAAGAACTCTTCCATGCCTCCCTCCTCTGCCTCCCTTCTCTCTTCTGGTGCATATACAAATCCTTGGTGTTCCTTTGCTGTTTGTAGATGCATCTTCACATGGCATCTTCCCCCTGTAAAACTGTTTTCATGTCTGCCCCCCCCCCTTTTATAAAGTACCACTTAGAAGGGATTAAGGCCCACACTACTTGGTATGACCTCCTTAACTTAACTGAAAACAAAAGATAATCTCTATTTCCAAACAAGGTCATATTCACAGGTACATAGGTTAGTACTTCAGTGTATCTTTTTGAGGGACACATTTCAATCCATAACAGGTCTATCATTATGGCAGAGCTGGACCTCTCATCTCCAAATGAGTGTTCCTCCAACCACATTCCTTCACAGTCACTCCTGCAGCTCCTGTGTCATTTGACATAACCCTTTCATTATTTAAGCACTTCCTTACTTCCTGGCATAACAAAATATTCCAAGTTTATCTTGTATCTACCCTGCCCCATCCCTAGACTCAGCCTTTTCTACAAGGAGCCTAGGCTCTTTGAATGGAGAATGGTATTAAAGACCAAGATCTGGGTGCTAGGTACATACATTACTATTGAAGTGTCCTGTTTCCTGGCCTCTTTAGCAAATAAATCCAGGAAATATATACTTGCATATGTACATATAAGAAGCTCTGGTGGTACAGTGGTTAAGGCATTTGGCTGCCAACCAATTGGTCAGCAGTTTGAACCCATCAGCCACTCCATGGAAGAAAGACAAGGCAGTCTGCTTCCATAAAGATTTACAGCTTTGGAAACCCAATAGAAGTTGCTATAAGTCAGAATCAACTCAGTGGCAGTAAGGTTGGTTTTGGTTTTTTGTAGAGGTACATATATATATTCATACATCAATACATACAAATATACATACACAAAAACTTATATATGCACATGCAAACATATACATGTACACATAAATACATACATAAGCATATGTATGCAGGTACATATTTTAGAAATCATAGATTCATACCAATACCCCCCATTCCTTTCCATCCCCATAGGTTAATGTTTTCCTTCTCCCATTCCTTACTTGTATGTCCCTTCTTCCACTGTGAGAACCCTAAATCCTAATACAATTGCTCATTTTCTCAATTCTGTAATACAGCTAAAATAACTTCAGAATTGCTTCATCCATAACTATGGCATTAAACAAGTAAAACAGAGTTTAGGATTTGTTTGCAATTCTCCTCCTACCCCAATCCAAGACCATGGCTATATATAGTCAGATACTGTGTTCATACGTTACTTGGTTTCTTTTTTCTTTCATTTTTTCCCTTTAGCATAGTTAATGGCAGTGGGATTATGTAAAATATTATTTTTTTCAGTTTTTTATATATTTTTCCTTCCTTTTCTTATTAATTTTATATTTTGAATATGAAGAACATTATTGTATTTTCCAAAATCAAAATTACATGAAAAGTTTACACAGAGGAAGTGTCATTTCCTCCCATGTATCTTCCACCCCTGGTAGGTAATCAGTGTGGTCTTCTGATTTACCCTTCCTGTGTTCTCTTTGTAATGTTAAGCAGAATATATGTATTTTTCTTATTTTCTTTTCTTTCTTATACAAAAATTGGCTTACTATATGTGTTCTTCTGCACTTTGCTGTTTTCACTTAATAATGTCTCTTGAAAGTCATGCCACCAGAGCTCCCTTTAATGTCTCTTGAAAGTCATACCATATTACTTTATAGAGATCTTCCTTATTCTTTATTTACAGCTGTAAAAACTGTGTGCCGTTGTTTTTTATTCAACCAGTCTTCTATACTTGACAACCAGGTACATTTTTGCACAAGAATAAAGCAAGGACAAAAGACCCTATCTTGAAGGCATATATGCACACACAGAGGAGCCTTCAATTAATCCACATTTTCCATTCCTACCTCCTACCTTACCTGCAGCCCAGAGACTCTCTCCTGCCAAAGAGATCAGTCTTCTTCTCCCTCTGCTCCAGCCCTTTCTGCGTATCTTTTAGACTTCTTTTTTTTTTTTTTTTTTTGGCTTTTTTTCATAAGACAACATTCTTGCCAGATTCCAGAATTTATTTTCTGAAAATTATTGAGGCTTTTAATCAACTGATGCTCTTTCTGAAATAGAACCATACCTCACACCATATACAAAAACTAACTCAAGATGGATCAAAAATCTAAATGTAAAACATAAAACTATAAAGATCATCAAAACAAAAATAGGAACAAACTTAGGGGCCCTGATACATGGCATAAATAATTTATCAAACATAACTAAAAATGCACAAAGAGCAGAAGATAAACTAGATGACTTAGACCTCCTAAAAATTAAGTACTTATACATATCAAAAGATTTCTCTAAAAGCATAAAAAGAAAGCCTACAGACTAAGAAAAAAAATGACAACAATATATCTGACAAAAGGGTAATCTCTAAAATTTACAGAACATCAACAACAAAAGACAAACAATCCAGTTAAATATAAATATGAAGAGACACTTCACCAAAGACACTCAGGCAGTCAACAAACACATGAAGAAATGCTTGCAATCATTAGGTATTAGAGAGATGCAAATCAAAACAAAAATGAGATATTATCTGACCCCAGCAATAATAGCAGAGTTAAAAAAAAATCTTGGTGAGGATGTGGAAAATTGGAACTTGCAAACACTGCTGGTGGGACTGTAAAATGATACAAAGATGTGGCACTTCCTTAAAAAGTTGGAAGTAGAAGTATCATATGATCCAGAAATCCCCCTGTTAGGGACACAAATAGATATATGCACACCTTTGTTCATTACAGCATTATTCACAATAGCAAAAAGATGATGGAAACAACATAAGTGCCCATCAATGGATGAATGGATAAACAAACTATAGTATATACACACAATGAAATACTGTGCAACATTAAAGAATAAAGACCAATCTATGAAATTATTGAGGCTTTTAATCAACTGATGCTCTTTCTGAAATAGAAGCATACCTCACACCCTATACAAAAACTAACTCAAGATGGATCTATGAAATACCTCATAACATTGATGAACATTATGCTGAGTGAAATAAGTCAATCACAAAAGGATAAATATTGATAAGACTACTGCTATAAAAAGTCAAGAAAAGATTTACACACAGAAAGAACATTCTTTGATGGTTACAGGGATGGGAGGACAAATCACTAACTAGAGAGTAAACATATATTAATTTTGGTGAAGGAAAAGACAGTATACAATCAGGGAAAGTCAGCACAGCATGACCTAGGCAAAGGAATACACAGGGAGGAACACAGTGTAAAAGGCAGCAATGGTGAATACCATTACATATAATCCTGCAGTAGCAGTAATAACAAACAATAATCTATGAGTAGATACTAGATAGACATGCAAGCTGAACAGATGTGGGATGGTGAATGGGAGTCACCCACAAGTATATATAAGCTTGACAGGATATTTCTACATACACATTTGTGTGTGTTGCAAATATATCCATGTATTTAGTAGAGTATACAGGGAGCAAAGTTATTAAAATTTCTCTGGTAGCATAGTGCCTAAGGCACTTGACTTCTAACCAGAAGTCTGGCAGTTCAAACCCACCAGCCACTCCTCAGAAGGAAGATGGGGCAATCTACTTCCATAGTGATACTGCCTCAGAAACCCAAGGAGGGGTCGCTATGAGTCAGGTCCGACTCGACGGCACATACCAACCAACCAAACCATAATCAAACACCTTGAGGGAATTGAGTCACTGGGCTTGGAGGTTTATGACCATAGTCTCAAGGGACATCAAGGTCAACTGGCATAATAGTCCACAAATACAATGTCTTACATCCTACGTTGGTGAGTATCGACTGGGGTCTTAAAAGCTTGTGAGTGGCCTTCTAAGAGGCAACTATTGTTCTCTCCCTGTGGTAGTTAAAATTATGCCTCAGCTTGGCTGGGGCTGGTTGTGAGTAGCTGGGCAGCTGGATGTAGTGATTCCCCATGATAAGACTGGTAATCAACTCCATGGTGGAATCTGCTGTGAGCAGCTGAGTAGCTGCCTTAGGGATGTAGTCTACTTCCAGGATATAAGGAAAAGCTTTGAGAAAGACCATTGACCTTTTTGGCATGCTTGGATCCTGCACATAGCCAAGTCTTCATTCAGCAGCCTACTATATTGCCTGCCGATCTTGGGACTGTCTGTGGACTTGAACTAGTGGCCTGCCATGTTGCTTCATAATGTTTGGACTGTGCCATTTTACTTGTTGACTTTGGATTTGTCAGCCTCAGCAGCCAGAAGCTGCTTGAGTTAAGAGACACCTCCAACTCCAGTGGGCCAGGAGCAAGAGACAGAGCTAAAGCCCAAGGTCAAGGGTCCTTCACCCAGCCCCTAGAGCTGGCACTTGGACTCAAACTTTTAGCTTCCTAAACTGTAAGAGAATAAATTCCTGTTTGTTAAAGTCATACATTTGTTAAAACAGCATGAGAAAACCAAAACACTCCCCTTCTGGAGCAAAGAAGAGTGAAGAAAATCAAAGACATAAGGAAACAATTAGTCCAAAGGACTAATGGACCACATGAACCACCGCATCCACTAGCTTGAGCCAGAAAAACTAGATGGTGCCCTGCTACCACTACCAACCACTCTGATCAGGATCACAATAGAAGATCCTAGACAGAGTAGAAGAGAAATGTAGAACAAAATTTGAAATCATAAGAAAGATGAGACTTACTGGTCTGATAGAGACTAGTGCAACTCCCAAGACTATGGCCCTTAGACACCCTTCAAACCTGGAACTGAACTCACCCCTAGGGATCACCTTTCAGCCACACAATAGGCCTATAAAGTGAACAATAACATGCATGAGGAATGGACTCCTCAGAACAATCAACCATACAAAACCAAAAGGGCATAATTTATCCACAAACAAAGATCAGAAGGCAGGAAGTGGCAGGAAAGAGGAAAGAATAGAAAAGGGGACCCCAGGGAGGAAATAAGGATAGTCTGTTACATTGAGAATATTTTAACTAATGTCACGAAACAAAATGTGTATAAGTAGTTGAATGGAAAACTAATTAGCTCTGTAAACTTTGACCCAGACCATAATAAAATGTTAAAAAAAAAAAAAAAAAGTGGCATAGAAAGGTACATGGGAGGTACAGACAACAAAGATGAACCCTTTTGCTTATACAGTACAATGTTGTCAGTGAGGGAAAGCATTGATCTATAGGTGGATAGATGAGTGGACAGGCTGAATGATCAGATAGGCAGGGGAGAGTGTGCCCATGACCAGGTATAGGGTTGACAGACAATGTTTCTACATGCATATTTGTATGTGCTGTAAGAATGTCTGGGTGTATAGTAGAACGGACAAATGGCAAGGTTGTAATGACTTCTTGGCCACAGCTAGCTACCTTGAAGGAGTGAGTACTTGAACCTGTGGGCTATGGACTGTGGTTGCAGAGGACATCAAGCTCAATCAGCATAACATACTACCCAAAAACATTGTTCTACATCCTACTTTAGTGAGTAGCAAATGGGGTCTTAGAAGCTTGCAAGCGGACATCTAGATGCAATGATGGGTCTCTTCTTGTCCAGAGCAAAGAAGAATGAAGAAAACCCAAGGTGCATGGAAACAATTAGTCAAAGGGACTAGTAGACCATGTGATCCTCAGCCTATATGACCAGGAGACCAGAAGAGCTAGATGGTAGCCCAGCTTCTACTGTCAACCACTCAAAGGGGCATTGGTGCAGGAGATCCTGGATAGAGTGGGAGAGCAATGTGGAACAAAATTAAAAATCGTAAAAATGACCAGGTTTGCTGGTCTGATAGAGCCTGGTGAGACCCCTGAGATTATAGCCCCTAGCTACCCTTCAGGTCTGGAACTGAACTCACTCCTGTGGCTTCCAGTCAAACAATAGATAGGCATATGGGGTGAATATTTACATTAGGTAGATACACTCCTTGAAGCAATCAATTGTGGGAGAACAGAAGGGCAGTGTTTGCACAAGGAGATAGTTTGGGGGGTGGGAGTGCAAGGGATGGAAGGACACAGGGAAGAGGTAACTACAGGAAGGAAATGGGAAGAGAGCTGTCACATTGTGGGGAATTGTAGTCAATGTCATGAAACAAAATGTGTTTGAACTGCTGTATGGAAAATTAATTTGCTCTGTAAACGTTCACCCAAATCACAATAAAAAATTTTTAAAAAATTGAACTACCTAACTACCTACCTCCTCAAAGAAATGATAATAATTTCAAACGCTACCAACTTAAAAGCTCTATGATTCTATGTTTATTCTGTTTCTAAATTCTGGAAAACATTGTATTTTGTAATATTTTCCTGAGTTCTACAGATGTCTATGTCATCCCCTGCCTTTGCCTCTAGGAAACATTAGTGGGTTTTTAGAAGAGAGTGAAGGCGAAGTAGTAGAGGCCTCACCAAGTGGTAAAATAAAAATGCTTTGGGAAATGATATAAAGACCTCAAAACTACTAATGTGATTATTTATCTTTGGCTGTTTGTGTGACTTTTCCACAGCTATGCTTCCTTCAACACTGCTATGCTGCCTATAGATGTCCCTGCCGTTGTTCAGGATTTACCAGAAGAAGACAGACTGGAAATTGTTGAGCGGTACTTTTTTTGCTTTTGGTCTCTAATGTGATCTGTTTCCCAAAAATACGGTAAAGGTTGTGAGGACTTTCAAAGGAGCACACAGTGCCTGAGCCTAAAATCCAGATAAGATGTTAAAATGACATGGCAGAGGCATCATCTAACCTTCTCTACTTCACAAGGTGGGAGGAGGATCAAGATCAATAGTCCAAAGATGATTCCTGTGAGGCAGAGGTCAGACATGCCTCCACCCTCTGATCTTTTTACCAATTCTGACACCAACTGCCCCTCCCACAGCACTCTGTTTCTCTGCTGGGTTTGATAATTCCTTGCAATGGCCACGCAGAACTCATAGACAATATTCACAATTATGGAGTTTATTAGGGAAGTCACAGGTTACAATTCAGGATCACAAATGACTCAGGGTATAGTTATTTAATTAGGACAGCCTCTTCTCAGCAGTCCCTATAGGCATGACTCTCTCTGGCCCTTGGCCTCTTGGCCCCGCAGCCCCTTGGCCTCTGTCCTACTGGGGCAAGTGTTACAGAGATCTTTTAGCTCTGCCAGAGGCACCCCACTCCTCCAGTAAGCCTTGGCCCAAGGCACTCAGCTCTAGCTCCATGGGTTGCCAGATTTAGCTCCATCCAATGCCCAGAGACATACCACTCCACCAGCAAGCCTTCTGCCCAGAGGCACCCAGCTTTCTCACTCTATGGGTCCTGAAGCCTACAGTACTGTCTTCTTCAGGTCTCCTACCAAGTCTCTTTGTTCTGTTGCCACTGTTTCTCTGCCACTGCTTCTCACCATCTCTCACTATCTCAGCAAGGTGTTACAGCTTTCTCTCTGTCGCCAGGGTCAAGGAAATCCTGATGCTGAAACCCAGGTCCAAAGAATGCACTCTACTCCTAGACTTGCTCAATCCAAGGTTGCCACAACTTTCAAATAGTAAAAAAAAAAAAAAAAAAAATGCAGTATCTGCAAAGCACAATAAAGCAGAATACAATTAAATGAGGTGTGCCTATATCTGTCTGTCTTCATTGCTGAAATTTGAGGTCCTTGACATGTAGAGGAGGAAAGAACTAACTTTTGGAGTTGGACAAAGGAGAGATTAAATTATAGTGTACCCAAGTGCTAGCCATATAATGTAGAACAAGTTACTTCACCTCTATGAAATTTACTTTCCCATACCTTACAGAAATGTTGGATACACACCTAGAAGATGTGGTATTGGTGAACGAATACACAAATAGATCAGTGGAATAGAAGAGACAGCCCAGAAATAGACTCATACAAATAGTGTCAACTAATCTTTGGCAAATTAGTAAAGGGAATTTTATGGAGAAAGGGTAGTCTTTTCAACATGGTGCTGGAAGAACTTGACATCCACGTGTTAAAAAAAAAAAAAAAATGGAGCTAGACACTGATCTTATACCTTTCACAAAAATTAACTCAAAATAGATCATAGATGCAAAAATATAAAACTTCAAGAAGATAACATTCAGAAGTACAGAATGTTCCTTAGAAACAAGGATGGTAGACTTTGTCTCATTTACTTTGGATACAAACCAATCACTGAAAAATGACACTAGGCTTGGTAAAGAAGCTCTGGTGGTGTAGTGCCTAAGGCATTTGATTGCTAACCAAAAGGCTGGTGGTTCAAACCCACCAGCCACTCCTCAGAAGGAAGATTGGACAATCTACTTCCATAATGATACTGCCTCGAAACCCAAGGAGGGGTCACTGTGAGTTGGGTCTGACTTTATGGCAGTGAGTTTGGTGTTTTTTTGTTTTGCTTTGTTTTTTTTGGCTTGGTAAAGTAGAAGGTCAGCATAAAAGAGAGAAACCCTTAATGACATGGATTAATACAGTGGCTGCAACAATGGGCTCAAACATAGCCATGACTGTGAAAATGGTGGAGGATCAGGTCATATTTCATTCTGTTGTACAGAAGATTGCTATGAGTGAGAGCTGACTCAACACACCTAACAACAACAATAGAAAATAACAGGAGAATCTTGGATTTTGCTTTAACTTTTTAGATACAGCACCAAAAGCAAGATCCATAAAAGAAATAAATGATAAGTTGCATTTCACTAAATTAGATAATCAGTTGTGATGGCAACAAAGAAATTCTGATAATTCAAGCACTTATAATAATTTATCACTGCCATGATAAATTAGACTAGATCACATAGATCACATAGGCTTCTATGTGATCACAGGAAAATGCTTTATTACTTAGCAAATTACAAGGTCTTTCATACTTTATATCCTCAAAAATGGTTGTTAGATGATTATTGTTTCTATAATTTTCTTTTATAAACACATATTAATAATTTAGGTGCATTTTTGCAGGTAAACAATCAATTAGTGAAATCCTAAATATCTGATTCTTATATCTAAGCCCTTCCCACTTGTAGTTACTTAGCTAGTAAGACTTGTGGCTGGGGACCACAAGAGCGGCAGGATCCAGGTAAGGGTTGGGAGGCAGACAAGGCTCCAGCCCCCTAGAGCCAGGAAAGTGAGGGAGCAGCCGGGGACCACAAACTGGCAGGATCCATGTAGGAATTAGGTAAGGGGAGGGTGGAGAGGTTTCCAACAGCTAAGGGAGACAAATTTGTCTGTCAGTTTGTCATCCTGTGGGGCTTGCATGTTGCTGTGAGGCTTGAGACTGTGCCACCAGTGTTTCAAATGCCAGCAGGGTTGTTGCACATAGTGCACAGGTTTCAATGCAGCTTACACACTGAGACAGACTAGGAAGAAGGAAGAGGCCATCCACTTCTCAAAAAATTGGCCAGGGAGACTTCCGGTAAGATGGAGGAATAGGCAAACAAGTGATGCAGACCCTCTTCAACAAAGAAAAGAAAATCCAATTGACAGAGATACAGAAGATAATCCTGGAGCCCTGAGCTTTGAAAGGAGCTATACAGAAGTGGATTAGGTACCAACTAGTGGAAAAACCTGAACAAAAACATGACCTAAGAATAGGCTCTGTTTGCCAAGTTTGGAAGGGGCATACAAGAGGCTGACAACAGGACAGTAGACAGGTGGTGAGTGTATAAGTGCTGTCAACTAGAGAATAGAGGAGCACAGTATCCTGCTTGCGTAGATAACATACAAACAAAACAAAGAAAATTAAAATCCTGGGCAATTCACTCCAACATACAATCATCAATTAAATATAAACACAAAAATGTCACAATGCCTCGGAGATGACACAACATCACAGTGCACACAAAGAAGCAAGAGAAACAAGGGACCAGGATACAGAACCAAAATGCATCCCTGAGGAAGACATAGCATTGGAACTCCCTGATAAGGAATTCAAAAGAATTATGTTTAAGTATCTTCAACGAATTGGGATTCAGATCAAGGAAAACACAGAGAAAACCCTAGAACAATTTTGAAAGACAATACAAGAACAAAATGACAAAATAAATGAAAAATTAGAAATTATACAAAATATACACACACAAATCCAGAAGATTCATACTAAATCTTCAGAAATAGATAAGACATTGAATGGGCAAAGGACTGGAATTGAATCAATGGAAGACAGAATAAGGGAGACTATTCAGGCAAATACCTGAACACTTCTTTGGAAAGGGATAAATCAGAAAAAAGATGAAAACAAAATGAAGAAAGTCTAAGATTCATGTGGGATACCATCTAAAAGAATAACCTACGTATCATTGGAATTCCAGAACAAGAAGAGACAAACAAAACCACAGAGAAAATTGTCTAAGATTTGTTGGAAGAAAATTTTCCTAGTAGAGGAAAGATGAGAATATATCCATTCAGGAAGTCCAACAAACCCCAAACAGGATAGACCCCAAAAGAAAATCACCCAGATATATCATCATCAAACTCACCAAAACCAAAGACAAAGAAAGAATCATGAGAGCGGCGTGGGAGAAAACAAAACTTACCTACAAGGGGCAACCAATAAGACTAACCTTGGATTTCTCATCAGAAACTATGGCAAGAAGACAATGGGATGGTATATATAAAACACTGAAAGAGAAAAATTTCCAACCAAGAATTATGAAATCGACACCAGCAAAACTGTCCCTCAAATATGATGGTGAAATCAGGACATTTCCAGATAAGCAGAAATTAAGGGAATTTGTTAAAACCAGACCAACCTTACAAGAGATGCTAAAGAGATCCCTTTGCACAGAGAAGCAAAAACAGCCAACAACAACTGACCATGATATAACCCAGAAGCCAAGCCAGCTATGGAAGTATCCAAAGTAAGTAAAGCCTACAAGATTGTAAACAGGGAACCAGAGACATCAATTGACAAATGAAGATAACTACAAAAAGAAGGAAAAAAACTGTGTCATTACAGAACTTTTAGATGGTAAGGAAGTCAAGACAACTACAAGATAGAATGAACTGTTCTAAACTTGGGAATAAAACTATAAATCACAGGGTAACCTCAAAGAACAGTGATAAACCTTCACATCAAAATAAAAAAGAGGACAAGCATAAATAGTCAGCAAATACTAAAACAATAGCAATGAAGGAAGTGATAAAATGATTCATAAATAAAACAAGCTCAGCATAGAAAATTATATGGAACAAAGAAATCGACACCATGAAAAAGCACATAACAAAAATGACAGCAATAAATTCCTATTTGCTGATAGTTACATATCTGGCAAGGGACTTATCTCTAAAATTTATAGTTGAGGAGTGAATGACCAAACTATGGTTCATACACATAACGAAATGCTGTGCAGCACTAAAGAATAATGTAGAGTCTGCAAAACACTGCATAATATAGATGAACTTGGAGGACATTATGCTGAGTGAAATAAATCAATCACGTAAGGACAAATATAGTATTAGTTCATTGTTGTGGAGGGTCAAGGAAAGGTTTATATATGGAGAGAAACTTTCTTTGTTGGTT
>NW_006921591.1:15977669-15978799 GCF_000298275.1 Orycteropus afer afer
GGAAACCCAAGGAGGGGTCGCTATGAGTCGGGGCCGACTCGACGGCACATAACAACAACAACAACATTGTCTGACACAGGGCAGGAAGACAAGCTCCTTGGGTCAGACGGCACACAGAATAGGACTAGGGAAGAGCTGCCTCATCAGAGTAGAACCAACTTTAATGATATGAATAAAGAAAGTCTTTCAGGACTCCATGTGCTGTCGTAGCATGATTCAAATTGAGGAGAAACAGCTGCAAACATCCATTAATAATCAGAACATGAAATATACAAAGATCTAGGAAAATTGGAAGTTGTCAAAAATGAAATGCAATGCATAAAGATTGATCTCCTAGGCATTAGTAAGCTGAAATGGACCGATTTGGGCAATTTTGAATCAGACAACCATATGATCTACTATGCCAGGAATAACAGTTTGAAGAGGAATGGTGTGGCATTCATCATCACAAAGGATGTTTCAAGATCTGTCCTGAAGTGCAATACTGTCAGTGATAGGATTATATTCATAAGCCTGCAAGGAAGACCCATTAATACTACTATTATTCAAATTTACGCACCAACAACCAAAGCCAAAGATGAGGAAATTGAAGAGTATTAACTTCTGCAGTCTGAAATTGACAGAACATGCAATCAAGATGTGTTGATTATCACTGGTGATTGGAATGTGAAAGTTAGAAACAAAGAAGAATCACCAGTAGTTGGAAAATTTGGCCTTGGTGACAGAAATAACACTGTAGATTGCATGATAGATCTTGCAAGACCAACGACTTATTCATTGCAAATGCCTTTTTTCAACAACATAAACAGCAGCTATACACATGGAATTCACCAGATGGAATACACAGGCATCAGATTGGCTACATCAGTGGCAGGAGGCTCAATATCTTCAGCCAAAACAAGACCAGGAGCTGACTGTGGAACAGACCATTAACTGCTTATACGCAAGTTCAACTTGAAGTTGAAGACAATTAAAACAAGTCCATGAGAGCCAAAATATGGTCTTGGATATATTCTTCCTGAATTTACAGACCATCTAAAGAATAGATTTGATGCATTGAACACCAGTGACCGAAAACCAGAAGAATTGTGGGATGACATCAAGAGCATCATCTATGAAGAAAGCAAGAG
>NW_006921591.1:15981419-15982366 GCF_000298275.1 Orycteropus afer afer
CACTCCCACCTACCTTCTGGGCCCACAGGAACTCCATCACAGTCTGTGTGCTCAGACAGAGCCTGGGTGCCCTGCCCTGTCCTCCACCGATTCCTTTCTTTTTTTCTCTCTTTCTCTTTTTTTAATTATCTTTTTTTTTTTCTTTTTTGCTTTTTTTTTTCCCCTGGTGATTAGTTTGCTTGTATTTGTCTGTGTTAAAACAACTATTATTATTAAGACTTTTGTCCTTTTTATTATTATTCTTAATCTTCCTCTCCTAGGTCTTAGTTTTCAGCATTTTTTCTTTTCCCTGTTCCTGGTTGAATTTTTATTTTTTTTTTAATTTAAGGTTTTTTTGTTGTTTGTTTGTTTGTTTCCCTTTTTTCTCATGGTTAACCATTCCTTGTTTACGTTTTTGCATTTTTCCCATTTTTTTCCCTTCATTATTCTCCTTCTCTACTTTTTTCCTCTTAATGCCCTATTCCCAGATATTGCAGGTTGTCTTGTTTTCTTCTTCTTTTTCCCTTTTTTCTTTTTTTGGCTACTGTTCCTGTTTGAGTACATGATGTGTTTTTTGTCCATGTGCTTTTAGTTTTTTGATGGCTATTCAGTTGTAATTTGTGTCTAACTGAGTGGAAGACAACAACAGTCCTCATAAGACACAATTACACCCACACCTCCTGCAACTTCACTTACTGAGCGAGAGCCACTACCTCCTTCTCCACCAACAGGCCAATGATAAAAAACCACCAAGGAGAGCCTGAATCACCCATGGCTGCTCTTCACAAACAGTTAACAGAGATCTAAATACAATAACACCACGATGCCTCAGAGACAACAGACCATCACAGTCCACACAAAGAAGCAAGAGAAAGTGGTAGAAATAAGAGAGCAGGATACAGACCCAGAACACATCCCTGAGGAAGAAGCAGCATTGGAACTCTCTGATAAGGAATTCAAAAGAATTA
>NW_006921591.1:15983531-15987480 GCF_000298275.1 Orycteropus afer afer
ATCAATTGGCAAGTGAGGACAACCACAAACAAAAAGAGGGAAAACACTGTGTAGTTACAGAACTTCTAAATGGTGAGGAAGTTAAGAGAGTTGCAAAATACAATGGACTGTTCTAAACTTCGGGATAAAATTATGAATCATAGGGTAACCTCAAAGAAAAATGATAAACCTTCACATCACAATAAAAAAAGATGACAAGCACAAATATTTAGCATATACTAAAGCAACAGCAACAAAGGAAATAATAACATGACTCATAATGAGCTCAGCACAGAAAAAAATATGGAATAAAATCAAGAAGGGAGTGTGTCAGGGTTGTATCCTTTCCCCATATCTATTCAATCTATATGTTGAGCAAATCTGAGAAGCTTGACTATATGAAGAAGAATGTGGCATTAGGATCAGAGGAAGAATCATTAACAACCTGTGATAGGATGACGACACAATTTTGCTTGCTGAAAGTGAAGATGACTTGAAGCACTTACTGATGAAGATTGAAGAATAGAGTCTGCAGTATGGATTACATGTCAATATAAAGAGAACAAAGATCCTTACAACTGGACATATAAGCAGCACCACGATAAATGGAGAAAAGATTGAAATTGTCAAAGACTTCACATTGGTTGGTTCTACCCCAGTGGAAGCAACAGTCAGGATATCTGATGATGTGTAGCATGGGGCAAATCAGCTGCAAATGACCTCTTTCAAGTGCTAAAGAGCAATGATGTCTCCTTGAGGACTAAGGTGTGCTTGATGCAAGCTATGGTATTTTCAGTCACCTCATATGCATGTGAGAGCTGAACAATTAAGGAAGAACGAAGAATTGAGGCTTTTGAGCTGTGTTATTGGTGAAGAACGCTGAAAGTACCATGGACTGCTTAAAGAACTAATAGTTCTGTCCTGGAAGAAGTGCAGCCAGAATGCTTCTTGGAGGTGAGAATGGCCAGACTTCGTCTCACATACTTTGGTCATGTTGTCAGAAGGGACCATTCCCTGAAGAAGGATGTCATGCTTGGTGATATGGAGGGTCAATGAAAAAGAGGAAGGCCCTCACTGAGATGGATTGACACGGTGGCAGCAGTGAAGGGCTCAAGTATAGCAAGAATCATGGAGCTGGCACAGGACTGGGCAGTGTTTCATTCTGCTCTACATAGCATCGCTATGAGTTGGAGACCACTTGATGGGACCTAACAACAATAATAACAGTAGGACTTGAGTCCAGATCTGAAAAAGAAGATGGGGGTGCCTTCCACTCAAGCTACTTCATTGTGGCATTCTCAAGAGTGCTGCAGTCAGGACGCCACAATACACATTTCCTTCAGGGTCAGAGAAGCAAGTCCTCTCTGGGAAGATGCTTGGCAGACTAAAACATAGCCAGCCCTTACTCTATTCAGCACTGATGTGCAGACTGTTGTAACATGGTTTCCTCATCTTTAAAATGGGAATAAAATAGTTTCTACTTCATAGAAATCTGTCAGAATTAAAGAAGATGATGATAATGTTATGATGAGGATGGTAATAACAGCTACCATTTATTGAGAAGCTCTGGTAGTGTAGTGCCTAAGACACTTGACTGCTAACCAGAGACTGGTGATTCAAACACACTCCTCAGAAGGAAGGCTAGGCAATCTACTTCTGTAGTAATACCACCTCATAAACCCAAGGAGGGGTGGCTATGAGTCGAGTCCAACTCGACTGCACATAACAACAACATGTGTGTGTGTACATATATATATGTGTGTGTGTGTGTGTATACATGCATATATACATATATATGTGTGTGTATGTATATGTATACATATGTGTGTGTGTGTGTGTGTGTGTATATATATATATATATATATATATATATACTGAAAGGGCAGCAGTTCAAACCCACCAGCTACTCCATGGTAGAATGATGTGGCAGTCTGCTTCCATTAAGATCACAGCCTTAGAAACTCAGTGCGGCAGTTCTACTCTGTCCTGTAGGTTTGCTATGAGTCAGAATCCATTTGGTGAGTTTGGTAATGTGTATTAGGCACAGTGCTTTGTAAGCATTGTGTCATTTAACCCCCACAATGTGGTCTTATTATCCATACTGTAAAGATGAGGAAACTGCAAATGAGGAGATAATATTTGCAAAACACCAGCATAGTGACTAGCATGTAGCAAGTGCTCAATAAAAGTTTGATTTCAATCTTATGGGACTTCGCCTTTTTATAGTTTTCACAGGTATTTCCTTAACACAAAATTGCTATGACCATCTCTTTTATGTTTCACTGATGAGTTAAGTGTTCCTGTTTGTAATTCCAAACTATAAAGCCTTTTTTGTTAGGAAAGTTATCAATGGGTTATTGGTCTTGGAAGCATATCTCTTTAACTGAGCATGGTACAAACTGCTGCTTTTAAAAAAAATCCATTCTCCTATTCTAAGTAATAGAATTCTAAGTGAAACAATTGTTGAAACCAGGAATTAAATTTCCCAGCTTCTCTTGCAGTTAAGCTGGCCATTGCCAATGGAATATGAGCATTCCACCTCTGGGGTCAAGGCACTTAAATAGTTACCTTCGCCACAGTCTCTCTCCCCATCCCTCTAACTGAAATCCATACATGCACTGACCTAACTTTAATCATCAAACAACAAAGCTGTAGGCCAAGTATTGGCCTGCAACCAAATCTGGCCCTTCTCCTGTTTTTGTAAATAAAGTTTTATTGGAACACAGCCATGCCTGTGTGTTTGTGTGTGTGTGTGTGTGTATTTCCTGTGACCTCTTTCACACTACAATGTCAAAGCTGGGTAGTGCATAAGGGACCACATGGCCCATAAAGCCTAAAATATCTACTATCTGACCCTTTACAAAGGAGCTCTGGTGGTGTAGTGCCTAAGGCATTTGACTGCTAACCAGAAGGTTGGCAGTTCAAATCCACCAGCCACTCTGCAGAAGGAAGAGTGGGCAATCTACTTCCATAAAGATTTACCACCTTGAAAACCCAAAGGGGGTTGCTATGAGTTGGAATTGACTCAGTAGCAGTGAGTTTGGTTTCTTTTTTCTTTTTCTTTTTTTGACCCTTTTACAGAATTTTCCAGTTCCTGCTCAAAGTGATAATAGAACATCAAGAAGATAAAAGTAACCTAGATCTCTAAAGAACTTCATAGAGCAGAGCATCCTACAAATCTGGAATACTTACCTTGAGCAATGACTTGAAAGAGAGACAATCTTCTTTGCTCTTTAGCCCGTTGTTGTTGTTGTGTGCCATTGAGTTAGACCCAACTCACAGCAACTCCTCCTTGAGTTTTCAAGGCAGTATCACTGCAGAAGTAGATTGCCCAACCTTCCTTCCAAGGAGTGGCTGGTGGGTTTGAACCACCAGCCTTCTGGTTTGCAGTCAAGTGCCTTAGACACTATGCCACCAGAGCTCCTGCTCCTTACCCTACCTCATCTAATATCCTGAGCAAGGGCTGGAGTGAGGCAAGCAAGTCCTGAGGAAGGAGGAGAATGTTCACTCAGGCAGCCTGAGCAGTTAAATAAGCTGAATAAATCATGGATAATCAGTAGGATCCTGGACAGGAGAGCCAGATCACTTTCACTAAAGTACTGAGTTTAAGACAGGCCTGTCTACCCTAAAAGACAGCACACTTTATGGATATTTCAAAAGAAACTATCATCTCCCAGAATTAATTACAAGATTTCTGCAAAGGAAATACTGCCAACAGCAATAAAATACGAGTGTGTGACTCAACAGAAGAGCTTGATTTCACCATTCATACATATATGTATGTTTCATAAATATTAAATTAATTTTTAAAAACTGATTTAAAGAACATTGATTGCTGCTCCAATATGTCCTTGAGATTTATATTCAATTAAATTACTAGAAAGAGACACTTTTTATGCTGATTTATTCTCTGCTCCAAAGCATATGTTCCTAAACAAATATACATCTTTGAATTATGCAAAATATACAT
>NW_006921591.1:15987580-15995327 GCF_000298275.1 Orycteropus afer afer
GATGTGGTCTCCTGATACTTTCAGTCTTTTTTTATATTTATTGCCCAGCATGTCAATGATTCTTCAGTGAAGGTTTTTCTAAAGGAAAAGGCATATAAATCTGCTGACACCTTTTTGTTGTTATTGTTAAGTAAAGCTCTTTATGCCAAAAACAACCATCCACACAATAATCCTGTAACATTCTTTATAAACCAAACTAAAATTCTACCTCCTCCCAACCATCTCATCTATTCCTTATTTATAACCTGAAAGCCTCATTTAGTTGACACTGTCACAGACTAACTTGTACTGTGGGTTGTTTTAGGAGGAGCCTGTGTCTTACTTACTAGGCAAGCCCAGAAGCCTCCTGAGGGGAAGAACTGATTAGGGAGGGAAATGCCCCAGCATTTCTCCTGTCAGTATGCTTTGTTTTGTTTGTTTTTAATTTTCAGTGTGCTTTCTCTTTGGACTCATGGATTATTTAGAAGCATATGGCTTAATTTTTAAAAAGTTGTGGATTTTCTAGTTATCTTTTTTGCCATTGTACCCAGAGAACATACTTTGAATGAATTTCAACCTTTTGAAAATCATTCAGGACTTCTTTATGGCCCCAGATCTGGTCATTTTGGTAAATGTTCCATGTGCATTTGAAAATAATGTGAATTCTGTAAGCCCATTTTTTTTAATTACTTTTTATTTTCTGTTTATAAATGCTTATGCCTACTATTGTTTGTTGATGGAAAGCAGCCTTCTGCTTCTTTTTACTTATAGGCTCAACAAAAGTAGATGAAACAATGGTTGAAAGCCATTAAGAGTTGTGTAACTCTTGAAGATGGAAGAATAGGCAGACAAGCTGCACAGACCCTCTTCAACAAAGAAAAGAGAAATCATTTGACAGAGATAAAGAAGATAATCCTGGAGCCCTGAACTTTGAAAGGAATGATACAGAAGTGGATTAGGCACCAACTATTGAAAAAACCTGAATAAAAACCGTGAGTACGGAGACAGATGGAGCAGTGAACTACTCAGCTACTTTGATGGGACGAACAGCCTGAATATTTCCAAGTGGTGTTGGGACTTGAGAATTGACCTAAAGATCAGCCCTGGTCACCTAGGGCTGCAGGGATGACTGCATTGATGGCCTGTGACTAGGAAGGGAAACAGCAAGGAGGGAGATAACCTGAGCTGTGGACTTTCCGCTGTCTAGAGGGTATAGCTATTTTGATTGGTTACAAGTGGCAGCCATTTTGGATATTTAAAGTGACCAAGGTTGTAGCCATTTTGAATCTTTATAAGTGGCAGCCATTTTGGATTTTAAAGGACAGCATTCTCATTCAGATTCCAGGGACCTAAGAAAAGGCTCTGTTTGCCAAGGACAGCAGGGACATATAAGAGGCTGACAATGGGAAAGGAGGCAAGTGGTGAGTGTATAAGTGCTGCCAACTAGTGAATAGAGGAACACAGCACAGTACAGTACCCTGCTTACATAGATGACATACAAACAAAACAAAATGAAAATTGTGGGTAAGTCACTCCAACATGCAATCACCAATTAAATATAAACACAAAAACATCACAATGCCTCGGAGACAACAGAGCATCACAGTCCACACAAAGAAGCAAGCTAAAGCAAGAGAAACAAGGGACCAGGATACAGACCCAAAACACATCCCTGAGGAAGATGCAGCACTTGAACTCCCTGATGTTGTTGTTGTTGTTTTGTGCCATCGAGTCGGACCCGACTCATAGCGACCCCTCCTTGGGTTTCTGAGGCAGTATCACTATGGAAGTAGATTGCCCCATCTTCCTTCCGAGGAGTGGCTGGTGGGTTTGAACCGCCAGCCTTCTGATTAGCAGTCAAGTGCCTTAGGCACTATGCTACTGGAGCTCCCAATAAGGAATTCAAAAGAATTATATTTAGGTTTCTTCAAAAGATTGAGAAACAGATCAAGGAAAACACAGACAAAACCCTAGAAGAATTTTAGAAGAAAATACAGCAACAAAATGACAAAATAAATGAAAAATTAGAAATGATTCTAAATCTACAAATAGAAATCCACAAGATTAATACTAATTTTTTAGAAATAGATAACACATTGAACAGGCAAAGGAGTAGAATTGAACTGCAGACAGAATTAGTGAGATTGAAGGCATATACATCAATACTTGTTTGGAAAGTGATCAATCAGAAAAAAGATCAAAACAAAATGAAGAAAACCTATGTGGGATACCATCAAAAGAAATAACCTATGTGTAATCAGAATTCCAGAACAGGAAGAGAACAATAAAACCACAGAGAAAATTGTCGAAGATTTGTTGGAAGAGAATTTTCCTAGTCTGATGAAAGATGAGACTATATACATTCAAGAAGTCCAATGAACCCCAAACAGGATAGACCCTAAAAGAAAATTACCAACATAAATCATCATCAAACTCACCAAAACCAAAGACAAAGAAAGAATTCTGAAAGCAGCATGGGGAAAACAAAAAGTTACCTACGAGGGCCAACCAATAAGACTAAGCTCAGATTTCTTGGCAGAAACCATGCAGGCAAGAAGACAAGGGAGCAGTATATATAAAACCCTGAAAGAGAAAATTTTCTAACCAAGAATTATGTAGCCAGAAAAACTGTCCCTCAAATATGGTCAAATTAGGACACTTCCAGATAAGCAGAACTTAAGAGAATTTGTTAAAACCAGACCAACCTTACAAGAGATGCTAAAAAGAGTCCTTTGGACAGAAAAGCAACAACAGCAAACAATAACTACCATTAACACACATGACAACATAACCCAGAAACCAACCCAGCTATGGAAGTATCCAAAGTAAATAAGCCTACGAGATTGTAAACAGGGAACCAGAGACATCAATTGACAAATGAGAACAACTACAAACCAAAAAGAGGGAAAAGACTGTGTCGCTATAGAACTTCCAAATGGTAGGGAAGTCAAGACAACTACAAGACAGAACAGACTGTTCTAAACTTAGAAAGAAAACTATAAATCACAGGATAACCTCAAAGAACAATGATAAACCTTCACATCAAAATAAAAAGAGGACCAGCACAAATATTTAGCAAATATTAAAACAATAGCAATGAAGGAAGTGATAACACAATTCATAAACAAAACGAGCTCAGCACAGAAAATTATATGGAATAAAGAAATCAATACCACAAAAAAGCACAAAACAAAAATGACACCAAAAAATTCATATTTTCCAATAATTACATATCTGGCAAGGGACTTATCTCTAAGATTTATAGAAAACTCCAATGCCTCAATAGCAAAGGAATTAACAATCCAATTAAAAATGGGCAAAAGACATGAATATACACTTCACCAAGAAGGATATTCAGGTGGCCAGCAAATACATGAAGAGATGCTCATGATCACTGGCCATCAGAGAGATGTAAATGAAAACAACAATGAGATACCATCTCACCCAAGCACTGATGGCAAGGTTCAACGAGACAGAAAATAACAAATCCTGGAGAGGATGTGGAGAGATTGGGTCTCTCATTCATACACTGCTGGTGGAATTGTGAAGTGCTTCAACCACTGTGAAAAGCAGTATGGAAATTCCTTAGAAAGCTGGAATTGGAGATACCATTTGACCCAGCAATCCCATTACTAGGTATATATCCTAGGGAGGCGAAAGCCAGGATAGGAACGGATATATGCACACCCGTGTTCATCACAGCACTATCTACAATAGCAAAAAAATGGAAACAACCTATGTGCCCATCAATGGAAGAGTGGATGACCAAACTATGGTACATACACACAATGGAATGCTATGCAACACTAAAGAATAATCCTAGCATCAGAAGTGAAGAAGAACACAAAAGGGGGGGCATTTGGAAGCAATCAGCCCTAGGACACGATGGCCCTCGAGACCAGAAGAACTAGATGGTGCCCAGCTACCAATGCCAACCACTCAGGAAAGGATCAAATCTGGAGATCCTGGATAGAGTGGGAGGGAAAACATGGAACAAAATCCAAAGACTCAATGTTGTTGTTGTTGTTATGTGCCATTGAGTTGGCCCAGACACATAGCGACCCCTCCTTGGGTTTCTGAGGTGGTAGATTGCCCAAACTTCCTTCCGAGGAGTGGCTGGTGGGTTTGAACTGCCAGCCTTCTGGTTAGCAATAATTACTGGTCAGATGAAATCTGGTGAGACTCCCAATACTATGGCCCTGGAATACATTCTACACCTGGAATAAAACTCACCCTCAGGGGCAGACTCTCGGTCCAATAGTTAACAAGATGTACATGCAGACCACTCAACCCAGGGTGATGCGCCCACATACTCTATGGTAATACATCTCTTAGAGCAATAGACCATGGGATACCAGAGGACCAACATTCAAACTGAGGAAATGCGGGACAAACAGGAGTGCATAAATATGAGGGGCACTGGGGGAGGGTTACAGGGTAGGGAGGGGAGGAGACTGGGTTAGGGTTGGACATGGCAGATGGGGAATGAAACTAAATGTATGCATAATGTTGAATGTAAAACAAGTTCTTAAAATAAATAAATAAATAAAAAAGAATAATGTAGAGTCTGCAAAACACCATATAACATGGATGAACTTGGAGGACATTATGCTGAGTGAAATAAGTCAATGACAGAAGGACAAATACAGTATAGTTTGTTGTTGTGGAGGATCACGGAAAGGTTTATATATGGAAGGAACTGTTCATCAATTACCAGGGGTGGGAGGGGAGGGGAAGGAACACTGCAAAAAAAAAAATTTTCTTTCATTGACCCACGTTAGTTTTGTATATTTTTCACTGTACGTAAATTATATTTCATAAAATGCATTAAAAAAAACAATTGCATAACTCTTTTAAAAAAAGAATTGCATAATTCTTAAATGATCACAATATTTCATTCTGTTTTCACTCTGGAAAGGAAAACAGTTCCAACTAAACATCTTATTCCTTTTCAGTGGGCAATGCGAACATGATGTAGACATTATGTTGACTCCAGAAATGATCCAGGTGGAATTCCCAATGTTGAACCACAAAGACACTAGGAAGGAGAAGTAAGTGAATGTTTTTATGCCTTATTAAGAGGTAAGCTTGGATAAAATTTACCTTATGTAAAGGACAAAACTGTTGTGTTGTCTGAATCTTAATATCTCAGGTTTAGAAAAACACACATTTCTAATGCCTTAGATATTTACATACATATTGTTTATTTTATGCACATTGTGTGCCCTCAAATATTGTTGGCAAGTAAACTTTTAAATCCTGAATCTAATTTTTCCATTTGCTTATAATTTAATTTCAGAGATATGCCTATTTCTTAATAACTGATTGAATTTCATTCATTATAAGCAACCCAGACTGGAGCCAGTCAAGACCTGTGACCAAAATCCAGCTCCAGCATTTATCATATCTGAAGTCTTTTCTAGGCCACTCTTACTTCAGTTGCAAAATGAAGATAATCAAATCTCTCTCACAGCATGGTTGTGAGAATTAAATGAGATGCCATTTGTCAAAGCATGTAGCAAGTTGCTTGATGTGAACTAGGTGCTCAGCAAATGTTACTTCTTTCCTTTGTCGTTCCATCAGATGGCTAAATATCTAAGTAAATATCTTCATAGTCATAAATACTGGCTTTTTAAAACTCCTTTTGTAATTTAAATAACCACCTATAGTTCACATGTTTTAATGTTTAAAATAGTTTAGTTTCTTTTTTTAAACACATTATCATTTAAAATAAAATGCCTTTTTATAAATAAAGATATACAAAAAATATAAAGAATAAAACAAAAAATCCCACTACCAGGGGTCATAACTTTCACATTTTGATGTATGGCCTTCCAAACATTTCTATATACATCTGTATACACATGTGAACCTACCACTCATTTGTCATACTGTGGTAGATATGTGTTCCTGTGAGGCTGGAGGCTATGCCACTGGTATTTGACATACCAGCAGGATCACCCATGGTGGACAGGTTTCAGCAGAGATTCCAGACTAAGACAGAATCAGAAGAAGGACAGGACTATGTACTTGTAAAAGAATTGGCCAGTGAAAACCTTATGAATAGCAGTGACACACTATCTAAAATATTACCAGAAAACTTTATGAATAGCCCTGAAACATTGTCTGATATAGCGCTGGAAGATGAGCCCCTCAAGTTGGAAGGCACACAAAATACGACTAAGAAAGAGCTGCCTCATCAAAGTAGAGTCAACCTTAATTACATGGATGTGGTAAAGCTTTCAGGACCTCCATTTGTTGATGGGGCATGACTCAAAATAGGAAGAAACACCTGCAAACTTCCATTAATCAGAATGTGGAATGTATGAAGTATGAATATAGGAAAATTGTAAGTTGTCAAAAATGAAATGGAAAGCATAAAGATCAATAATCTAGGCATTAGTGAGCTGAAATGGACTGGTTTTGGCCATTTTGAATCAGATAATCATATGATCTACCATGGCAGTGTGGTAGTTAAGGTTATGTGTCCAATTGTGGCTGGGCCCGGTTGAGTGGCTGGGCAACTGGTGGTAGTTATTTCCCATGATAAGACTGGAAATCAACTCTGTGGTGGAATCTGCTGTGAGCAGCTGAGTTGCTGCTCTAGGGGTACGATCTGCTTCCCATATATAAGGAGAAGCTTTGAGAATGGTCTGTGGCTTTATGTCATGCTTGGACCCTGCATGTAGCTGACTCTTCATTTAGCAGCCTGCCATGTTTCCTGCCAATCTTGGCACTATTTCTGGACTTGAATCAATGGCCTGTTATGTGGTTTGGTAATGTTGGGACTGTGCCTTTTTACTTGCTGACTTTGAGTTTGCTGGCCTCAGCAGCCAGCAGCTGTCTGAGTGAAGAAAGAACCTACAGGGAGTTCCAGGAAGATGGTGGAATAGGCAGAAAGACTGCAAAGACCCTCTTCAACAAAGAAAAGGGGAACCAATTAACACAGATACAGAAGATAACCCTGGACACCTTGCAGGGAAGGATATAGAAGTGGACTACACTCCAACTAGCAGAAGAATTTTCATGAAAATACCAAAAGGGGAGACATACGGAGCTGCAGTCTGGCAGTGATCCTGACATCACAGACAGCTTGGATATTGCCAAGTGCTGGTAGGACCTAAGAATTAACCTATAGTTGGCCCTGCTAGCCAGGGACTGCATGGAGGACTCCTCTGGGACTGGGGAATAAAAGGTAGCTACTGAGGTAGCAAAGAAGATGGCAAGTTGAGCTGTGGACCTTTGTCTGTCCAGAGGGTGCAGGTATTTTGAATGTTTACAAGCAGCTTGACCATTTTGGATATTTAAAGCAACAGCATTCTCCCAGATTCCAGGGGCTTAAGAACAGGCTCCACTTGCCAGTAACCCCAAGGACATACCAGACCTGGATGACTGGAAAGTGGAAAACAGCAACAGTCCCCACATAACACAATTACACCCACACCTCCTGAAACTTCACTTACTAAATAACAGCCACCACTTCCTTCTCCACCAACAGGCCAACGATAAAAAAGGACCAGCCTGACTCACCCTGGGCTGCTCTTCACAAATAGTTAACAGAGATCTAAATACAACAACAACACAATGTCTTGGAGACAACAGACAATCACAGTCCACACAAAGAAGCAAGATAAAGTGGTAGAAACAGGAGAGCAGAATGCAGACCCAGAACACATCCCTGAAGAAGAAGCAGCATTGGAACTCTCTGATAAGGAATTCAAAAGAATTATCTTTAGGTATCTTCAAAGGATTGAGAGACAGACCAAAG
>NW_006921591.1:15996065-15998667 GCF_000298275.1 Orycteropus afer afer
TAACAACTGACCATTAATACACAAGATGACATAACCCAGAAACCACAGCTATGGATATATCGAAAGTAAAATAAGCCTACAACATTATAAACAGGGAACCAGAGACATCAATTGGCAAGTAAGGACAACTACAAACAAAAAGAGGGAAAATACTGTGTAGTTACAGCACTTCTAAATGGTGAGGAAGTAAAGAGAGTTACAAGATAGAATGGACTGTTCTAAACTTAGGGAGAAAATTATAAATTAGAGGGGGACCTCAAAGAAAAATGATAAACCTTCACATCACAATAAAAAAGAGGACAAGCACAAATATTCAGCAAAAACTGAAACAACAGCAAAAAAGGGAATGATAACACAATTCATAAATGTAATGAGTTCAGCACAAAAAATAATGTGGAAAAAAGAAACCAGAGACCATGAAAAAACACATAACAAAATGACAGCTACCAATTCATACATGTCAATAATTACACTGAATGTTAATGAATTAAATGCACCACTAAAGAGACAGAGAGTTGCAGATTAGATAAGAAAACAAAACCCAACAATATGCTGCCGAGAAAAGACACACCTTAGAGACAAAGACAAAAACAGACCAAAAATCAAAGGTTGGAAAAAGATATATCAAGCAAATGGTAACTGTAAGAGAACAGGAGTAGCAATATTAATTTCTGATCAAATTGACTTTATGACAAAAACCACCATACGAGACAAGGAAAGACATTATATAATGATTAAAGGATCAATTGAACATGAAGATATAACCATAATAAGTATCTACGGACCCAATGAAAGAGCCCCAAAATAAATAAGTCAGACTTTAAAAGACTTAAACAGTCAAATAGATGACTCCACAGTCATAGTGGGAGTCTTTAATATACCACTTTCCTTGAAAGATAGAACAAGTGGAAAGAAACTTAACAAAGATGCAGAAGAGCTAAACAATACAATCCACCAACTTGAACTTATACACATCGACAGACCACTTCACTCAACAAAAGCACAATATACATTCTTCTCCAGTGCACATGAAACTTTCCATGATAGACCATATGTTAGTCCATAAAACAAGCCTTCATTAATTTAAAAACATTGAAATACTGCAAACCATCTTCTCAGATCATAATGCTATCAAATTAGAAATCAACAATAAGCAGATCAACAGAAAAAGAGCAAACACATAGAAACTGAACAACACCCTCCTTGAGAAAGACTGGGTAAGAAAATAATTCAAAATTTAAATTCAAAAATTCCTTGAATCAAATGAGAATGAAAACACAGCATACCAAATTCTTTGGGACACAGCAAAAGCAGTGATCAGAGGCCAATTTATAGCAATAAAGGCACGCATCATCAAAAAAAAAAAAAAAAGAAAGAGCCAAAATTAACACTTTAAAGCAACATCTACAATAATTAGAAAAGGAACAGCAAGAAAAGCCTACAGTCACCAGAAGAAAGGAAATAATAAAGATTCGAGAAGAAATCAATGAAACAGAAAATAGAAGGGGAATAGAAAAACTCAACAAGACCAGAAGTTGGTTTTTTGAAAAGATCAATAAAATTGACAAACCACTGGCAAATTTAACAAAGGAAAAGAGAGAGAGAATACAAAAAACAAGAACAAGAAAAGAAATGGGTGACATCACAACAGAACCAACTGAAATAAAAAGGATACTCTCTGGATACTATGAACTATACTCCAACAAATTTGAAAATCTGGAAGAAATGGCCAGATTTCTAGAAACACACCACTTACCTAAACTAACACAGACTGATGTGGAAAAGTTGAGCAGATACATAACAAAAGAAGAAATTGAACAGGTCATCAAAAAATTACCAACAAAAAAAAAGTACTGGCCCAGACGGTTTCACTGGAGAGTTCTACAAAACATTCAGAGAAGAACTGATACAAATCCTACCTAAACTATTCCAAAACATAGAAAAGTATGGAATCCTCCCTAACTCATTTTATGAAGCAAGCATAACCTTGATACCAAAACCAGGCAAAGACATCACCCAAAAGGAAAACTACAGACCAATATCCCTCATGAATATAGATGCAAAAATCTTTACCAAAATCCTAGGCAATAGACAGCAACAACATATCAAGAAAATCATTCATTATGAACAAGTGTGGTTCATATCAGATAGGCAGGGATGGTTCAACATTAGAAAAACAATCAACGCCATCCACCACATAAATAAAACAAAGGAGAAAAACCACATGATCATATCAAGTGATGCAGAAAAGGCATTTGATAAAATCCAACACCCATTCCTGATCAAAACTCTGCACAATAGGAATAGAAGGGACATTCCTCAACATAATAAAGGGCATCTATGCAAAACCAAATGCCAACATTATTCTCAATGGAGAGAGACTGAAACCATTCCTCTTGAGAACAGGAACCAGACAAGGCTGCCTGCTATCATCACTTCTATTCAACATTGTACTGGAAGTCCTAGCCAGGGCCATAAGGCAAGAAAGGGAAATCAAAGGCATTCAAATTGGTAAGGAAGAAGTCAAACTATCCCTATTTGCTGATGATATGATCCTATACCTAGAAGACCCAAGAGAATCAATAAAAAATATACTGGAACT
>NW_006921591.1:16000167-16001290 GCF_000298275.1 Orycteropus afer afer
AATTCAAAATTGGGCAGAAGGAGTTCTGGCAAGATGGTGAACTATGTAGAAAGACTGCACAGACCCTCTTCAACAAAGAAAAGGGAAACCAATTAACACAAACACAGAAGATAATCCTGGACTCCTGAGCCTTGAAGGGAAGGATATAGAAGTGGACTAAACCCCATCTAGCAGAAGAATTTACATGAAAATACCAAAACAGGAGACATACGGAGCTGCAGTCTGGCAGCAATCCTGAGCGATCCTGATGGCACAGACAGCTTGGCAATTCCCGAGTGGTGGTAGGACTCAAGAATTAACCTAAAAATCACCCTGTTAGCCAGGGACTGCACGGAGTACTGTGCACGGGGGCTGGGGAACAAATGGAGAAGGTGAAGAGAAAGGTGGGCTGAGCTGTGGACTTTTACCAGTCTGGAGGATGCCGCCATTTTGTAGGTTTAAAAAGCAGCTTGACTATTTTGGATATTTAAAGAGACAGTGATCTCGCAGATTCCTGTGGTGGTAGGACTTAAGAATTAATCTAAAAATCACCCTGCTAGCCAGGGACTGCACGGAGTACTGTGCACGGTGGCTGGGGAACAAACGGAGAAGGTGAAGAAAAAGTGGGCTGAGCTGTGGACTTTTGCCGGTCCAGAGGGTGCCACCATTTTGTACGTTTAAAAATCAGCTTGGCTATTTTGGATATTTAAAGAGACAGTGCTCTCGCAGATTCCTGGGGCTTAAGAACACGTTCTGCTTTCCAGCAACCCCAGGGACACTTGGGACCTGCAAGACTGACAAGTTTTTTGAAGGTTATTTTATTGTAATTTGTGTCTAATTGAGTGGGAGAAAACAACAATCCCCATAAGACATAACTACACCCACACATCCTGCAACTTCACTTACTGAGCGACAGTCACTATCTCCTTCTCCATCAACAGGCCAATGATAAAAACCCACCAAGAAGAGCCTGAATCACCCTTGGCTGCTCTTCACAAACAGTTAACAGAGATCTAAATAGAACAATGTTACAATGCCTTAGAAACAACAAACCATTACAGTCCATACAAAGAAGCAAGATAAAGTGGTAGAAACAAGGGAGCTGGATACAGACCCAGAATACATCCCTGAGGAAGAAGCAGCA
>NW_006921591.1:16004026-16022257 GCF_000298275.1 Orycteropus afer afer
CTGAGACTATGGCCCCTACCTGTCCTTCACATTTGGAATTGAACCCACACCTGTGGTGTCCAGTCAAACAGAAGACAGGCATATGAGTTGAACATTTACCTGAGGTAGATACAGTCCTTGGAGTGAACAATCATTGAGAAAGAAGGGCTGCCTATGCACAGAGAGACAGCTTAGTGGGCAGGAGTCCATGGAGGGATGGACACTGGGAAGTGGTAGCTGTGGGGAGGAAGTGGGAGGGGAGCTGTTGCATTATGGTAAACTGTGGTCAATGTCATGAAACAAAGTATATGTAAACTGCTGTATGGAAAGTTAATTTGCTCTGTAAATCTTCACCCAAATCACAATAAAAATAAAAATAAAAAAAAGAAGAAAAAATAAAAAATTTTTAAAAAATGGGCAGAAGACATGAAAAGACAATTCACTAAAGCGGATATTCAACCAGCCAACAAACATGAAGAAATGGTCATGATCATTAGCTATTAGAGAGATGCAAATCAAAATAACTATATCAGCTTGCTCCAGCACTAGTAGCAAAGTTCAACAAGACAGAAAATAATAAATGCTAGTGATGATGCAGAGAGATTGGGACTCTCATACACTGCTGGTGGGACTGTCAAATGGTACAACCACTGTGGAAAGCAGTATGAAAATTCCTTAAAAAGTTGGAATTAGAAATACCATTTGACCCAGCCATTCCATTACTAGGTATATATCCTCAAGAAGTGAGAGCCAGGACAAGAACAGACATATGCACACCCATGTTCATTGCAGCACTATTTACAATAGCCAAAAGATGGAAACAACCTAGGAAGTGTCCATCAACTGAGGAATGTACATACACACAATGAAATACTATGCAACCCTAAATAATAACCCATAATCTGCAAAACACTGCATAATGTGGATGAACTTGGAGGAAATTATGCTGAGTGAAATAAGTCATTCACAAAAGGACAAATATTGTATTGTTCCATTATTGTAAAAGTCAAGGAAAGGTTTATCTATGGAAGGAAATTTTCTTTGTGGGTTACCAAGGGTGGAAGGGGAGGGGAGAGAACACTGTTAGATTGGTAGAGATAAGTATTGATTTGGGTGAAGAGAAGGACAATGTACCAAATGTGAGTGATCAACGTGGTGGCATTGAGGAAGAGGAAGACATAGAGAAGTACATGGGAGGTACAGAAAACAAACATGAGCCCTTTTGCACATACAGTACTGTGTTGTCAGTGAAAGCAAACATGGGTATATGGGTGGATAGATGGGTGGACAGGCTGAACTATTTGGTATGTCTATGAAGCTGGGAGTGTACCCAAGAACATGTATAGGGTTGGAAGACAGTGGTCCTATAAGTTTATTTGTATGATCTGAATTCCCAGGTATATAGTAGAGCTGACAAGGGACAAAGTTGTAGTCACTTCTCGGTCACAGCCAGCTACCCAGAGGGAGCAAGTAGTTGAACCTGGGGGCTCGGGGCCATAGTCGCAGGGACATCAAGCTCAATTGGCATAACATGCTATACAAAACATTGTTCCACCTCCTACTTTGGTGAGTAGTGACTGGAATCTTAAAGCTTGCAAGCAGCCATCTAGATGCAACGATGGGTCTCTCCTCATCCAGAGCAAAGAAGAATGAAGAAAACCAAAAGTTCATGGAAACAATTAGTCCTAGTGACTGGTACACCATGCAATCCACAGCCTATACAACTATGAGACCAGAATAACTAGATGGTGCCCGGCTACCATTGTCAACCACTTGGAGGGGGATCTATGCTGGAGATCCTGGATAGAGATGGAGAACAACGTGGAACAAAACTCAAAATCATTTGGAGAAAAAAAGGGGGGCAGGTTTGCTGGTCCGATAAAACCTGGTGGAACCACTGAGACTATGGCCCCTAGCTGCCCTTCAGGTCTGGAATTAAACCCATGCCTGTGGTTTCCAGCCAAACAAAACACAGGCATATGAGTTGAACATTTACCTGAGGTAGATACACTCCTTGGAAAGAACAATCATGGGAGAAAGAAGGGCTGCTTATGCACAGGGAGAAAGCTCAGGGGGCAGGAGTGCACGGAGGGATGAACACAGGGAAGAGGTGACTGTCAGGAGGAAGTGGGAGGGGAGCTGTTGCATTGTGATAAATTGCAGCATTGTCATGAGACAAAGTGTATGTGAACTTCTGTATGGAAAGTGAATTTGCTCTGTAAATTTTCTCCCAAATCACAATAAAAAAAGAAAGAAAGAAAGAACCTACAGCTTCAGTGAGCTGGGAGCAGGAGGCAGAGCTGAAGCCCAAAGTCAAGGGGTTTTCTCCCACCACCTAAAGCCTTGCACTTTGAACTTGGACTTCTAGCTTCCAAAACTTTAAAAGAATTCCAATTTGTTCAAGCCATCCCATTTGTGGTATTTTCTGTTAGAGCAGCACGAAGTAACCAAAACAGCCAGGTATGACAAATTGAAGAGGAATGGTGTGGCATTCATCATCACGAACAATGTTTCAAGATCAATCCTGAAGTACAGTGCTGTCAGTGATAGGATAATATCCATACACCTACAAGGAAGACTGGTTAATACTACTATTATTCAAATTTACAAACCAACAATTAAAGCTAAAAGCAAAGAAATTGAAGATTTTTACCAACTACTGCAGTCTGAAATTGGCCAAACATGCAATCAAGATGTATTGATTATTACTGGTGATTGGAATGCAAATGTTGGAAACAGAGAAGAATCACCAGTGGTTGGAAAATATGGCCTCAGTGATAGAAATGACTCCAGAGATCTCATGATAGGATATTGCAAGTCCAATGACTTATTTATTGCAAATACCATTTTTCAACAACATAAACGGTGGCAACACGTGTGGATCTCACCAGATGGAATACACAGGAATCAGATTGACTACATCTGTGGAAAGCAGTGGTGGCGAAGCTCAATATCTTCAGCCAAAACAAGGCCTGGAGCTGACTGTGGAACAGATCATCAATTGCTCAAATGCAAGTTCAACTTGAAGCAGAAGAAAATTAAAACAAGTCCACAAGAACCAAAATATGACCTTGATTATATCCCACCTGAATTTAGAGATCATCTGATCAACAATAACAATAACAACTGATGAATAGATTTGATGCATTGAACACCAAGGACCAAAAACCAGATGAATTGTGGGATGACACCAAGAACATTATACATGAGGGGAAGATGGGGTCATACCTATAACCCACATGTTTGTTTCCTCTACTAACTTAATTCCTGAATAACTAGGTAAAGCAGATAGAAATAATGATACTGGAGTTATGAGCAAGTTAGGAGAAGATAAAGTATCAGATTCAGTGAAGGCAGAAAAAAAGACAAGATTAAATTTCTCAGGAGGACTCATTAGAAATACAAAAGAGGTCAGCACAGGGAAGAAGGAAAAAAAATCACAGAACCTACAGAGGCACTGGGGACTCAGAACACCCACACCAGGAATTTTTGTCAGTGACCATGGGAGCAAAGTGAGTAGATAATCTTACTGAAACACATAAAGACCCTCCACCTTTGATTTGGGCTGTTGCAGAGTCCAGAATGGAGTGGGGGAAAGGGAGAAACTCCCTCCAAGTAGGTGGAGCTCCAGAGTGAGTGCATAGCAGTGGGCTGGAATTCATCTCTTCCATGACCCCTTTATAGCACAAAGTGGACCGAAGTACTGGGATTTTGAAGCTTCTCGATCCAAACAGAAAATAGTGATCCTCTATACATTGGAGTCTCTTATTTTTGAATCACAGGTCTTTGATTGACAGTAGGACATCATCATTAATAGATGGTACAGGAAGACACAAACTACACTGCCTGTGCTGGCAGCACTGACTAAACTGTCTCGCCCAAATGTAGAAAATGAGGACTGACTTCTGGCACCTTTTTTTTTTTTTTTTTTTCCTCTTCTCCCCTGCCTCATCCAGTAGAAGGAACACGTTAAACTGCCACCAGGAAACAGAAGTTATTACACTGAACACCTTACTCAATAGGTAACACCAATAATTCCAGCACCACAGAATCAATGACAGACAGTGGACAACACCTGTTCTTCCCAACTCCAATTCCACTTCATGATGAATAGAGACCTGCACCCACATCCCCACAAGTGATTCCACCAACACAAAGTAAGCTGGAGAGCAACGCAGTACAGCTGAATTAATAATTTTTTTAAAAAAAGCACACCTACTCCACATGTTCAGATATTGTAAAACAAAACCAGGGTGAAACAAATCAATACATAACTAACAATTAAAGACAACAATTTCAAAATGCTAGGAAACAAAGGACAACCTCAAATAAACATAAAAAATAAAAAAAGCAGGACAAGACAATGCAAATGAAACCACAGGCTAGAGAATTATCTATCATGGATGAAGAACTAGCAATAGAATTATCAGAAAAGGAATTCAGAAGGTATATAGGACTCTCCAAGAGCTCAAGGAAACCACAAACAGAATCAATAAGATGACAGACAATATCCTGGAAGAATTCAGGAAAACCATTCATGGACAAAATAAGAAGATAAACACACAATTAGAACTCATACAAAAACAGCAATTAGAAATCCAGAAGATGAACAGCAAAATTACACAGATACACAACACAGTGATAGGACAAAAGAGTAGATTAGAACTGACTGAAGAATGCATTTCCCAACTAGAAGACAAATCCCTTGATGCCAGCCTTTATGAAGAAAAATCAGAACAAAGATTTAAGAGAAATGAAGAGAACCTAAGAGTTATATGGGATGACATGAAAAGAAACAACATACACCTTATTGGAATACCAGAGCAAGAGAAGGCAAAAAAAAAAAAAAAAAAAAAAACCTGAGAAAATTGTGGAAGACTTGCAAATGGAAAATTTTCCCCATATCATGAAGGAAGAAAAGATATCTGTCCAAGAAGCTCAATGAACCCCATACAAGATAGATCCCAGGAGAAGGTCACCAAGACATATCATAATCAAACTCTCCAAAACCAAAAACAAAGAAAGAATCTTGGGAGCAGCTTGGGAAAAATAAATGTCACCTACAATGGACAACCAATAAGACTGAGTTCTGATATCTCAGCAGAAACCATGCAGACAAGAAGGCAATGGAATGGCATATATAAAACATTGAAGGAAAAGAACTTCCAACCAAAAATTCTATATCCATCCAAATTGTCCCTCAGATATGAGGGTGAAATCAAGACATTTTCAAACAAACAGAACTGAAGGGAATTTCTGAAAACCAGACCAACCCTACAAGAAATGCTAAAAGGAGTCCTTCCAATAGAAAACCCACAATAGAGAACAACACGTTAAAATCAGGACACTTGACATCACCATTTAGAAATGAAAGCAGAAATAAATGCTCAAAATAAGCTCATAAAATAATGTACACATAGAAAAAAAAGGAGCCAATCTGCAGATAACAACCAGCAACAAAGCAAATAGAGGGAATAAAAGTTCTAATTACAAAACTTCCAAATGGAGAGGAAGACAGAAGAATGCCTTTATAGAACTTGACTGTTCCAAACTAAAGGAGATAAGAATTTACTTCAGGGTAACCACAAAGAAAATTAACAATGCCCCTAAGCAAACTCAGAGAAGAAAAACACATGGGCTTAGTAAACACAAAACCAACAATAAAGAAGAAAATAGAAGAAACATTTGATAACAAAATGAGCTCAGCACACACAAAAAAATATTTGGTCCAAGGAAATTACCAACAACACAATAGAATGACAGCAATAAATTCATACCTATCACTAATTACAGTCAATGTGAATGACTAAATGCACCAGTCAAGAGAAAGAGAGGGGCAGATTGGATAAGAAACAAAAACTCATTGATATGCTGCCTACAAGAGACCCACATTAGACACAAAGATAAAAACAAATTAAAAATCAAGGGGTGGAAAAATACATACCAAGCTAATGGTAACCAAAAAAGAGCAGGAGTGGTAATATTAATTTCTGATAAAATAGACTTCAAGATGAAAAACAGCATAAGAGACAGAGAAGGACACTATATGATGTTAAAAGGGTCAAATGACCAAGAAGACATCACCACAATTATTATCTATGTACCCACTGAAAGTCCTCCAAAATACATAAAGCAAATATTAACTGAATAGAGCAGAAAAATAGACAACTCTACAATAGTAGCAGGAGACTTTAATACACTGTTTTCAAGGAGGGACAGATCAACTAGAAAAAAAACTCAACAAAGATGCAGAACTCAGCAACACAATCTACCAGTTTGACCTCATAGACATATACTGAGCACTCCACCCAACAAAAACACAATACACATTCTTCTCCAGTGCATATGGATCATTCCTCATAATAGATCATATGTTAGGACACAAAACAAGCCTCAATAAATTCAAAAACATTGGAATATTACAAAGCATCTTCTCAGATCACAATGCTATAAAATTAGAAATCAATGATAGGAATATCAAGGAACAAATATCAAACATGTGGAAACTGAATAATATCTGCTCAAAAAATACTGTGTAACAGAAGAAATGAAGTGTGAAATAGAAAAATTCCTGGAAACAAATAAGAATGATTAGCAAATCCTTTGAGACACAGTGAAAGCAGTACTCAGAGATCAATTTATAGTAATAAATGCACAGCTCAAAAAAAGAGGAAAGAATCAAAACCAACAATTTAACTCAACAACTCCAACATTTAGAAAAAGAGCAACAAAAGAAACCAGTATACAGAAATAAGGAAATAATAAAGATTAGAGCAGACATAAACAAACAGAAAACAAACAAAAAGAGAGAGGGAGAAAAAATCAACAAAACAAGAAGCTGATTCTTTGAAAAGATTAACCAAATTGGCAAACCACTGGCAAATTTAACAAAGGAAAACAAAACATGAATAAGAAACGAAAAGGGCGACATCACAACAGAACCAACAGAAATGAAAAAGATAATAACAGAATATTATGAAGAACTGTACTCCAACAGATTTGAGAACCTAGAAGAGATGGACATGTTTCTAGAAACACGAGACCTACCTAAACTATCCCAGGTGGAGACAGAATAACTTAAATAGACCCATAACAAAATAAGAAATTAAGCAGGCCATTAAAAAACTCCCCCAAAAAAAGTCCTGACCCAGATGGCTTCACTAGAGAATTTTATCAAACATTCAGGGAAGAGCTGACACCTATACTATTCAAACTATTCCAGAACATGAAAAAGATGGAATACTCCCAAATTCATTTTATGAAGTAAGCATAATATTGATACCATAACCAAGGAAATAAGCCATTAAAAAGGAAAACTACAGACCAATATCCCTCATGAATATAGATGCAAAAATCTTCAACAGAATCCAGCAACATATCAAAAAATAATACATTGCAACCAAGTGGGATTCATACCAGCTATGCAAGGATGGTTCAACATCAGAAAAACAATCAATGGAATTCACCACATAAACAAAACAAAAGAAAAGAACCATATGATCATATCAGTTGACACAGAAAAGGCATTCGATAAAATCCAACACCTATTCCTGTTCAGAACTCTCAGCAAGATAGGAATAGAAGGGAAATTTGTCAACATAGTAAAGGGCACATACACAAAGCCAACAGCCAATATTATTGTTAATGGAGAAAGACTCAGAGCATTCCCCTTGTGAACAGGAACCAGACACGGACGCCCTCTATCACCTCTATTTGACATTGTATTGGAAGTCCTAGCCAGGGCAATAAGGCAAGAAAAAGAAATAAAAGGCATCCAAATTGGCAAAGAGGAAGTAAACCTATCTCTATTTGCAGATGACATGATCCTATACGTAGAAAACCCAAAAACCTCAGGGAAAAAAAAAAATTGGAACAAATAGAATGTTTCAGCAAAGTGTCAGGATACAAGGTCAATGTACAAAAATCAGTTTAATTCCTCTACATCAACAAAGAGGCCTCTGAAAAGGAATAAGGAAAACAATACCATTTAAAATAGCTACCAAAAGGATTAAATATTTAGGAATAAATATTACCAGAGACACAAAAGACCTATACAAAGAAAACTACAACACACTACTACAAGAAGCTACAAGGGATCAACATAAATGGAAGAACTTGCCTTGTTCATGGATAAGAGGACTGAATATTGTGAAAATGTCAGTATTACCCAAAGCAATCTACACATTCAAAGCAACCCCAATCCAGATACCATCAATGTTTTTTTAAGGATATGGAGAAACCAATTATTAATTTCATATGGAAAGGAAAGAGACCTTGGATAGGCAAAGCACTGCTGAAGAACAAAGTAGGAGGTCTCACACTTCCGAATCTCAAAACCTACTCTATAGCCACAGTAGTTAAAACAACATGGTATTAGTACAATGATAGGCAGATAGACCAATGGAACAGAATTGAAAACCCAGAAAGAGACCCATCCATCTATGGACAGCCAATCTTTGACAAAGAACCAAAACCCATTAGATGGGAAAGAGATAGCCTCTTTAACAAATGGTGTTGGCAAAATTGGATATCCACCTGCAGAAAAATGAAACAAGATCCATACCTCACCTCATACAAACTCAAAGACTGAAATATAAAACCCAAAACTACAAAGTACATCAAAGATAAAATAGGGGCCAATTTAGGGGCCCTGATTTATGGCATAGACTATCAACGATAACCCAAAATGCACAGAGAGTGGAAGGGAAGCTAGATGACTGGGACCTTTTAAAAATTAAATTATTATGTGCATCGAAAGACTTCTCCAAAGAGTAAAAAGAGAACATACAGATTGGGGGAAAAAAATATTTGGCTACATCTGACAAAGGACATCTCCAAAATTTGAAGAAAACTTCAACATTTCAACATCAAAAAGACTAACAATCCAATTCAATAACGGGCAACAAACATGAGCAGACACTTCACTAAAGATGATATACTGGCGGCCAACAAATGCATGAGGAAGTGCTCACGATCATTAGCCATTCCAGAAAAAAAAAAAAAACCTCACTGCCATCGAGTCGGATCCAACTCATAGCAACCCCTCCTTGGGTTTCCGAGGCAGTATCACTAAGGAAGTAGATTGCCCAATCTTCCTTCCAAGGAGTGTCTGGTAGGTTTGAGCCACCAGCCTTCTAGTTAGCAGTCAAATGCCTTAGGCACTACACCACCAGCGCTCCCATTAGCCATTGTTGTTGTTATGTGCCATGAGGTAAGACCTAACTCATAGCATCCCCTCCTTGGGTTTCCAAGGCAGTATCACTACATATGTAGATTGCTCCTCCTTCTGAGGAGTGGCTGGTGGGTTTGAACCTCCAGCCTTCTGGTTAGCAGTCAAGTGCCTTAGGCACTATGCCATTAGAGATATGCAAATCAAAACGATGAGATATCTCACCCCAGCAATAATATCAAAGTTCAACAAGACAGAAAATAACAAATGCTGGCAAGGTTGTGGATAGATTGGAACTTTCATACACTGCTGATGAGATAGCAAAATGGTACAACATTGTGAAAAATGGTATGGTATTTCCATAAAAAACTGAAAATACAGATACATTTCATCCAGTAGTTCCATTACTAGGAATATATCCTAAAGAGATGAGAGACAGGACATGAACAGACATGCACACCCATGTTCATCACAGCACAATTCACTGTAGCAAAGAGATGGACACAACCTACACGCCCATCAGCAGATGATTGGATAACCAAACTATGGTACATTCACACCATGGAATACTATGCTACATTAAAGAATAATGAAGAATACACAAATCATCTCACAACAGTGGATGAATTTGGAGGACATTATGCTGAGTGAAATAAATCAATCACAGAAGGACAAATATTGTATGAGCCCATTGTAAATAGTCAAGGAAAAGTTTATTTAGGGAAGGAAACTCAATTTGTAGGTTACCAGGGATGGGAGGGGAGGGAAGGGAAAATTTTGAACTAGCTGAGGGTCAAATGTTGATTTGAGTGAGGGGAGGGACAATATGGAAAGAGTCTGTGACCAGCATGATGACATTGGGGAAAGGTAGGACACTGAAACATGCACATAAGATAGAGACAGAGTCAAATACTAGTATATGAACAATACTACATTACCACTAACACCAAACCCCAGGGCACAGATAAATGCATAGACAAGGGAAAAGATCAGGTGAGAGTCAGCAGACAGGAATATACCCTAGACGAAGGATAGAATTAGCTGAAGATAATCTTACATATGCACTTGTGCTACAGAATTAGCCACAGACATTACAGAAACAACAGAAGACAGAGTTGGAGTAACTTCTCAGAGACAACCAGACACCTTGAGAGAGAGAATCACTAGGCCTGCTGACTCGGGACCATAGTCTCAGGGGACACCAAGCTCAACTGGCACAACGTAGTACGTAAAAATCTTGTTCCACAACCTGCTTTGGTGAGTAGCGACTGGGGTCTTAAAAACTTCTAAATGACCATCCAAGATGCAACTATTTGTCTTCTCTCATATGAAGCAAAGAAGAGTGAAGAAAATCAAAGGCATCTGGAAACAATTAGTCCAAGGATATGATGGATTCTGAGACCGGAAGAACTAGATGGTGCCCAGCTACCAATGCCAACCACTCGAAAAGGGATGAAAACCAGAGATCCTGGATTGAATGGGAGGAAAAATGTGAAACAAAAGTAAAAAACACAAAAATGACCAGAATTACTGGTCAGATAGAGTTTGATGGAACCCCCAAGGCGATGGCCCCAGGTTACCCTTTGGGCCTAGGATTGGACTCACTTCCATGGATTGGCTCTCAGCCCATTAGTAGAAAGACTTACATGCAGAACACCTACCCCAGGGTGATGTATCCACCTGCTCCAGGGAGATACCCCCCTTAAAGCAATTGGCCATGGGGCACCAGAGGGGCAGCATTCACATGGAGGGAAAGCTGGACAGACAGGAGTGCATAGTTAGGAAGGGCACAGGGAGGGGGTGGTCACAGGGATGCTACAGGTGGAGAGTTTGTTATGGTAATTGATGTGTGAAATCAAATGTACACAAACTGTTAAGTGTAAAACAAATTTTACTCTGCAGGTTTACCCCCAAAGCAAAATAAAATTTTAATAAATAAATAAATAAACTTAATAATAATGTAAAAAGGAACATCATACATGAAGAAAACGAAAGGTCATTAAAAAGACAGGAAAGGAAGAAAAAAACAAAATAGATGTCAGAAGAAACTCTGAAACTTGCTCTTGAATGGAGAGTAGCTAAAGAAAATAGAAGAAATGACAAGGTAAAAGAACTGAACAGAAGATTCCAAAGAACTGCTTGAGAAGACAAAGTCAATTATTATAATAAATAACCTATAGTTAGAAACCCTAACTAGCCATGTGGTTATCAAATTATTACTAAATGAAATAGAAGTGTTACTTTATATATTCACCCAAAGAGGTATGTCATTCTTTTTCTTTTTTAAAAATGAATTTCAACTACTTCACAAAAAGAAAATAAACTAATACACAATAAACTCTATACATATTCTGTACACCAAACTAACTTCCAATGTTTTTCCATTTTTCAAAGTATGCATACATTTCACACATTTCCAATCAACGTATCCCTGAGTCCACTTGTTTTGCAGTTAAAATGACGTTATGTACAGTTTTCTATGTGTCAAAATTGTCAACATAATTATCATTTTACTGGCTGCAAAGTATTCTAACAGATTGATATCCTACAGACTATTTTCATAGGTTACTTCATTCTAAAATTCTCTTCAACTAATAACAAGCATTAGCCTATGTTTACTTTTGTTTGTCCTTGCTTGTCCTTCTTCTTTACCCCCTCAGCCTCCTCAGGCAGAAGGCAACAGAATCCCCACCATCAGAGACACAGCAGCCAGAAGTTAAATATTCAGGAGCAGAAGAAAACAACATATACATGGTGTTTAATTCCCCAATGAAAACAGCTATCCATTTGGTGTCTGGCAAACATTTATTTTTGCAGATGCAAAGAATCATCTCCTTTCCCTTGACAGCTGTAATTAATCCAAGAAATTCCTTGCTGCCTCAAGAAAGATGTCAGCCCTTTCAAAACTCATCAGGAGTAGTTATGTTATTAAAAGTCCTAAATGTCTAAGAAACAGATTGCTTTTAATTAATTGCTAACACAACATTCAACACATTTTACATTATCATAGTCTCTCTTATTCATTAATATCTTTAAGAGGACACATGACCTATATATATTTTAGACATGATCCTATAAAGTGGTGCTAACCAGTTTTATTTTATTTGCTCATAACAAGGAACATTTTAACTCAATATTTTCAGATATTTCTGGTTTTCCAAAACTGTCAGGTATTTGCTAAGACTTCATGTTTCATCCTCCTTAGAAAATGTTCCAGAAGCATGAAATTTGTTGTTTTTTTTTTTGTTTTATTTTATTTTATTGTGTTGAAAATATACACAACACAACATACAGCAATTCAACAATTTCTACATATATAATTCAATGACATTGATATTCTTCATGTTGTGCAAATGTTCTATTTTTTTTCCAAATTATTCCACCACCATTAACATAAACTCAATGATCCCTAAGAAAAAGTTCCCTCTTTCCCCCTCGCTCCTACTCCCAGTAACCACTAATAGAAGCATGCAATTTTATGTTATATTCTTCTATCTACTCTACAAGACATATCATATAGCTGAGCTCACAATAAGACATCTGTCCTTTGAAACAAATACATTCATTTCCTCTTAGATATTTGAATGATAGTAAATATGACAACAATTTCTCTATCTTCATCTTAACCCTTGGCCCAAGCCCAACAAGAGATTAGTTGCCCCTCAAAAGTCCAGATGCTTCCCACCTCTCATCCTCCAATTGCTCTCACCCCTTAATTGGCAGCCTCATTTCACACCACATTAGTTTGAATTTCTACCAAACAGCACCCTTGCATACTCAGCAATCCAGAGGCATAGCACTCCCACTCAGTCCCACTGTTCTGTAGTCATTGTCAGAGTCAAAGATATTGTGTCTATTTTATATATGTTGTTGTTGTTGTAATGTGCCGCCGAGTCAGCCCTGACTCATAGCGACCCCTCCTTAGGTTTCCAAGGTGGTATCACTACGAAAGTAGATTGCCCAACCTTCCTTCCGAGGAGTGGGTTTGAACTGCCAGCTTTCTGGTTAGCAGTCTAGTGCCTTAGGCATTACACTACCAGAGCTCCCATTATAAAGATGGAAAATCAACTAATGCTAATTGATGCATTTAGAAAACAACATGCTTCTAAATCCCTGTGAATGAGTTCTCATTTTACCTTCACAAATAGAAGGACAAATAGAAATTATTGTCCTTTATACATCAGTAATGGAGCTCTGGTGGCAGAGTGGCTAAGATATTTGACTGTTAACCAGAAGGTCAGTGGTTCAAACCCACCAGCAGCTCTGTGGGAGGAAGATGAGGCAGTCTACTTCTGTAAAGATTTACAGCTTTGGACACCCAATGGGGGTGACTATGAGTCAGAATCAACTCAATGGCAATGGGTTTGAGTTTTTGGTTTTATACATCAGTCCCTGGGTAGTGCAAATGGTTAAGCAGGCAGCTACTAACCAAAAGGTCAGCAGTTCAAATCCACTTTGAGGTACCTTAGAAGAAAGACCTGTCAATGAAAAATGAAAAATCAGCCATTGAAAACCTGATGGAGCACAATTCTACTCTGACACACATGGAGTTACCATCAATTAGAATCAACATGACAGCAACTGATTTATTGGGGCTTTTTTTATTTTCCTGATACATCAGGAAACAGAATCTAAAAGGTTAGGTTACTTATCCATGCTAAGAATCTGGTTTGCGTTACTTGTAAACTAAATTTTTTCACTGTAATTATAGTTTAAAACTTTTTTTTATAAAATCGACACCACACTTCACTGAATATCACAGGCAGTGCTGGGACCAGCAGACAAGCATTGGTGAGTGTCCCGAGCATTTTATTAATTGCTCTCGTGTTTATTGTCGGTTTTTTGCTATTTAGAGAGGTGAAAGACCAAGCACTACTACCTGAAAAGGCAGGAGAAAAGGTGCTCGAAGAGATGAAGAATCTGCGCGGAAAAGCTCTCAACCCATACCTGATTCTAGAATAAAGACACCATCGGTCAGTTCCTCTCATTCACTTCTGTGTCCATAGTACCCCTTCCTGTCCATTTATATTCAGCCACTTTGGGAATTAAAGTTCCTAGAGAAAAGAATTGAAATGTGGATGATACATACATTTTAAAATTATAATTACAATTTTCCTTTTTAAAAATAAAATATCATTAATATGATGGCACTGCTTAAAGCTTCTTGGTACTGGAACTTAGTGCTTAGACTTAGTGCTAGAACAAACTGCCTGAGCAAGATGAGAGCCACTATGATTAGGTGCTACGAGCCAGACCTGACAGTGCACCTGAGAAAAGTTTGGAAGTGTGGGGCACAGGGCCAAATGTAGGATGGGCTTCAGGAGACCCCTCCCCCCTCACCTCCCTGAGCACTGCTGACTCTGGCTTTTGCAGCCACTCGCAGAGAGAATAGCATTGGCATAGTCATTGGCAACCCACGTAGACTGGTGAGACAGGTGAGGGGACTGAGACTAGGGGAATAGTGTGGGGTCATTATTGCAGATTGGATTGGGAGACTTTGCACATGGTGTTCCTAAGACTTGAGTACATTTTTACAGCCATACTCAGCTCAAGCTTCCCAGTCCTTTGCCCCTTAGACTTTGCACTTACCTCTGACATAAGGGCTGTTTTTAATCTCTGGGAACCTAGTGCCTGCCAGTACAGAGAGGAACTCATTCAGTGTTTGCTCAGAGAATTGCTTCCCTCAACATCCAGATTCAAACCCTCTTTGTCCACCTTACTTCATTCAGCAGCACCCAACCAATAGTTACTAAGCCCTGACTAATTTTGCCCACTCCACCCCTCTTCTTCCTGGTCCCCAGCATAGGAGCTCTGGTGGTGTAGTGCCTAGGCATTTGACTGCTAACCAGAAAGCTGGTGGTTCACACCCACCAGCCACTTCTCTGAAGGAAGACTGGGCAATCTACTTCCATAGAGATACTGCCTCGTAAACCAAAGGAAGAGTCACTATGAATCGGAACCAACATGACTGCAGTGAGCTTGGAGCATGCATGCCTCTTGTTTAGGGCTTGCTGTGTAACTTTGAACATGTTCAAATATCAATGCTTGTATTTATGTCCATCTCCGTTTCCTACAAATAAAGAAGAACCAATTTCTTTTATATTTCTCTGTACATTCCAAAGGATATCTTAAGGCTATGGCCCCTTGGAATAGGTTTTCTTGTTTTTGTTTTTTAATTTTTGTAGTGTTCCCTCCCTTCCCACACCTGATAACCAACAAAGAAAATTTTCTTCCACATATAAACCTTTCCTTAACTTTTTACAATAATGAACAAATACAATATTTGTCCTTCTGTGATTGACTTATTTTACTCAGCATAATGTCCTCCAAGTTCATCCATGTTATATGGTGTTTTGCAGATTCTACATTATGCTTTGGTATTGCACAATATTCCATTGTGTGTATGTACTATACTTTGTTCATCCATTTTTCTGTTGATGGGCATCTAGGTTGTTTCCATTTTTTGCTATTGTAAATAGTGCTGCAATGAACATGGGTATGCATATATATCTGTTCTTGCCCTGGCTCTCACTTCTTTAGGATATATACCTAGTAATGGGATTGCTGGATATAATGGTATTTCTAATTCCAACTTTTTAAGAAATCACCATACTGCCTTCCACAGTGGTTGTATCATTTTACAGTTCCACCAGCAGTGTATGAGAGTCCCAGTCTCTCCACATCCTTGCCAGCATTTGTTACATTCTGTCTTATTGAACTTTGCTATTAGTGCTGGGGCAAGATGGTATCTCCTTGTTGTTTTGATTTGCATCTCTTTAATGGTTAATGATTGTCAACATTTCTTCATGTGTTTGTTGGCTGCCTGAATATCCTCTTTGGTGAGGACAGTCATGTCTTCTGCCCATGTTTTAATTGGATTGTTTCTCTTTTTGTTGTTGAGGTGTTGGAGTTCTCTATAAATTCTAGAGCTAAATCAGATATGTCATTGCCTAATACTTTTCCCCAGTCTATAGGTTCTCTTTTTACTCTTTTGGAGAAGTCTTTGAAAGTACATAAAAATTTAATTTTGAAAAGATCCTATTCATCTAGTTTCTCTTCTGCTGTTTGTGCATTTGGGGTTATGCTTGACAGTCTATTCATGCCATAAATTAGGGCCCCTAAATTTGCCCCTGGTTTTTCCTTGAGGAACTTTATAGTTTTAGGTTTCACATTTAAGTCTTTTATCCATCTGGAGTTAGTTTTTGTGTATGGTGTGAGGTATGGATCTTATTTCATTTTTCTGCAAATGGATATCCAGTTTTATCAGCACCATTTGTTAAAGAGAACACCTCTTCCCCCATTTAATGAATTTCAGCCCTTTGTCAAAGATCAGCTGACCATAGATCGATGGATCTATTTCTGGGTTCTCAATTCTGTTCCACTGGTCTATGTTTGTCATTGTACCAATACCAGATTGTTTTACTACTGTATCTGTATTGTAGATTTTGATATTTGAGAGTGTGAGACCTCCTACTTTGTTGTTCTTCAATCACTTATCCGAGGCCTCTTTCCTTTCCATATAAAACTAGTGATTGGTTTTTCCATATCCTTAAAGAATGTTGATGGGATCTAGATTGGGATTGCATTGAATGTATAGATTGCTTTGGGTAGTATCAACATTTTCACAATGTTCAATCTTCCTATCCATGAGCAATAATGTTCTTCCATTTATGCAGATCTCTTATGGTTTCCTCAAGTAGTATTTTGTAGTTTTCTTTCTACAGGTCTTTTGTGTCCCTAGTGAGATCTATTCCCAAGCATCTTATTTTTTTGGTAGCTATTGTAAATTGTATTAATTTCCTTATTTCTTTTTCAGCAATCTTTTTGCTAGTGTAGAGAACCCAATTGATTTTTGTATGTTGATCCTGTATCCTGCCATTATACTAAATCTCTCAACTCATTCCAGTAGTTTTTTTGCTGAGTCTCTTGAGTTTTCTATGTATAGGATCATATCATCAGCACATAGGGATAGTTTTACTTCTTCCTTACCAATTTAGATGCCTTTGATTTCTCTTTCTTGTCTTATTGCCCTGGCTAGGACTTCTACTACAATGTCAGATAGAAGTGGTGATAGAGGGCATCCTTCTACAAGGGCAATGGTTTCCATCTCTCTCCATTGAGAATAATGTTGGCTGTTGCTTTTGCATATATGCCCTTTATTACGTTGATGAATATCCCTTCTATGCCTATTTTGCTGAGAGTTTTTATCAGGAATGGGTGTTGGATTTTATCAAATGTCTTTTCTACATCGATTGATAAGATCGTATGGTTCATTTCCTTTGTTTTATTTATGTGATGGATGATGTTAATTTTTTTTAACATTGAACCATCTTGCATACCTGGTATGAACCCCTCTCGGTCATAATGTATTATTTTTTTTGATATGTTGTTGGAGTCATTGGCTAGGATTTTGTTGAAGATTTTTACATCTATATTCATGAGAGATATTGGTCTGTAGTTTTCCTTTTGAGTGATGCCTTGCCTGGTTTTGGTATCAGGTTATGCTTGCTTCATAAAATGAATTTGGGAGGATTCCATCCTTTTCTAAGATCTGGAATAGGTTGAGTAGAATTGGTGTCAGTTCTTCTCTGAATGTTCGGTAGGATTCTCCAGTGAAACTTTCTGGGCCAGAGCTTTTTTTTTTCATTGGTAATTTTTTCATGACCTGTTCAATTTCTTCTTTTACTATGGGTCTGTGCAAATTTTCCACCTCAGTCTGTATTAGTTTAGTTAAGTAGTATGTTTTTAGAAATCTGTCCATTTCTTCTACATTTTCAAATTTGTTGAAGTATAGTTCATCATAATATTCAGATATTATCCTTCTAATTTCTGTTAGTTCATTGTGACATCACCCAATTTATTTCTTATTCGTGTTATTTGTATTCTCTCCCTCCTTTCCTTTGTTAAATTTGTCAGTGGTTTGTCAATTTGATTAATCTTTTCAAAAAACCAGTTGCTAGTCTTGCTGATTTTTTCTGTTGTCTTTTTATTTTCTGTTTCATTTATTTCTGCTTGAATCTTTATTATTTCTTTTCTTCTGGTGACTCTATGTTTTTTTTTTTTTGTTTTTTGTTTTTTGTTTT
>NW_006921591.1:16022357-16023877 GCF_000298275.1 Orycteropus afer afer
GTGTTGATTTTGGCTCTTTCTTCTTTTTTGATGCATCCATTTATTGCTATAAGTTGGCCTCTGATAACTGGTTTTGCTGTGTCCCAAAGATTTGGTATATTGTGTTTTCATTCTCATTTGATTCAATGAATTTTTTCCTTTCATTTTTCATTTCTCCTATTGCCCAGTCATTTTCAAGGAGGGTGTTATTCAGTTTCCATGCATTTGCTCTTTTTCTCTTCATCTTCCTATTGTTGATTTTTAATTTTATAGCACTGTGATCTGAGAAGATGTTTGCAGTATTTCAGTGTTTTTAAATGTGTTAAGGATTGCTTTGTGGCCTAACACATGGTCTATCCTGGAGGATGTTCTATGTGCACTGGAAAAGAATACATATTGTGCTGTTGTTGGGTGAAATGCTCTGTAGCTGTCTATAAAGTCAAGTTGGTGGATTGTATTGTTTAGTTCTTCTTCATCTTTGTTGAGTTTCTTTCCAGTTGTTCTATTTTTGACTGAAAATGATGTATTAAACAATAGGAATATACTCGAGACCATTGATAGATTCAGCTGAGGATAATCTTGCACAGATACTAGTGATAGAAAATAACAGCAAGCATTACAGAAGCAACAGAAGACAGACTTGGAGTAATCCATCAGAGAGAGCCAAACACCTTGGGAGAGAGAACCATGGGTCTGCCAACTCAGGACCATGGTACTGGAGGATACCAGCTCAATTGGCACAACATAATACATAAAAATCTTGCTCCATAACCTACTTTGGTGAGTAGTGACTGAGGTCTTAAAAGTTTTCAAGCAGCCATCTAAGATGCAGCTAATAGTCTCCTCTTGTCTGAAGTGAAGAAGAGTGAAGAAAACCAAGGGAATTTGGATACAATCAGCCCTAGAATTTGATGGACCTCAAAACCAGAAGAACTAGATGTTGCCTGGCTATGAATGTCAACCACTTGGGAATGGATCAAAACTGGAGATGCTGGATAGAGTGGGAGGAAAAATGTGGAACAAAATTAAAAAAACACAATGACAACCAGAATTACTGGTCAGATGGAATCTGGTAGGACCCCCAAGATTATGGCCCTAGGATACACTTCAAGCCTTGGATAAGACTCACTCCCCAGGATTGGCTCTCAGCCCAACAGTTGTTGTTGTTAGGTGCTGTCAAGTCATCTCTAACTCATAGCAACCCTATGCACAGCAGAACAAAACACCACCTGGTCCCACGCCAGCTCTGCAATCCCTGCTATACTCAAGCCCATCACCACAGCCACCATGTCAATCCATCTTGTTGAAGGCCTTCCCCTCTTTCATCAACCCTCCACCTTGCCAAGCATGACATTCTTCTCCAGTGAAGGGTCTCTTCTGATAGCATGACCAAAGTAGGTGTAACAAAGTCTGGCCATTCTCACTTCAAGGGAGCATCTTGGCTGCACTTCCTCCAAGACAGATTTGTTAGTTCTTTAGTAGTCCACAGTACTTTCAGCATTCTTCACCAGCACCACAACTCAAAAGCATCAATTCTTCTT
>NW_006921591.1:16025052-16032453 GCF_000298275.1 Orycteropus afer afer
CAATATAATTGGTTCTTGATCATATGCCACCTCCTGAAATGGATGAAGAATGACCAGTTCTTTTTGGTACAGTGACTCTGTGTATTCCTTCCACCTTCTTTTGATGCTTCCTGCATCATTCAATATTTTGCCCATAGAATCTTTCAATAATCGAACTTGAGGCTTAAATTTTTTCCTTAGTTCTTTCAGCTTAATAAATGACAAGCATGTTCTTCTCTGTTGGTTTTCTAACTCCAAGTCTTTGCACATTTCATTATAGCAATTGGCTTTGTCTGCTTGAGCTGCTCTTTGAAATCTGTTCAGATCTTTTATTTTGTCATTTCTTCCATTTGCTTTAGTTACTCTCCACCCTAGGGCAATCTTCAGAGTCTCGTCTGTCATTTTGGTCTTTTCTTTTTTTCTTGTCTTTTTCATGACCTCTTGTTTTCTTCATAGGTGATGTTCTTGATGTCATCCCACAGTTCTTCTGATTTTCAGTCACTGGTGTTCCATGCATCAAATCTGTTCTTTAGATGGTCTCTAAATTCAGGAGGGATATATTCAAGATCATATTTTGGCTCTCATGAACTTGTTTTAATTGTCTTCAACTTCAAATTGAACTTGTATATGAGCAGTTGATGGTCTGTTCCACAATCAGTTCCTGGCCTGGTTTTGGCTAAAGATATTGAGCTTTCCCATAACCTCTTGCCACAGATATAGTCAATCTGATTCCTGTGTACTCCATATGGTGAAGTTCATGTGTATACCCACCATTTGTGTTGTTGAGAAAAGGTATTTGCAATGAATAGGTCATTGATCCTGCAAAATTCTATTATGTGATCTCCCACATTATTTCTGTCACCAAGGCCAAATGTTCCAACTACAGTGATTCTTCTTTGTTCCCAACTTTCTCATTCCAGTCACCAGTGATAATTAACACATCTTGATTGCACATTCGGTCAATTTCAGACTGCAGAAGTTGATAAAAATCTTCAAATTTCCTCATCTTTTCCTTTGGTGGTTGGTGCATACATTTGAATAATAGTTATATTAACTGATCTTCCTTGTAAGCATATGAATATTATCCTATCACTGACAGCATTGTACTTCAGGACAGATCTGAAACATCCTTTGTGATGATGAATGCCATGCCATTCCTCCTCAATTTGTCATTCGTGGCATAGTAGATCATGTGGTCGTCTGATTCAAAATGCCCAAAACCAGTCCACTTCCGCTTGCTAATCCCTAGGATATCAATCTTTATGCATTCCACTTCATTTTTGACAATTTTCCTAGATTCATACTTCATACATTCCATGTTCCCATCATTAACGGATGTTTGCAGCTGTTTCTCCTCAATTTGAGTCATGTCATATTAGCAAATGGAGCTCTCAAAAGCTTTACTTTATCCATATCAGTCAGGTTGGTTCTTCTTTGATAATGCAGCTCTTTCCCAGTCATATTCTGAGAGCCTTCCAACCTAAATGGCTCATTCTCCTGCACTGTATCAGACAGTGTTTCTGGGCTATTCATATAATTGCCTAGTCATGTAACAGACAGTGTTTCTCTGTTATTCGTAAGGTTTTCCATGGCCAATTCTTTTTTTTTTTTTTTTTAAGAGCTTGTTTTACATTCAAAGTCATGCGTACATTTAGTTTCATTCCCCATTCGCCACGTCCAACCCCAACCCAGCCTCCTCCCCTCCCTACCCTGCAATACTCCCCCTGTACCCCTCATAATCATGCACTCCTGTTTGTCTTGCATTTCCTCAGTTTGAATGTTGGTCCTTTGGTGTCCCATGGTTTATTGCTTTAGCGGATGCATTACCATTGAGTGTGTGGGTGCAGCATCCTGGGTTGAATGGTCTCCATGTACATCTCACTAACCATTGGGCTGAGAGCCTGCCCCTGAGGGTGAGTTTTATTCCAGGCACTGAATGTATTTCAGGGCCATAGTACTGGGAGTCTCACCAGACTTCATCTGACCAGTAATTCTGGTCATTATTGAGTTTTTGGATTTTGTTCCACATTTTTCCTCTCACTGGAAAAATCTGGATCCAGGATCTCCAGATTTGATCCTTTCCTGAGTGGTTGGCATTGGTAGCTGGGCACCATCCGGTTCTTCTTGTCTCGAGGGCCATCTAGGGTTAATTGCTTCTAAATGCCCTTGTTTTGTTTTTTGTGCATTCTTCTTCACTTCCAATGCTGGGAGACCATTAGCTGCATCCTAGATGGCTATTTGAAAGCTTTTAAGACCCCAGTCGCTACTCACCAATGTAGGATGTGGAACAATGCTTTTATGTATTTTGTTGTGCCAATTGAGTCTGGTCTCCCACAGTACTATGGTCCTGAAGTAGTAGCTGTATTGGATCTCTCTCCCATAGTGTTGTGATGTCTGTGAAGGATTACTCTGTGTCTGTCTTCTATTGTTTCTGTAAGGACTGCAGGTATTTTGAATCACTGATGTCTGTACAAGATTAGCCTCAGCTGAGTCTATCCTTGGTCTAGAATATACCTCTATTCATTGATCCCTGTCTGATCATCTCACGTGTTTATGTGTTTATTTGTATAGCCTAGTGTTTGGTGTTAATGACAATGTGGTATTGTGGACACACTGGTTGGTTTTAACATCTGTCATCTATCTCTTATGAGCACATTTCGGTGTCCTCTCATTTCCCAATGTTATCGTGGTGGTCATATATCATTCCTGTATATCCCTCCCCCTACTCTTGTCAGCATGTAAGCCCCAACTAGCCCTAAAGTAATCCCTCCCTTTCCCTCCTCATCCTGGTAACCTACTAGGTGAGTTCCCTTTCCCAAGCAAACCCTTCTCTGTCTTTTTACAGTAATGGGCTCATACAGTACTTGTCCTTCTGCGATTGACTTATTTCACTCAGCATAATGTCCTCCAGGTTTATCCACTTTGCTAGATGATTCACGTATCCCTCATTGTTCTTTAATGTGGCATAGTATTCCATTGTGTGTATATACCATAATTTGGTTGTCCACTCATCCGTTGATGGGTATTTAGGTTGTTTCCGTCTCTTTGCTATGGTGGATTGTGCTGCAATGAACATAGGTGTACATATGTCTGTTCATGTGCTCTCTCTCACCTCTTTAGGATATATTCCTAGTAATGGAATTGCTGGGTCAAATGGTACTTCTATTTTCAGTTTTTTAAGGAAATGCCATACTGTTTGCCACAATGGTTGTACCATTTTACAGTGCCGCCAGCAGTACACAAGAGTTCCAATCTCTCCACAACCCTGCCAACATTTGTTACTATCTGATCTGTTGGACTTTGCTATTATTGCTGGGGTGAGATGATATCTCATTGTTGTTTTGATTTGCATCTCTCTAATGATTAATGATCGTGAGCAATTTCTAATGTTTGTTGGCTGTTGGTATATCTTCTTTGGTGAAGTGTCTGTTTAAGTCTTTTGCCCATTTGTGAATTGGGTTATTTGTCTTTTTGGTGTTGAAATGTTGAAGTTTTCTGTAGATTTTGAAGATAAGTCCTTTGTCAGATATGTCATAGGCAAATATTTTCTCCCAATCTGTAGGTTCTCTTTTTACCCTTTTGACAAAATCTTTCAATGCACACAAGTATTTAATTTTTGAAAGGTCCCAGTCATCTAGTTTCTCTTCTATCTCCTGCACATTCTGGGTTATGCTTGACAATCTATTTATGCCATAAATTAGGGCTCCTAGATTTGCCCCTATTTTATCTTTGATGAATTTTATAGTTTTGGGTTTTACATTTAAGTCTTTGATCCAGCTTGAGTTTGTCTTTGTGTATGGGGTGAGGTATGGGTCTTGTTTCATTTTTCTACAGGTGGATATCCAGTTTTGTCAACACCATTTGTTAAAGAGTCTATCCCTTCATGGCCAATTCTTTGAGAAGAGGATAGCTTCTTCCTTCTTCCTAGTCTGTCTCAGTCTGCAAGCCGCACCGAGACCTCTGAACCATGTGCAACTCCACTGGCGTTTGAAACACTGGTGGCATAGCCCATCAGTAGTAAAACTTATATGCAGAACACCCAACCCAGGGCAATGCACTCACCCACTCTACAGAAATACACCCCTTGGAGCAATCAGCCATGGGGCACCGGAGGGGCAGCATTCACATTTAGGGAAAGCTAAACAGAAAGGAATGCATAACTAAGATGGGCACAGGGATGGGGGGTGGAGTCACAGGGAAGGGAGAGGAGGAGAGTCAATTAGGGTTGGGGATGGTAATCAGGAAGTGAAACCAAATGTACATGAACTATTGAATGTAAAACAAATTCTGCTATGTAAATTTGCACCCAAAGCACAATAAAAAACAAAAAAGTGATGTATTAAAGTCTCTTTCTATGACTGTGGAGTCATCTATTTGCTTTTCAGTTCTGTTAAAGTCTGATTTATGTATTTTGGGGCTCTTCCATTGGATGCATAGATATTTATCATGGTTCTAGGTTCTTGATCAATCAATCCTTTAATCATTATATAATGTCCTTCCTCGTTTCTTATGGTGATGTATGTCTTAAAATCAATTTTACCAGAGATTAATATTGCCACTACTGCTCTTTTATGATTGCTATTTGCTTGCTATATCTTTTTCCAATCTTTGATTTTTAGCCTATTTTTGTCTTTGTCTCTAAGGTGTGTCTCTTGATATCACTTCCTTTGTTGCTCTTGCTTTGGTATTTGCTAAATATTTGTGTTTGTCCTCTTTTCTATTGTGATATGAAGGTTTATCATTTTTCTTTGAAATTACCCTGTGATTTATAATTTTCTTCTCAAATTTAGAACAGTCAGTTCTATCTTGCAATTGTCTTGACTTCCTCACCGTTTAGAAGTTCTGTAACTACACTATTTTTTCCCTGTTTTTGATTTATAGTTGTCCTGATTTGCCAATTGATGACTCCAGTTTCCTGTTTAAAATCTTGTAAGCTTATTTACTTTGGATACTTCCATAACTGCATTGGTTTCTGGGTTATGTCATCATGTTAACGGTTGGGTGTTATTGGTTCTCTGTCCAAAGGACTCCCTTTAGTATCTCTTGTAAGTTTGGTATGGTTTTAACAAATTCCCTTAATTTCTGCTCATCTGGAAATGACCTAATTTCACCATCATATTTGAGGGACAGTTTTGCTGGATATATCATTCTTGGTTGGAAATTTTTTTCTTTCAAAGTTTTATATATACCATCCCATTGCCTTCTCACCTGCATGGTTTCTGCTCAGAAATCAGAGCTTAGTCAGATTGGTTGCCCTTTGTATGTGACTTTTATTTTTCACATGCTGCTTCCAGGATTCTTCCTTTGTCTTTAGTTTTGGTGAGTTTGATGATAATATGTGTTTTGGTTACCTCTGTGCTGCTATAACAGAAAATACTACAAATGGGATGATTTTAATAAACAGGATCTGCTATTGTGGTGTTGGTCAGAGTGGTCAGCAGTGGCAGATAGGCACCATCTAGTTCCTCTGGTCTTAGGTTAGAGGAGACTGTTGTTCATGTGGGCCATTTGTTCTTTGGACTATTTGCTTCCTTGAGTTTTCATTTTTCTTCACTCTCCAGTGTGCCAGGCTAGAAGAGACCAATAGTTGCTTCTTAGATGGCAGCTTGTAAGCTTTTAAGACACCAGATACTACTCACCAGATTAGGATGTAGAACATTATCTTTATGAACTGTTTTTCCAGTTGACCTAGTTGTCCCCCAAGGCTATGATCCTTAGCCTCATATGCTTTGTTATAAAAAAGAATATACTTGTAGCATTTGTAAATGTGTATGCCGGGAGCTTTTAGAGCAGCTTTAAGGGAGGCCAGGAAGGGGAGCTGGGCATGAGGTTTGGAGCAGCTTTAAGGGAAGGCAAGAAGTGAGCAGAACGGTTTGGAACAACTAAGGGAGACAAACTTGTCTGTCAGTTTGTCATCCTGTGGTGACTTACATGTTGCTATGAGGCTGGAGGCTATGTAGCAAATTACAGAAGGGTTACCTATTGTGGACAGATTTCAGTGGAGCTTCCAGACTAGGACAGACTTGGAAGAAGGAAGATGTCATCTACTTCACAAAGAATTAGCCAATGAGAACCTTATGAATAGCAATGAAACACTGTCTGATATATTATTAGAAAACTTTAAGAATAGCCCTGAAACATTATCCAATATAGTGCTGGAAGATGAGCCCCTAAGGTCAGAAGGCACTCAAAATATGACTAAGAAAGAGTTGCCTACTTATAGTACAGCCAACTTTAATGAAATAGCCACTGCCCAAGAGTGAGGGGGTGGGGCTGCCATGCCCAAGAGGGAGAGGAACAGGGCCCACCATGCCAAGGGGGTGAGGTTGCCACTCAGGAACTAGGGGACTGGAGCCACCCAGTGGAAGAGATCTGTACAGATGCCAACCAATGAAGATCTGTACAGATGCCAAGTTGACAAGGGGTGGAATTGTGGTGGTTATGTTTGTGTGTCAACTTGGCTGGGCCTGGTTGAGTGGCTGGGCAGCTGGTGGTAGTTGTTCCCCATGATGAGACTGGCAATTGACTCTATGGTGGGATCTACCACCAACAGCTGAGTAGGTGCCTTTGGGATGTGGTCTGCTTCCTGTATATAAGGAGAAGCCTTGGGAATGGTCTCTACCCTATGGCAGTCTTGGACTCTGCATGTAGCCGTGTCATTGCTCAGCAGCCTCTATGCTCTGCCAACCTTGGGACTTACAATGTTGTTGTTATGTGCCGTCGAGTCGGCCCCGACTCATAGCGACCATCTTGCTGGAACTCCCATTGTGATGTTTTCGTGTTCATATTTAATTGGTGATTTTATATTGGAGTGATTCCCCCAAGATTTTTGTTTTCTTTGTTTTGATGTAATCTGAGTAAGCAGGGGACTGTGCTCCTCTATTTACTAGTTGGCAGAACTTATACACTCACCACCTGTCTCCTTTCCATTCATCAGCCTCCCATCTGTCCATGCAGTCCTTAGCAAGTAGAACCTATTCTTAGGTCCCTGGAATCTGATCAAGAATGTTGTTGCTTTAGATTAACACAATGGGCAACTGGCTCTCAAATGGCACCATAATCACAGGCATAAAAGGCTAGGATTTATAACACATCACAGAATGGAGGATAATTACATCACATCTCAAAATGAAAAATGACAACATCATTACTTAACTGCCAAGTCACTGAAAACCATGGCCGAGCCAAGTTGACACATAACCTTAACCCTCTAACCATCACAGATTCCATATACCGTATTTACATAGTCTTACCCAATCACTGTGTGGAGTCATAAAGATTATAGCAAAAAGGGTCATATTCGAGAGGACGGGCAAGATGGCGGACTAGGAAGAAAGACTACACAGACCCTCTTCAACAAAGAAAAGGGAAACCAATTAACACAGACACAGAAGATAATCCTGGACCCCTGAGCCTTGAAGG
>NW_006921591.1:16040968-16046754 GCF_000298275.1 Orycteropus afer afer
TTTTTTTTTTTTTTTTTTTTTTTTTTTTTGAGTTTGGCATAGTTTTATTGATGGTGTTGGAGATTCGGTGCCATCTAGTGGATGCTACAAGAAAGGCCTCTTCTGCCTCCCAAATTGAAGCCTTGGGTACTCACCAAATATGGATTATCATCTGCCTTTTTCTTCCTTGTTTCAGATCAACTTTGAGTGGAAATATAAGAAAACTCTAGGTGTATTTTCTTGCATGATCAATCTCATGGAAAAAGTTCCTTCAGGGAAATCATTGGATCTTTGAAGCTTAGGGGCTCATTATTTAGTTTCTTCTAGAGGTCATGCATATAATCAAAGGCTGGTTGAGTGAATAAAGATCACAGGGTTCAACAACTGTCTCTGAAGACCTGCCAGGTCCCTCTCTCTGACATTTATTCAGATTATCACATTACTCTCTCTTTCTTTTCTCTCAAGCCAAATACAAAACCAAAGCACCTCAGGAGAATCCCCTGCAACTGCTTAATTTTATACGTAATTTTAATAGATTCTTTATATGGGACTTGAAGATTTACTCAGTGGTCCTCACAAGGTTCTAAGGCACACAGAGTGTACCCTGTTCAAATGTAAGTTCATGTAGTTTCTTCACCTTTAATAAAGAGGGGGAAATAACAGTATTGACTTCATGGGATTGTTGTGAAGTTAAATGAGGTAATCTTGGTAGAACAGTGCTTGGGATAAAAGCAGTGCACAATTATTATTAGTGTCTCAATATTTATTTGTTAAAGGAGTGAAACTTACTTCACCACCCACCACCCATCTTCCTTATTTTTCCTCCCCACCTTCTACTCAATCATCTCCCATTCTCCAATAGCTAACCTGGGAGCTGAGCATGAAAGAGAATTATTCGTATGGTGACAGGGATGAAACATTGCACTAAAGAACACTGAGGCTCTCACTTTTGCCAGGGTTTAGGAGGGATAGGCTCAAGATTAAGAGTGAGATGGCTTGAGTGTGGGCCTCTCTGTAGGCAGAAGTATGGGTTGATTTGCTCAATGCTCTCTCATGTTCCTTCCAAAGCTGTGGAGGAGTGAGAGTCTCAGGTCTCTGTCTTGTGCTTGTAGCCTTCTCCTTCCAGAACAGACTATGGCCATGTGCCTTTTCCTCACTAGATATTACCACAGAATGAGTCTGTCATGAAGGCAAGGAGACCTAGCTTTCCTAGAGGACATTTCTCAGGAGCCCCCTTTATCTAAAAGCATGGAAGAAAGAGGCAGCCACTTACCTCCAAGGCCCAAAAGTCCACAAGGCCCTTCCCTGCCCCTCTCCTCACAGTGAGTCAGGTCAGAGTATGTGTCTTACTCAAAGGCTATTGATCAACAGACAGATCTGGACCAGTACCCTGAAACAAATAGATATGTTGTCTAATCAAATTCCTTCTCTTGGGAATCTGGATTAGACAGTAGACAGAGACTGAGCAAGTTAGCAACAGGTCAGAACCTAGCTAGTTATGAGGTAAAGAAACTGGGTGAAGCAGCCGTGATGTACTATAAGCAACTAAAGTTGTGAAAAAGGGAGGAAATGGGTTTATGGTGCTTAGAAATCTCACAGGAGAAAAAGCAGGTGCACCAAAATGGGCCAGGATGGGAACTTGAGTGTGCCTGTCCCTGAGCTACCCCATTTCCTGCCAGCCCCAGTTCTAGGCCCCAATCTTAAAACAAGCCCTCTGTTTCTTGAAAAAGCTTAAAGGAGTCTGTTTCTTACCATGAAAAGAGACTGATCAGCTCTCAGGACTTGGCCAAGGCATGGACTCAGAAGTCTGATGAAACATTATCCAAATGTTGTGTCTTCACAAACAATTTTTGTTTCAGTTACTCTGTTTTTTTGTTTTTTAAATTTTTATTGTGATTTTCGTGAAAGTTTACAAAGCTAATTCATCTTTCATATAGCAGTTCACATACATTTTGTCTCATGGCATTTCAGTTACTGTTTGAAGGAAGTTTGTTAAATCCATTATGAAAAGATTTTTGAAAAAAAGCAATCCAAAAGCAAGATCCTAAGATGGATAGAGAAGGTGGTCATTGTTCATTCTCCCACTGAAATAGTAAAAGCCCTTTACACACACACACACACACAGTCTGCACTGTCAACATCTCAACAGCTAAAGACCCACAAAATTATGTTGCACATGCTGATTGCCTCAGAGGCAGCAACAAGTCTACTAGGATGAGGACCCCAAGCATTAATCCCTCTACAGGTACTACATCCATCTAGTCTGATTGAGTTGGACACATGAGACATTTACATAGTGTTAGCAAAAGGAAAGCCATTTTATTACGAAAACAACAGGATCAGATTCACAGTGATGCAGTCCCCCTGGACTTGGAAAGCTGACCACATGGGATGGAGACTCCTCTACACATGCTCCACTCTACACCATAGAAAAAGGACCTACCCAGAGCTCAATAAAATTTTAAAAAGCAGAAGAAGAAGAAGGACCTGCTTACACTTCAAAGAGGACCTGCTTATGTCCACTTACCCTTTTCAAAAACAGATGTTCCACTCTTCCATCACTGGGAGGTCATACTATGGCTCAGGTGTCAGTAGGTGTGCCACAGTTCAAGTGCCAGTTCAGATTGTCACTTAAAGTATCAACGTGCCTGTCATGGCTATTGCTATTGTGCTCCCTCTTTGCAGCTCCTCTTGGCTGGCTCTGCTCCCATCATGGATTGGTCCAGCTCTCAATAGCAGCCTCAGAATAGCCCTGGACCAGCCCCAACTCTAGGCCAGCATCACAACAGCTCTCAAAACAGAAGTCCTCTGCAGGTGACCCCTGCATGGGTGTCCAGGGCTCAGCAGACAGATCCCTGCAACAGGGTGCCTAAGGCTTGGGGAACAGAGGGTCTGCACACGTTCTCTCAAAGCTGCCTCTGGGCCTCTCACTTCTACCTCTGTGAATTATTCCACCCTCTCACTACTGAAAATGTTACAGATCTCAGCTCAACCATTAGAGTTTTTACTGCCTCTGGACCCACTCATCTTCTCCACTGACCCTTTTACAACTTCTTTGCCTGTGTCTGGGAGGTTCTCAGTGCAGGGCTCCAAGTCCAAAAGATATGCTCCCCTCCAGGCTCTTATTGATCACGAGGTTCCCTAGGTCTGTGGGCTCAGCCATTTATATAGGCCATTTCTTATCATTTCCTTCCTTCCTACCAGGAAGCCTTCCTTCCTTCCTCCCTCCCTCCCTCCCTCGCTCCCTCTCTCCCTTCCTTCTTTTCTTCCTTCCTTCCTTCCTAGCAAGGGCCTTGCTAGCAGGATTGCAGCCCACCAAACCTCTTAGGCAGACTGCAATCCAACCAAGCCTTGATTACCCAGATGTCAATTAACTCAGGCCTGCACAACCTCTCCAGCTAGACCTGTGCCCAAGCTGTTTTTTCCAGAGAGCCGAAGGCAAAAGATTACATGAGGGACCTCATTACACTATAAAAAGACAGGGCCCTCTTCCATGTGTTTACTATCCTTGGCAGTAGAACTTGCCCTGGGTTAAGGCTGAACCTAGGGATAGGTTATTCTCAAGGTCCCCATTGCCTGGAGCTCCAAGCTGGCCACCCTTGGGGCATCAATAGTTCTGCTGTACCCACCCTCACTGCCTCCCCCCAAGAAGCTCTTGTCCCAACTTTAGGTTGACACACTCACCTTCAACCTCAAGACTAACAAGATTTTCAGAGCCTATCCACTTTCAGTTGATTACTCTGTACCCTTAACTAAACTGTTTACCTACTGTTTACTCACCTTTCCCTAGGTTCTAAATCTAGAGGACTAATCTCATCTAGGGAGCTCTGGTAGCATAGTGTCTAAGGCACTTGACTGCTAACCAGAAGGCTGGCAGTTCAAACCCACCAGCCACTGCTGGGAAGGAAGATGGGGCAATCTACTTCCGTAGTGATACTGTCTCAGAAACCCAAGGCAGGATTGCCATGAGTCGGGTCCGACTCAACAGTACATTACAACAACAACAACAATCTCATCTTGCCTCACAGTGCTATTTACCTCCACCACCAGCAAAAATCAAGCTAAGATAGTAGTGAAAGTAACAAGGGAACAGGAATATGGCCACCACCAATATGGGCTGTTCACATTATGACCCACAAGGAGGAAGACAACAGTTACTTAAGAAAGCATCTTTTCTTTCTCTCTCTCTCTCTCTCTGTCTCTCTCTCTCTCTCTCTCAGTCCTTCCTACTAGGAGAAAAAGCCCTTATAAAAGGGCTAAATGAATGATATCAGCCCATATGCCCCCACTCCAAGCAGCTGACCTACAAATCTAGTCTACATTGGGTGTGGGGCACTGAGGTCGTAGGGAAGAGTTTTGTGTGAAATATGATATTAAAGTTTTAAAACAGACAATGAGACTGAGTCTTAACCAAAGCGAAACTGTCTTAATAACAGACATTAACTGACAAATTACAGATTTGGATGGTGTATCATTAAGGAAGCCTGCTACTAAGCAGGAAATCAGATAGTTTGAAGAAAACAACTAGTAGCAATTATTGGAAAATTGTTGTTGTTGTTGTTGTTATGTGCCGTTGAGTCAGCCCCGACTCATAGCGACCCCTCCTTGGGTTTCCGAGGCAGGGAAGGAAGATGGGGCAATCTACTTCCGTAGTGATACTGTCTCAGAAACCCAAGGCAGGATTGCCATGAGTCGGGTCCGACTCAACAGTACATTACAACAACAACAACAATCTCATCTTGCCTCACAGTGCTATTTACCTCCACCACCAGCAAAAATCAAGCTAAGATAGTAGTCTCAAATATAATTTTCCAATAAAGGGAATCAGGGATTCTTAAAAATTTGCTAATATCCTAGATCAATGATGATTAAGATGGACTTCAGGCACAATGTTGTTGCCAGAAAAACAGTATGCTTCCAAAAATACCTATGATTTTAAAGAATAAAGGAAGCAGTTGAAGGGGGTTCACACAGGTCAAGCTGTGACGTTTTTGGCATTAGGAAGAAAGTAATTATTTCTGTGCAGAGCCAAATAAGGCATACCAAAGGAAAGGTATGCATAAATTTTTAATGATGTTTACAGAAAATGATATTGGTCAACTCAAATGATGTGCTTACTATATTCAAGTTTTGATCAACAGTCAAACTTCATCATTATAAACCAAAGATTTATTGCAATATCAAAGGTGATGTAGAATCTCATTAGCTCGACTCATACAAGAAAACTTGTGATTTCTCTATTATCAAAAAATAAAAATAAAAAATAAGCTTGGAAAGCTCAATTATCACCACAGACGTTGAGCCTAATAAACACCAACTCATGATGATTCATCTGGAAGCCTTATGGAAAGCCTTATGGAATCCTGTGCAGATCAGAGCATGAATATCCCATCACCTTAACCTGCAGGGTCTCAGTGTAAAGTGATCTGAGATGATGATACTGTGTTGGGTGATGCAAAAACGGCAAGGAGGCCACATGTTCTGACCTCCTCTAATCCCACAAGAGGAAGACAGGATTACCAGCAGTAACCCAAGGCCTATTACTGCAAGGCCAGACATGCTGCCTCCCTCCAGGCCTTTCACCAACCGTTCCTCCCAAAGCACCCACCACCTCTCTCTTGGGTTCGATAATTCACTGCAGTGGCCACACAGAACTCACAGATTATGGGGTTTATTAGGGGGGAAGCACCAGGCTACAACTCAAGTTCAGGAAGAACGCTGTCTCTCTCCCAGCCCACCATCCCTCAGCCAAAAGTCTCTCACAGTCTCTTTCCCAGCAGTGCTGGTTCCTCGGTGTCTCACTCAGC
>NW_006921591.1:16049679-16051895 GCF_000298275.1 Orycteropus afer afer
GTGAGAGAGAGTGAGAACCTCCCAGAACATTGTATTGTGCCACACCCAACAGAAATAACCCAGGTGGGCGACTTTAAAATCAGGATCTCCTCAGTTGCTAATAGCAATTCCCACCTTGGAGTTTACAAAGACTTATGGGTAGAAAAGCCACACTAAGTAATTTACTACACTGCAGGTGACTATATTTGTAATCTCGAGATGGATAAAGAAATCTACCTGTAGTTTTGATACTACCTGTGGTATTGCTGTGCTAGTTAAGTTTATCTAATAAGTTTTGTAATTAGTCCACGATTTCATGTGTATATTCATTTGAAGATGTTTAAAACAGGTAATAATCTATTAATTTTCTATATATATTTTATTGAATTTACATGAGTTGCTTAAAGGTTTAGAAAATGTTTACTTATTAGATTTCAAACAATACTTTCTTGGGGGGCTAGTGTATTTAAGAAAATCAGCTAAATTAAATTTGAAAGTGTGGCTTGAAACGTAAGGGCATTGGATCGATTAAGTACTGAAGTACTGTTGTTAGGTACCATCAAGTCGACTCCAACTCACAGCAACCCTATGTAAAACAGAATGAAACACTATTCAGTCCTGCATCATCTTCACTGCACCATCTGCTACACTTGAGTCCATTGTCACAGCCACTGAGTCAGTCCACTTCATTGAGGGTCTTCCCCTTTTTCACTGACCCTCTACTTTACCAAGCATGATATCCTTCTCCAGGGATTGGTCCCTTCTGATAATATGACCAAAGTAGGAGAGAGAAAGTCTGGCCATACTTGCTTCTAAGGAGCATTTGGTCTGCACTTCCTCAAGGACAGATCTGTTTGTTCTTCTGGCAGTCCATACTATTTTCAGTATTCTTCATGAACACCAGAATTCAATTACATCGATTCTTCTTTGGTCTTCCTTATTCATTGTCCATGCATATGAGACGACTGAAAATACCACAGCTTGGAGTTGGTGAGCCTTAGCCTTTAAAGTGACAACTTTCCTCTTAAAAACTTTAAAGAGATATTTTACAGCATATTTGCCCAGTGCAATACAACGTTTCATTTCTTGACTGCTGCTTTCATGGGTGTTGATTGTTGTTCCAAGTAAAATGAAATCTTTGACATCTTCAATCTTTTTTTCATTTACTGTGATGCTGCTTATTGGTCCAGTTGTGAGAATTTTTGTTTCCGTTATTTTGAAGTATAATCCATACTGAAGACTGTGGTCTTTGATCTATACCAATAAGTGTTTCAGGAACTCTGGTAGCATAGTGCATAAGTCACTTGACTGCTAACTAGAAGGCTGCCAGTTCAAACCCACCAGCCACCCCTCGGAAGGAAGATGGGGCAATCTACTTCTGTAGTGATACTGCCTCAGAAACCCAAGGAGGGATCGCTATGAGTCGGGTCTGACTCAGCAGTGCATAACAACAATAAGTGCTTCAAGTCATCTTCAATTTCAGCCAAGATTGTGTCACCTGCATTTTGCAGGTTGTTAATGAGTCTTCCCCCAATCCTAATTCTGCAATCTTTTTCATATAATTCAGCTTCTCAGATTATTTGCTCAGTATACAGATTGAGTAAGTGTGGTGTAAACCATGCAGTATCCCCTTCTTTTTGAACAGCCTCTTGGTCTAAGTACAGGTTCCAATCCTTTGCAATGTTGTCCATAATTTGTTATGATCCACACAATCGAATGTGTTTGTGTAGTCAATAAAACATGAGTAAACCTCTTTCTGGTATTCTTTGCTCTCCGCCAAGATCCATCTGACATCAGCAATGATATCCCTCATTCCAGGTCCTCTTCTGAATCCAGCTTGCATTTCTGGTAGTTCCCTGTCAATATACTGCTGCAACCATTTTTTAATTATCTTCAGCAAGATTTTACTTGCGTATGAGTCGGGGCCGACTCGACGGCACATAACAACAACAACAACAATGATATTAATTACATGATTTGATAATTTCTACATTCTGGTGGATCACCTTTCTTTGGAATGGGCAGGAATATTGATTTCTTCCACTCAGTTGGCCAGGTAGCTCATTTCTTGACATAAAAAAGTAAACAGGAGGAGTTCCAGCAAGATGGCGAACTAGGCACAAGGACTGCACAGACGCTCTTCAACAAAGAAAAGGGAAACCAATTAACACAGACACAGAAGATAATCTTGGACCCCTGTGCCTTGAAGGGAAGGATACAAAAGTGGACTAAACCCC
>NW_006921591.1:16057610-16063244 GCF_000298275.1 Orycteropus afer afer
TAACTATGGGGAGGAAGTGGGAGGGAGCTGTTGCATTGTGGTAAACTGTGGTCAATGACATGAGACAAAGTATATGTGAACTGCTGTATGGAAAGCAAATTTGCTCTGTAAACCTTCACCCAAATCACAATAAGTAATAAATAAAAGAAAATATAAAAGAAAATCCATCCAACACCCTGGCATCTTCATAACTGAGCTCTTCGGTTCTCAATATTCTCTTCATTTTTGCCACCTTAGTCAATCATTCCAAGTCAAAGCACTGACCTTGTCATAACCAATATTGGAATCATCTCTGAGAAGTCTGTTTGAAGTCTCCCACCCTCTTACTTTTTTTATTCTTCTACTTGGCTTAGTATGGTACCTTCTCTCCAACAAGCCTTCTGATCTACTGGGCCAATGATTCTGCCACTTCTTCACTCTGTAAAATACTTAAGAGACAGTGCCTGGCACTATTTAAGTGTTTAATATAGCTCTGGTAGCATAGTGGCTAAGACACTTGCCTGCTAACCAGACAGCTGGCGGTTCAAACCCACCAGCCACTCCTCGGAAGGAAGGTTGGGCAATCCTACTTCCGTAGTGATACTGCCTCAGAAACCCAAGGAGGGGTCGCTATGAGTCGGGGCTGACTCAACGGCACATAACAACAACAACAATATATAAATCACCCCATATAGCCTCACTATCTTGAAGTTGATGGTCTATCACTAGATAATCACTCCTTTGCACCTATTATCACTTCCCTTCTCTTCTCTCTCTCTCTCTCTCTCTCTCTCTCTCTCAATCTCTCAATCTCTCTCTCTCTCCCTACTTTGTTCTTGCCTGGCTAAACTCTGCTCTGGTTAAACTCAACTATCTGCCCATCCCTGCACCTGTGCACCTGAACATTGTTGGAGAAAATCATACAACCATACTTACCAGTCCCACATTGCATTTTTGACCACATATTTCAAATGGGCACTGAACACTGCAGAGCAATCATATTTCCCTGGTGGATTTTTTTCTCCCTGTACAAATGGAAATTTTACATCTGGTTTCCTAAAATCTTCAATATCCCCTTCCCACTGCACTCTCAACTCATATGTCACTGAGAAATAAAAGCAATCAGATAAAAACAGCCTCATCTTCCCACCATGAAATGACCAGCCTACTTACCCTGTGTCCATTGATCATAGCTTCCTTCTCATTACAGCAAAGAAATGTTCCTTATCCAACTACTCCTTCCACTCCTGCCCTGGGTCCCACCCCTCTTACTTACCCAAGAAATTCCTTCCTGCCTACAGTGGTCTTTCTCTGGCATTATCTATTTAGCTCTCTCAATGAGGTAATTATAATATAAACATGCCTTGACATTGTGTCATTTAAACAACAACAACAACTTTGTTAGACCTCATGTTCACCTTGAGCTACCACTCCATCTGTATTAGTTTCCCAGGGCTGACATAACAAAGTACCACAAACTAGTGGCTTAAAACAACAGCAACTTATTCTCTCATAGTTCTGGAGGTTAGAAATCAAAAACCAAGTTATCATCTATGCCATGCTTTCTCTGAGGTTCTGGAGAAGAATCTGTTCCAAACCTCTCTGCTAGCATCTGGTGACTTCCAGCAGTGCTTGGCATTCCTTGGCTTGTAAATTCATCACTTCAGTTTCTGCTGCCTCCTTCATACGGCTGTCTTCCCTCTGTGTGTCTGTGTTTCTTCGCCTCTTCTTATAAGGACACCAGTTATATTGCATTAAGGACCACACTAATTCAGTTTCACTTCATCTTTACTAGATTACATCTGCAAAGACTCCCTTTTCAAATAAGGTCACACTCGCAGGTATCAGGGGTTAAGACTCAAACATATCTTTTTGGAGGGACATAATTCTACTCAAAGGAGCTCTGGTGGGGCTGTAGTTAAAGCATTGGGCTCCTAATCAAAAGAACAGCAGTTTGAACCCACCAGCCACTCTATGGAAGAAAGATGAGGCAGTCTGCTTCGGCAAAAAGTTAGACTTGGAAACCCTATGGGACGCTTCTACTCTGTCCTACAGGATTGCTATGCATTGGAATCAACTCAGTAGCAATGGATTGGGAATTCAAACAGCAGCACTTTCTTCTCCCATTCACAGCTAAAGAGTTGTCTGCATTCCCTGACTCCATTTCTCACCTCTCATTCTCTCTTCTACCAGTCAAGTTTGCTGTTCACCTCTCCACCCAACAGCTCTTATCAAGGTCATCAAGGACCTGCTATTGCAATTAGAGTAAAATGCAAGGTCCTTTCTCAGGCTCACAAGACCCTGGTGATTCAGCCCCTGCCTACCTTTCCCTCTTGCTTCACTTCAGCCAGACTGTGCTTTCAGCCCCCAGACACACTATTCTCATTCTTTTCTTTGGACCTGGGAACTGGCTATTCTCTCTGTTGTGGTGGTTTTCAGGTAGATCTCTATCTCATCCTTCAGGATTCACCTCAAACATTACCTCAACAGACAGCCTTCCCTACCTTACCTTCTTTACCTTGTTGGTAGGTGCCGTTAAGTTAGTTTCAAGTCATAGCAACCATATGTACAGCAAAATGAAACACTGCTCAGTCCTACACCACTCACAATCGTTGCTATGTTCGAGCCCATCATCACAGTCAGTTCAGTTCATCTCGTTAAGGGTCTTATGCTTTTTCACTGACCCATCTACTTTACCTAGCATGATATCCTTCTCCAACTGGTCACTTCTGACAACGTGACCAAAGTATGAGACAGTCTGGCCATTCTCACTTCTAAGGAATATTCCAGCTACACTTCCTCCAGGACAGAAGATGTGTTCCTTATTCTAGCAGTCCATGGTACATTCATTATTCTTTGTCAACACCAGAATTCAAATGCATTGATTCTTCTGCAGTCCTCTTTATTCATTGTCCAGCTTTCACATGCATATGAGAATATTGAAAATACCATGGCTTGAGTCAGGCACACCCTACTCTTCAAAGTGATAGCTTTGTTCTTCCTTATTAACCAGATTTATTTCTTTAATAGCTTACCTCTGTCAGAAATGATCTTATTTTCTTATATTTATAGGTGCTACATGAATAAATATAGTAAATAAATGTGTAAACTGAGTAAGTAAACCCTTGCTGAAAGTAAGGTCACACCCACAAACAGCAGAAAGAAGGAATGGTGCAAGGAGTTGGTCCCTGAGGGAACAGAGCTAAGGCCTATCTGTTCTGCTGCTGAGGCATTTGGTTGGCTGCTAGCCCAGGAGCACCATTCAGGGGTACATTTGTGGGCCTGGTTCTCAGCCTCTGAATGAACCCCTGGACACAGTGCCCAGTCAGGAGAAGCTGGCAGGGGCAGGCCAGAGGTACCATGGCAGGAGCAGGTCCTTGACCCAGCTTCCCTGGGCCAGCCTTGAGTCAGGCCAGCCCCTCCCAGAGCTAGAGCAGGACATTCTAGAAAAGGACAATCCTAGCAGAGAAGAAGGACCAAGAAACCTCATCACAGCTATTCTTTGATCCTGCCAAACAGCAGCAGAGAAAGGCTGTCAGGAGAGGACTCTACATGGCAGGAAAACAACTGCCTGGGAAGCCTCTGCTAATGGGGCCAGACACTGACCAACTCCAGCCTCACATTAGGGATTTGTAGGGAGGCCTTTGGAGCCATGCAGCCTCAACTCCGAGAACCTATCTTCTAAACTCAAAGTCACCTACAGGCTTCTCTCCAAGGCCTGACCCATCTTGTCATGGCTACTCTTTCTCAACTCTTCTCTCTATATCTAGTCCCACACTCAGAAAAGGATTTGCCTAAGGTTCACCATTGTGCTGTTACTTATCCATATTTTTATCCCCAGCACTTGGCAGGGTAGAAGCTGAATGAATAAATGAACTCATGAATGGCAGAATTTCAGGAAGTGGTGAGGGAAGAGGTGTTGAAGACAATCGACCACCCAAGCACACAAGATAAATGACCATATAGTCTTCTTATTGGGAAGCCCAGTCTTAAGCAAAACACACATCTGTCTCATGGGGAAATGTAACCTCTTGGGGTGCTTTAGTTGATTAAGTAATAAATCAGCTCTGCAGTGGTGTTGGTTTGCCTACTTTTTAATATATGCCTTTTAACATAAAATTCACTTTCAACCATTTAAAGTGTACAATGTGGTGGTTTTTAGTATATTCACAGTGTTGTGCAATTATCACCACTGTCTAATTCCAGATTCCATGAACCCAAACAGAAACCCCTCCGTTGGCCACTACAGTGGTGTCAATGTCTAGAGACCCAGTGGTCAAGGGGCTGCTAACCTTCCCAAGTCCAATCACAAGGACCCAGTTTTCTGCCCAGGATGGGGTTGAAGCATGCAAGAGGAAGCTGGAATGAAAGGAAAAGTCAGACCCAGAGATACCCACTTGGGAGAATTTGCAGACAAGAGGGACAATGGAAAATATATATGAATGGGGTCCTATCCTGCTGTGATGCACACCAGGTGTATACTAGCCCAGCATTCTGCACAAGCTCCAGGTCTGTTTCTTGACGTGTAAAATGAGCATAACCTACTTCAGGGGAAGACCAAGTTTTTCTATGAAGGGCCAGATAGTAAATATTTTAGGCTTTGTGGGCCATACTGTCTGTTGCACTCCTGAACTCTGCCCTTGTAGTGAGAAAGCAACTACAGAAAATATGTAAAGGAATGAGCACAGTTGTGTTTCAATAAAACTTTATTTACCTAAACAGTGGGCTGGATTTGGCCCAAAGACAAGGTGATCCCTGATCTACCTCACAGAACTGCTGGGAAGGTGATGTGACAGATGTGACGCTGCTTTGTGAACTGTACAGTGTGGGGCACTTGGGAGAAGCTGGGGGCGGGGTGGGGGGTAGGAGTAGCAGATGTGGTCATAAAAATTTAGCCCTGCACGTCTACCTGCGGTTAGTGCTTCCAGAGAGTAAAAGGCACCCGCCTAGCAGTCAGATGAACGCAGGTTCCGCTAGCAGTACTGCCATAGGCCTCCTCGGAGCCCTCACACGGCCGTCACCCTCCTGGGGTTGCCGTCTCCTCAAGGGTTAAATGGGATGACAAGACTTCACAAATGCAGAGAGAAACTGCCACAACCGGCGTTGCTCAGCCCGCCACCAGCTATACCACTTGCAAGTTGCAGACCCAACCCATATTGCTCAGGTAAGGGAAGGGCTGACGGCGAAGACTCTACCCCTGCAAGATCCTCTCCGAGTCACTGGTTGGGTGGTCTCTCGCGCCAATTCCTTCCTTCAGAGCCATGACCAGCATGTTTTCCGCCTGGCTCTGCAAGAATCCTGCCCGCAGCTTTTTCGGCCCCGTCGAGTTCCCGGTCCGGATTGCTTTGCGCTCGGCCCCGCCCCCGAGAGCCCTGCCTCCTTCCGTTCCGCCCCCTCCCCGGACCGGCGTGCTTTGCGCCTGGCCCCCATCCGGCGCACGTTCCGCAGCTGCCTTGGCGGAAGCGGAGGCGGAGATGAGAGCACCGGATGAAACCAGCAGGCTGGTCCGCTGGTGTGGTGATACCTCCTACCTAGTCGCCTCGCTCGCAGAGTGTTTAGGCCACGGAAGGTAGCAAAGGAGGTGAGACCAGGACGAAGACACCCCCCCCCCGACTGGGATCCTACAGCTCCTCGCCCCGCACGGCCCCGCCACCG
>NW_006921591.1:16063344-16077082 GCF_000298275.1 Orycteropus afer afer
GGGGGAGGGCGGGTTGCTCTCTCTTTTGGAGCCATGTATGACTCTCATCATCTCCTAAAGAGCTCTGGTGGCGTATAAGGCATTTCACTGCTAACCTGAAGGTTGGTGGTTCAAACCCACCTGCCGCTCTGCGGAAGGAAGACTGGCCATCTACTTCGGTAAAGATTTACTCCTCAGAAACCCAGAGGGGATCGCTGTGAGTCAGAATCGACTCGATGGCATTGGTTTTGGTACGACTTTCAAGGGATTTTTGTAAGTTGAAATAGGCCAAGCAGTACAACCACCAGCACCCCGTTCTTTGCAGCAACTTATTTGCTAATCGTTTTTTCTCAGGAAGATGGTATGCTTCGACCAAAGTTAAATAATTATGAATTTTTACTTATATAGTACGGATGAAATGATTGGACGTATGGGATGTGTTGCAGAATAAACAGGTGGGGAAGAGGGTGTGGGTGGGAGTAGACATGAAACAAAATTGGCCATACGTTGATTTTGGTTGAACTTGGTTGCTACACTGCTTTCTCTACTTTTGTATATGTTTGTGATTTAACACATAAGATTTTCTAAAACGAGAAGTTGGCCTGACAGCCTATATTCAGTTACTGTGCTGCTTTGGTAGCCAGTGATTTTGGCCAGTTTACTTGTCAGTGCCTCAGTTTCCACAACTTTAAAGTAGGGACTAATTAGGCCATAGAGTTGTGAGGATTCAGTTTTTAGATAATACATGTGTAGTCAGAACTGTTCATATGTATTTTATCTAAAAATTAGAAATGATAGGGCTTGACTATGGGAGGAGTGGGTGCAATGAGAAACACTTAGTGGTATGCCTAGTGTGAAGATAATAAAGATCCTAGCAGTTGCCACAAGGGGTACCTGTTGCTGTGCCAGGCACTAAATATTTTATGTATGTTCATTCATTTACTCATCACAGATATTCTAGGGGGCATACCCATTTGGTGAAAATGAAGCACAGAGTGGTGGAGTGACTTCCCCAGAGTCACAGAGCTAGTATGAAATGGAGCTGAGATTTGAACCCAGTCTGTCTCTAAGCCCATCCTGTATGGCCTCAGTTAAAGCAGATGTGGTCCTGGAGACTGTTAAGTGTGCAAGCAGACTTTGAGAACTTTTGGCTGACCTCTGTTTTCCTTGACCCAGGTTGTCAGCAGTGACAGCACTCATGGCTGGTCCTCTGTGGTGGGCTGCAGCATTTATACAGAAACACAGGACAGGACTTCTGGTATCTTCCTGCGCAGGCTTGGTGGGAGCGCAGGTTTCATACCACCTCTTCCCAGATCCTGTGGTCCGCTGGCTATACCAGTACTGGCCTCAGGGCCAGCCAGCCCCACTCTCCCCAGAGCTGCAGTTCCTCTTCCAAGAGGTGCTACAGGACATGGGCATCCCCTCAAACCATTGCTACAAGGCTTTTACCACCTTCACCTTCCAGCCTGTGAGTGCTGGCTTCCCACGGCTTCCAGCTGGGGGTGTAGTGGGCATCCCTGCCAGCTTCCTGGGTGACCCAGTGAGCAACACTGACCAGTCAGTGGTGGTACATGGGCAAAGAGTGGACTGGCATAGCCCAGCAGGGGCCCGGCTGAGAGATTCCCTGACTCTGTCCCATGATGCCCAGAAGTTTGCCTTGGCCAGGGAGGTGGTATACTTGGAGAGCAATGTTGCTGCCCTGCAGACCCTGCCAGCCCCTGCTTGCCTGGCAGGGACTTGGGTACTGAGTGTGGGTGCCAAGCAGGCACTGGGGCTCTATGGAGGCCCCATGACCTTACGGGCTGCCTTCAACCTGATGGCCGCAGTGGTGGGCTTTGTGGCCTACGCCTTCTCCATGGACTCACTCACTCACGCCCTGGAAACCTGGTTGGACCGCTACACAGCTTCCCTGTCTATGGATTATGCCCGTGGGGGAGTGGAGTTCTATGAGAAGATTCTGTCATGCAACCTGGCCCTGCGCAGTCTCCTGGGCAGACGTGGGGAGAAACTGTATACACCCAGTGGGAACATCATCCCTAGACACTGGTTCCGCATGAAACATTTACCATATACAGCCCGCCGAGACTCTGTGCTTCAGGTATGGAGGGTGACACTCAACCCAGGCCACTCCTGAAGGGTCATCACAAAGACAGTTCCAGTCCAGCAGGCACCACCCTGCCATTGATTCTGGGTGGTGCTCTTGGTACCTCACACCCATAGCCCAATGTCAGAAACATCAGAGACTTTGTAGTTAAATATCCTGGGGTCTACGCTAACCCACCACTTGTGAACTCTGTAACCTTGGGGAAATCATTTTATGAACCTGAGCCTTTGCTTCCTCAGCTGTAAAACTGGGATGATGAAAACTACATAATAGGATTATAGAATTATATAAGAACGTGCACTTGAAGATCATAAATGCCTGGCAGAGAGCACTTTCCATAAATAAATGTGAGGTCCTTCCTTCTTGGTCTTTGAATACCAGTGGGCTGTGGGAGTCTGGCCACATCTTCACTGCCAGAGGTGCTTGCAGAATGGATGTTAACACTTCCTTAGAATGAGAATGGCCTTATAATTTGCCAAGTCTCAATTTTTCTGTACTATGTAGAAGTTAAAAGATTTAAGCAGCCATGGTGAAGGTTATTATGCACCTGAGAGCTGGGAAAGTGGCCTTGAATTGGGGCTTTAAGTGTGGATTAGCAGGGCCCTGTGGACAGAGGTGGCGTGCTCAGAGAGGTATGGGCAGCCAACAGGGATGCTGGGGCACCAGGAAAGCCACTGCCACCCGTGGGTGGGAAGGGAAGGAAAGGTATTCCCAGAACCTGGTGAGATCTGTTGTGTGGGAGACCCAGCAAGAGCTCTGGCTGAAGGTAAAGGAACAAGCCATTGCCAAAACCAAGATCCTGCAGAAAGGGAGCCCACTGAACTCCCAGGGAGTTCAGTGATGCAGTCCAGAGTGGTCAGCCTCCTATGGCATGGTCAGGGATTGGAGAAGAAAGAGTGAGCTTGGTTCATAGGGGGCAGTGAGAAAAACAGGGGTAGAGGTGGGGAGTGGGCTACACCTAGAGGTCATACTCAGGACCCCTGGGGAAGCTGCATCCATACCCTGCTTGTTTCCTGTTAGCCCTTCAGATGATGGATAGAGCATACCTCCACATTTGATCCTTAGACAAAAGGAAATGGGTGTGGGCACAGCAGACCCCAGCAGGGCAAGGTGAAGAGAGAGATTAGCAAGCCAGGCCCAACTTGGCCACTCATGTAATCTTTTCATTGGAGGTTGTGTTTTCCCTGGAAGAGATCTGAAGAAGTCATGACTTGCCCCTTATAACTAAGGACAGAAGGATTGGGCCACATCCTGGGAGGGCATGAAGCTACAAGTCTCGAGAGGCCCAAATAGGGGAGCAGATACAAAAGGAGAGTGGGTCAGGTGGGGTTGATGGCAGGGGTGGGCATGGCACCTTCCTGCTTGATCTTTTCACCTTGAGCTGGAGTTGTTTCCATTCTGTGTTAGCCCACCTGTCCTTAGATCAGGCTGGACAGTTCCTGAGGGCCCAGCTCCTACTCCTCTTTCAGGTCTCTGGTGCTAGGATGGGTGCTGGGCCTGAGCCTGATGAATGTGTAGATGAGGTAGTAGATGGGCAAAGGAATCTGCACTTTGGGAAATGACAATTCAAAGACTCTTCAGGATGTCACTCAGTTGCTGCTGCTGCTGTAGGTGAGGGATCAAAAGGCCACATGGAGCCACCTAATTCATAGCTGTAGAAGTACAGTTTGGGTTCTTAGCATTTCTACCTTCTTATGGAACTCAGTACTGCAGGAGCCAAAATGAAGGCATCAGATACTCCTCCTGGTCTGCCCAAAAGGTAAGGGAGGCCCAGGATGTGTATGTTGGGGGGGGGGGAGGAATCAACACCCTATTACAGCTTTTGTCTCCTTACACTCTAATTCACTAACTGTTTCCACTCAGGTGGGCTATTCCCAGTGCCCACACATACTCTACATAGCACCCTCGAAGCTCACAGAACCCCCATGCTGTGCCCTCTTCCTCAGCTGTTCTGCATATCCCTCTAAGCCTGGTTCAAACCCCTGCCATCCCCAGGCAGTTCTTCACTTGGGTCTTCCACCTGTTCTCCCCACCTCTCCCAGCTCTTGAAAATGCAGGTTACTTTCCTACATAAAACCTTTAGGGCATCCCTGCTTTTGGGCTAAAGCCCCATCTACAGGCCTGGGCCAGCCTGCCTCTCCAACCCATGTGGCATCTCACTTCCTCTGTCTCCTTGGATCCTAGCTTTGCCAGCCCCTTGGTTCCTTAACAGCCCTCTCTTCCTTCCCCACACAAGCCTCCATACTTACTGTATCCATTATCTGGGATGTTCTCTACCTGGCCTGCCTTTTTCTCAGTTATTTAGGACTCTTGGTACAGTAATTACTCAGGGACCTGACTTGGCTCTAACATTACTTTGCTCAAATGTAATATTGACAGGGGCTGGGATTGTATGTCTTGTTTATTGGAACTCTGGTGATATAGTGATTAAGGATTAGACTGCTAACTAAAAGGTCAATGGTTCAAACCTACCAGCCGCTCCATGGAAGAAAGATGAGGCAATCTGCTTCCATAAAAATTTACAGCCTTGGAAACCCAATGGGGGTCGCTATGAATTAGAAGTGACTCAATGGCAATGAGTTTGGTTTGGGGTTTTATACTCTCCATAACATTTTTTTAATAATTGAGCAACAGACTCAGCTCCCTAAAGTCTGTGAGCAATTAGAGGAAGACTGCAGGACACCCTGGATGAAGCCATTGTGGATCAATGCTTGACCCTATCTGGTCTTCCCAACTTGAGAATTCCCAAGGGCAGAATCTGACCCCAGTCTTCCATGATTGCTGACTTCACTGGGGACATCAAGAGACTTGGATCATTTCCTGTAGTGCACAGATTGTTAGGCAGGAAGATAGGACAGGAGGCCGCCCTAGGGGCATGTCCAAAGGAAGGAGAAAATGGAATATTTAAGGAGGTACATGAGCTATCATCTGCAACAGCTTGCAACTGCCTGTATGGCCTGGCAAATTAAAATTAAGCAGAATAACCACAGACCCACCAACCTGAGGTTTTGGGGAATTCCTTATTTGGAGCATGTGTAGAAGCCTCATACCCCTGGGATGTTCTCTACCTGGCCTGCCCATTTCTCAGTTATTTAGGGCTCCTGCTATAGTAAGTACTCAGGGGCCTGACTTGGCTCTAGCATTACTCCCTCCCAGAACCTTCCCCAGTCCCACAGCCAATTTCTTTATATGCTCACATAAAGCTACACTTTTTCCTAGTCATAATTGCTAACTTAAGTTTTCATCTAGTCAGTGGAAAATGTCTTTGCTTTGAGATTGGCTCCACCTGCAGAGCTCAACCTGTTCCCTCTGGTTTTAACAAAGGCTTGTATACTTGTAAGTGACTGATACTTTGTTAAGTTTGTTAATCTGCTGCCACCAATCACCACTCGTTTTCAGACCACCTGGGACTGTCTGCCCACAGGTCACTCACTCAACGGAGATTCTTCCCATGAGCTCCAGGAGAGGGCTTCTCCGCCCAGATAACAACAGTACTACCCCTAGCACTAGGGGTAGGAGGAGGAAGGTGAACTCCTAAAATTTTGTGATATATTGTGACCCTGCACAAAGATTTCAGGGGTTGGTCCCAGAAAAGTTAATATGCTTCATTGTCTTGCAGCTGGCTAGGTGGTGGTCAGTTGCCCTGTACCTTGGAGCTTTCCTTCTCAGCTGTCTGGGCATGGCACTCTACCCTGAGTATCTGGTGACTGATGGTCTCCTTCACCCTCCACGTTCTTCGTTCTCTGGACATGAATGTGCAAAGAGAATAATCACACACAGACTCAGACTAGGGCAACATAACAGAGATCTACCATACCACACAAATAACATACACACTCCGATGTTGCCAGAGTACAAAGGAGCCATGGTGCTGGCCTTGGCTCCATCCAGACCTGACGTGAACAGCCCTGACTGTCTCTGCCCCCATGTGGTGTTCACAATACAGGGTTCCACTCAGCCATGCCTGGAGTTGGGCAGACATAGGAACACCCAATCCCCATGTGGACATAGACCAGAGCCCACATAGGCACATAGGCAAGTGAGGCCTATAGTGATGTTTACAGAGCCTTTACTGTAGTCTTAGAGGCATTTTCTCATTTATCTTCAATTTGGGATATCATAGTTTTACATCGGTTTTACAGATGAGGAAATGCACAGAGAAATGGAGAAATTTGCCCCAAATCACAAAGCTTTGTAAGGAGCAGAACCAGGATTTGAAATACATAGTCTGGCTCCAAACTGTATTTGTTCTGCCTTATTTATCCTGAAGGTTTTCTGGTACAAACTTGTAGAGTGAACTTTATAGCCCGTCTCCCCATGGTGAATTAGAAGGGACTTAGCAGGCCCACCCCTTTTATTCGGAAGTAATGGTCATAGAGCAGAGCCTTCTGGAATTCCATTCAGCTAACTGAAGAGAAAGGGGCCACTAAGAGCAACTGTGTATAGCGCTTAAATGGTAATGGAGTGAAAAGTGTGGTGTTATGGATCTCTAGTTGGCCTCAGCTGAAAGCAAGGGAACCTTAGGAGACTGGGAGGAGGGGGGACCAGACAGTCAAACGTGGGTTTAAGTCTTGCCCTTGCCACTTCACAGAATGACTTTGAGCAAGTGATTTCATATCTCTAATGCTGAGTTGCCTATGAAATGGGGATTTTTTTGCCTGCCTTTTTATATTATTATTACTACTTTGATAAAATACACATAACATATAATTTGACATTTTACTCATTTCCAAGTGTCCGTGAATACATCCACAAAGGAGCTCTGGTGGGTCAGTGAGTAAGGCATTTGTTCAGCTGGTAACCAGAAGATCAGCAATTCAAATCCACCAGCCGCACCATGGGAAGAAGATGAGGCAATCTACTTCTGTAAAGATTTACAGCCTCAGAAAGCCAATGGGGTCCACTATGAGTCAGAATCTACTCAGTGGCGATGGGTTTTTGGTTTGAAGTACATTCACAATGTGTGTCTTCATTGCAACTGTCTGTTTCCAGAACTATTTCATTATCCCATACAGAAACTCTGTACCCCTTAATAATTCCTTTTACACAATAACTCCCATTATATAATAACCAAAAGGTTGGTAATTTGAGTCCACCTAGAGGCATTTTAGGAGCTCTGGTGGCCTAGTACCTAAAGCATGTGACTGCTAACCAGAAGGCTGGCAGTTCAAACCCACCAGCCACCCCTCGGAAGGAAGGTTGGACAATCTGCTTCCATAGTGGTACTGCCTTGGAAACCCAAGGAGGGGTTGCTATGAGTCAGGGCCGACTCGACGGCAAATAACAACAACAACAACAACATACGTCGTCTGATGTCCTGACCGCTGCTTCTGTTGGCGTTGATTGTGGAACCAAGTAAAATGAAATTTTTGACAACTTCAGTCTTTTCTCCATTTACTCTAATGCTGCTTATTGGTCCAGCCATGAGGATTTTTGTTATCTTTATGTTGAGGTGTAATCCATACTGCAGACTCTAGTCTTTAATCTTCATCAGTAAGTGCCTTGAATCATCCTCACTTTCAGCAAGCAAAGTTGTGTCATCTGCATATTGCAGGTCATTAATGAGTCTTCCTCTAATCCTGATGTCACATTCTGCTTCATATAGTCCAGCTTCTCGGATTATTTGTTCAGCATACAGATTGAATAAGTATGGTGAATGGATACAACCCTGACGCACTCCCTTCCTGATTTTAAACCATGCAATTATCCCCTTTGTTCTGTTTGGATGACAGCCTCCTGGTCTATGTACATATTCCTCATGAGCACAATCAAGTGTTCTGGAATTCCCATTCTTCTCAATGTTATCCATAATTTGCTAGGATCCACACAATCTAATATTTTTGCATAGTCAATAAAACACAAGGAAACATCTTTCTTGTATTCTTTGCTTTCAGCCAAGATCCATCTGACATCACTGTTGATGATAATATCCCTTGTTGCACATCCTTTTCTGAATCCAGCTTGCGTTTCTGGAAGTTTTATGTCAGTATACTACTGCAACCATTTTTTAATTATCTTCAGTAAGATTTTCCTTATGTGTGATATTAATGATAGTGTTTTATAATTTCCACATTCTATGGGATCACCTTTTTTTTGGAATGGGTACAAATATGGATCTCTTCCAGTCAGTTGGCCAGGTAGCTGTCTTCCAAATTTCTTGGCATAGGTGAGTGAGTGCCTCCAGTGCGACATCCATTTGTTGAAACATCTCAGTGGATATTTCATCAATCCCTGGAGCCTTGTTCTTTGCCAATTCCTTCAGTGCAGTTTTTACTTCTTCCTTCAATACCATTTATCCTTGATCATATACCACCTCCTGAAATGGAGATCTACCAGTTCTTTTTGGTACAGTGACTCTGTGTATTCCTTCCATCTTCTTTTGATGTTTCCTGCATTATTCAATATTTTGCCCATAGAATCTTTCAGTATTGCAACTTGAGTCTTGAATGTTTCTTCAGTTCTTTCAGCTTGAGAAATGCTGAGTATGTTCCTGTTAATGAGCCATACTTTCCAATTCCCTTGAATGTTTTTAATTTTCTGTTGAGAATGGAACCTTCTGAATATTATATTGTGGTAATTCTAGAAATCTAATTCTTCCACTCCTTAGAAATTGCTGATTTTAGCTTGTTAATGGCTGGAGCCATCCATCTGTGACTTTTTCAAACTGCTTTTGCCAAGTATGTATTCCATGTTGTGTGTGGTCACTAAGTTTCTTTGTGGTTAGCTAGTCACCTGACAAAGGTTTCCTTAAACATCTGAGTTCAAAAAGAGAAATAAAAAGGGATTTCAGCCCTTTAAATCTTCCAGTAGCTGCTGCTGGAGGGAACCACTGTATCCAAGAGTTTATGCTAGTTTATGCATTTATGCTGGTCCTTTAGGGTACCACCAGCCAAACAAAATGCATAACCCTACATATTAGGACATCATTGTCCCCACTGCTTACCCCAGCACCAGTCAGCCGCCCCAAGAATGTGAGCTGCTATCGTCATAGCCAAAGCAGGCCTGAGGAATGGAGATGGTAGCTGGTTCATGCATGGTGCCTTCTTATGAAAGGTTAGCAGCCTCTCCACCCTTCATCAAGCATTACTATGGTTGTTAAAAGTGTCCAGTTAGCTTCCACAGTTCTGAAATAATTGCTTCCAATTATTCTTTCTATCTCAGTGGTTGCTTTGGGGGAGAAACCAATCCCTGCAGCTTTCTACTTTGTCATATTGTGTCTTTAATATGTATATAACAGGATTGGTTTGACAATTACAGTAACATAAAGTTTGTAAAATGTGATGCCCAGTGAAAGTATATGGTAAACTTTAAAAAGAAAAAAAAAAAAAATTGGTTTCTTCAATGTTAATCCCTTTGAGTGGTATGGGTACCAAGTTATTCAATCTTGGAGTTGCTGCACAAATACCAGCAATTCTTGAGACTGGAAACCTCCCAGGGGGCTCACTCCTTTGTTATATAAGTCTATGTTTATAATTTTTCAAAGCCCAATAAAGGGCACTTCCTTGGGTTGCCATCAGATGACACACCTTATGGGGAATTACTTGGCAGCAGCCAAGAGCAAAGGACCCAGGGGGCCTTGGAAGAGATATACCAGGCTGAGGAAGAAGTCATTAAAGTGGAAGATGGTATTTTACACCTCTTAGTAAATTTTAGCACACGCTAAAGTGCTCTACATGTTGTAGTAACATTGATACAGGCGTATGTTTTTGGTGACATTTGTAATAAGCACTCCCTTGCTTCTGGTATTCTTGGCCTTGTGTAATCCTCTTTCTTTGCTCCCCTTGCTTCTAACCAATAGAATATGACAATGTTGAGGGAATGTCACTTCTGTCATTGGTTACCAAAGACTGTGATTTACTAGTGACTCATTATTGCATTCTCAGCTTGAATGCTTTGGTGAAGAAAGTAGCCATGTTGAAGAAGCCCAGATGGCAAGGAACTAAGGGCAACTGACATCCTCAGAGTAACAGCCCATGAGGAACTGAATCCTACTACCATCTACATGAGCTTAGAAAAGGATTCTTCCTGGGATCAAATGAGACCCTAGCTTCAGCCAACACCTTTATTGTAGCCTGTAAGAGACCCTGAAGCAGAGAATCCAGATAAGCTATGCACTAATCCCTCACCCACAGAAACTGAGATAATAAATATATGTTGTCATAAGCACTATGTTTTATGGTAATTTGTTGTGCAGCAATAGATAACTAATACACATTATAAGTCAATACAAACATTTTTAGAAAGCAGTATGGTAAAACTTAATTATAAAACCCTGTCTTTTGACCCCATTAACTTCATACCTAGAAATTTATCACAAGGATTTAATCCAGTAGAAACTAAATAGTATATGCCCAAGGATGTACATCAGAGCATTAGCTATAAAGAAATGGGAGCAATGAAAATGTTGAACAGTAGGAAAATGGTTTAGGAAATTATGATACATCTCCTTTAAAATTTCATTCAATCACTGAAAATTACAGTTATGAAGACTATGGTAAAAACAAGGAGCTCTGGTGGCATAGTGCCTAAGGCATTTGACTGCTAACCAGAAGGCTTGTCGTTCAAACCCATCAGCCACTCCTCAGAAGAAAGATTGGACAGTCTACTTCCGTAGAGATACCACCTCAGAAACCCAAGGAGGGGCTGCTGTGAGTCTAATTCAACTGAAGGGCAGTGAGTTTGGTTTGGTTTTTTTAATGGTAAAAATATAGGGAAATATTTGTTATAAATAGCAAATTTTAAAAAACTGTGAAATGCTATCTGCATAATGGTTGCAGTAATATAAACATGGATAAGACCTTGGAGGAGATTCACAAAACTCAGAGTAATTCTGTTATGATGGAACTTTGAATGACTTTATTTTAATATTTAAACCCAAGGAAGGTTGGGCAATCCTACTTCCATAGTGATACTGCCTCGGAAACCCAAGGAGGGGTCGCTATGAGTCAGGGCTGACTCGACGGCAAACAACAACAAGTTACGAATGAACCTGTTTTATCTGAAAATATGAAAGCCTGCTCAGAGGGGCCTATGAACTCACTCCCTCTCTGTCATTGTGATAGGTCTTAGCATCCCTGATTTTTGCCATGCAGCCTTGGGATGTGGCCAGTCTCCAGTCTGTCAGTTACTGTGGCAACCATGAAAATGCTGCTCAAATCTGCTGCTTTGGGGAACAGAATTACTGGATGCCCCGTCCACCACATTCAAGCTGAGGCCATGCTTCTAGCTGATGACAAAGCATGTTGGTAGGACTAATGTTGGCACATTCTGGTGAGTTATGAATTCTGACAGTGAGTGATTAGCTCAAGGACCCTCCAAGGCCTATGAATCTTTTTATAGAACTACATTGAAGTCTAAAACTTTTCCTGCCCCGTCCTCCTTCCTTTTCCCCTTCCTTCTCAGGTATCAGACCTGCGTGACTGAATGAAGGTTCCCCCCACCTCCTGTTCCTTCTCCCTTTATCTTTCACAGGAATTTTCCCCAATACTTTACATACTTATGTAATCTTACCTTGGTATATCTTTTTCAGAAGTCCCAAACCAACAGCTAATTCATTCAGTCAGGTGCATTGGGTCTTGCAGTCCTGCAGAAAATCAGTGTAATGAAGGTATGTGAGGGATAGATTAGGATAGGAGCACAGGGGAAGGGTACCTAACTCCTCCTGGCATGGGAGATGGTCAGGAAGTACTTCCCAATAGAAGTGACCCTAGAGCTGAAGCCTCTAAAGGTAAATTGAAAGAAGTGGATGTTTATATCAAATACTATATTGTTGTTGTTGTTATGTGCCGTCGAGTCGGCCCCGACTCATAGCGACCCCTCCTTGGGTTTCCGAGGCAGTATCACTACGGAAGTAGGATTGCCCAACCTTCCTTCCAAGAAATACTATATAACATTTCCTTATTCATTATCCAACTTTTGCATGCATATTGAACAATTGAAAATACCATAGCTTGAATCAGGTGCAGATTAGTCCTCAAAGTTACATTTTCACTTTTTAACACTTTGAAGAGGTCTTTTGCAGCAGATTTGCCTGATTTAATATGTCATTTGGTATTTCTTATTAAGATTTTAAATATTTTGTGTTTTGGTGAAAATTTACACATTAGATTCCCATTTAACAGCTTCTGTACGTACTGTCCGTTGACATTGGTTATATTTCCCACCTTGTCTCAGTATTCTCATTATTTCTATTCTAGTTGTTCTGTGTCCATTAATCTAGCTTCCCTCCATCCTTCTCATATTTGCTTTAAGGTGAAATTTGACCATTTGGTCTCATATAGATGATTTTTTTTTAATAAAGGAGCACAGTACTCAAAAGAGGTATTGCTTATGTTGTGAGTCAATCTGTTACTTAGCTGAAAAGTGACTCAAATACTGGTTTCAGTTCGAAGTTTAAGGGGTATCTTAGGACAGTAGTCTCAGTGATTCCTACAGTCTCTACCAGTAAGGATTTTTTATTTTTTTAAGAATTTGAATTTTGTTGTACAATTTTCCCCCATTCAGATCCATAGATTGTATCCTTTGTTAAAATGATTGGTAGTGGTAGCTGAGCACCATCTAGTTCTTCTAGTCTCAGGATAGATAAAGTCATGGTTCATACAGGCAGTTGGTCCTGGAGACTAGTTTCTGCTTTGAGTCTTTCATTTCCTTCTTTTCTGTTCCAGATGACTAGAGACCAATAGTTGTATCTTAGATTGCCACTTGCAAACTAGGATGTAAAACGTAAATTTTATGGACTATGTTGTGCCAAGTGAATTGTCCCACAAAACTATGGTCCTAAGCCTTCAAACCCAGTAAACCAATCCAGTGAGGTGTTTGTTTGGTCATGTCTGGGAAGTATTCATGACTGTGCATCCTGTGTGCTTTATTATATATAGGAATATATGAGCAGCACACAAACATTATATGCATATGCCTACAGATACACATATACATGCACACACATATCCACATATATACCTTCCTGTACACATATGCATATGTATCTACCTCTGTAACAACTCATATATTTTTTGATTATTAAAGCTATTGTTGAAAAATTATATATATTAAAGCACTTATCAATAGCATCCTTATCCTTATGTACTTTTAGTGATCTTAGTGATCGTTAACCTTGGTCAAATTGTGAACATTTCACGCCACACTTGGTATTGCCTTCCCCATCCTCCAAAATAACAAATGTCTACTGTCCAGAGAGTGATTCCTCTTTCCTCCCTCTCCCATCCCTGAAACCACCAAAGAACATTTATTTTTATATGTATGCTTATTTTCAGCTTTTTCAAAAAGTGGAATCAAACTATATTTGTCCTTTATTGGGAGGGATGGGGGATTTCTATCCCACATTATTGCAGCAATACCTGACTCATACAGGAAGACATTCACTTTTTACTTAGGATGATTAAAATAGTAGTAGGATTAATGTATTGATTTTTTTTTATTGTGATTTGAGTGAAGATTTACAGAGCACGTTCACTTTCCATACAGCAGTTCACATATACTTTGTCTCATGTCATTGACCACAGTTTACCACAATGCAACAGCTCCCCTCCACTTCCTTCCCATAGTTACCTCTTCCCAGTGCCTATCTCTCCATACTCTCCTGCCCCCTGAGCTGTCTCCCTGTGCATAAGCAGCCCTTCCTTCTCCCATGATTGT
>NW_006921591.1:16098308-16110508 GCF_000298275.1 Orycteropus afer afer
TCTTCTGCATCTTAGTTGAGTTTCTCTCCAGTTCTATCTTTCATTGAAAGTGATCTATTTAAAGTCTCCCACCATGGCTGTGGAGTCATCTGTTTGACTGTTCAACTCTTTTAAAGTCAGATGTATGTATTTTGGGGTTCTTTCATTGGGTCCATAGATATTTATTATGGTTATATCTTCGTGTCCAATTGATCCTTTAATCATTATATGATGTCCTTCCTTGTCTTGTACAGTGGTTTTTGTCTTACAGTCAATTTGATCAGATATTAATATTGCCACTCCTGCTCTCTTACAGTTGCCATTTGCTTGATATATCTTTTTCCAACCTTTGATTTTTAGTCTATTTTCGTCTTTTTCTCTGGGGTGTATCTCTTGTAGGCAGCATAGTGATGGGTTTTGTTTACTTATCCAATCTTCATCTCTCTGTCTCTTGAGTGGTGCATGTAATCCATTAACATTCAATGTAATTATTGACAAGTGTGAATTGGTTGCTGTCATTTTGTTACGTGTTTTTTCATGGTGTCCCTGGTTTCTTTGTTCCACATTATTTTCTGTGCTGAGCTCATTATGTTTATGAATCGTGTTATCATTTCCTTTGTTGCTGTTGTTTTAGTATATGCTGAATGTTTGTGCCTGTCCTCTTTTTTATTGTGATGTAAAGGTTTATCATTTTTCTTTGAGATTACCCTGTGACTTATAATTTTCTCCCCAAGTTTAGAACAGTCCATTCTATCTTTTAACTCTCTTGACTTCCTCACCATTTAGAAGTTCTGTAACTACACAGTCTTTTCCCTTTTTTTGGTTTGTAGTTGTCCTCACTTGCCAATTGATGTCTCTGGTTCCCTGTTTACAATCTTGTAAGCTTACTTTACTTTGGATATCTCCATAGCTGTGGTTTCTGGGTAATGTCATCTTGTGTATTAATGATCAGTTGTTATTTGCTATTTTTGGTTCTCTGTCCAAAGGGCTCCCTTTAGCATCTCTTGTAAGGTTGGTCTGGTTTTAGCAAATTCCTTAGTTTATGCTTATCTGGAAATCTCCTAATATCACCATCATATTTGAGGGACAGTTTTGCTGGATATATAATTCTTGGTTGAAAATTTTTCTTTTTCAGGGTTTTGTATATACTATCCCATTGCTTTCTCGCTTACGTGGTTTCTGCTGAGAAAGCAGAGTTTAGTCTTACTGGTTGTCCTTTGTAAATAACTCTTTATTTTTCCTATGCTTTTCCAGGATTCCTTCTTTGTCTTTGGTTTTGTTGAGTTTGATAATGATATATCTTGGTGATTTTCTTTTGGGGCATATCCTGTTTGGGGTTCTTTGGACTTCCTGAATGGATATATTTTCACCTTTCATCATATCAGGGAAGTCCTCCTCCAACAAAGCTTGGACAATTTTCTCAGTGGTTTTATTTTTCTCTTCCTGTTCCAGAATTCCAATGACATGTAGGTTATTCCTTTTGATGGTATCCCACATGAACCTTAGGCTTTCTTCATTGTGTTTTGATCTTTTTTCTGATTGATCCCTTTCCAAAGAAGAATTCAGGTATTTGTCTTCAATCTCATTAATTCTGTCTTCCATTGCATCAATTCTACTCCTTTGCCCTTTCAATGTGTTATATATTTCTGACAATTTAGTATTAATCTTCTGGATTTCTATCTGTAGATTTAGAATAATTTCTAATTTTTCATTTATTTTGTCATTTTGTTCTTGTATTTTCTTCCAGAATTCTTCTAGGGTTTTGTCTGTGTTTTTCTTGGTCTGTCCTTCAATCTTTGAAGATACCTAAGTATAATTTTTTTTAAGTCCTTATCAGAGAATTCCAATGCTGCCTCTTCCTCACATATGTGTTTTGGGTCTGCATCCTGCTCTCTTGTTTCTACCACTTTATCTTGCTTCTTTGTGTGGACTGTGATGGTCTATTGTCTCCGAGACATTATGGCATTGTTGTATTTAGATCTCTGTTAACTGTTTTTGAAGTGCATCCAAGGATGAGTCAGCCTTTTCTTGGTGGTTGTTTATCGTTGACCCATTGGTGGAGAAGTATGTGGTGGCTCTCACTCAGTAAGTGAAGCTGCAGGAGGTGTGGGTGTAGTTGTGCCATATGGGAATTGTTGCTGTCTTCCACTCCATTAGACAAAAACAACAATTGAATAACCGTCAAAAAATAAAAGCACATAGACAAAAATTACACTGTGTAGTCACACAGAAACAGTAACCAAAAAAAGGAAAACTAAGAAGAAAAAAAAACCTGCAATATCTGGGGAGAGGGCAATAAGAGAAAAAAGGTAAAGAAGGAGAATAATGAAGGAAAAAAATGGGGAAAACACAAAAAGAAAAACAAGAAGCAGGGTTAACCACAAGAAAGAGAAAGAAAAAAAAAAAATTGCAACCAGGAACAGGGGAAAGAAAAAAAAAGCTGAAAACTTGAACCTGGGAGGGGAAGAATAAAGAATAATAGTGAAAAGGACAAAAGTAATAATAATAGTAGTAGTTTTATAACAGACAAAACAAACAATCTAAAAAACAGAAAAAGAAAAAAAAAAAATCAGGAGAGCAGGGCATGGCACCCAGGCTCCATCGGAGCACACAGACTGGGATGGAGTTCCTGCCAGCCCAGAAGGTGGGTGGGAATGAGGGATGGCCACACCTCCATTCACCAAGAAGATGTGGGGTATGAGCAACAAGGGGAATGTCGCACCTTTCCAGTTGTCCGCGTCTGGAATATCCTTGGGTTTCCCAGAAAGTGGAGCCTGTTCTTAAGTCCCTGGAATCTGGCAGAATGCTGTCACTTCAAATATCCAAAATGGTCAAGCTGCTTATAAACAGTCAAAATGGCTGTACCCCCTGGAAAGACAAAGGTTCACAGCTCAGCCTGACATCCTCTTCGGTGCTTCTACTTTTATTCCTCAGCCACCAGAGCAGTTCTCCGTGTAGTCCCTCACTATTGTTGTTGTTGTTGTTGTTATGTGCCGTCAAGTTGGACCCGATTCATAGTGACCCCTCCTTGGGTTTCTGAGGCAGGATCACTGTGGAAGTAGATTGCCCATCCTTCCTTCCGAGGAGTGGCTGGTGAGTCCCTCACTAGCAGGGCTGATTTTTAGGTTAATTCTTGGGTCCTGCCATCACTCAGCAATATCCAAGCTGTCTGTGCTGTCAAGATCACTGCCAGACCGCAGCTCTGTATGTCTCCTTTTTTGGTGTTTTCATGCAAATTCTTCTGCTAGTTGGAGTTTAGTCCACTTCCATACCCTTCCCTTCAAGACTCAGGGGTCCAGGATTATCTTCGGTATCTGTGTTAATTTGTTTCCCTTTTGTTTGTTGAAGAGGGTCTGTGCAGTCTTTCTGCCTATTCCACCATCTTACCACAGCTTCCCGCCAGTTGGAATTTTAAGTCTAAGTTGATTGTTGGGCAAACCTGCAAGGTGGGAGTGTGACTTTGGAGATCACGCTTGATTCTTTGGTAAATAGACTTACGTTTGTCACTGAGGATAAGATGGGCAAAGACATCTTGGGCTGGGGTGTACCAGCCATTTCATACCCTTAAACTTTGTTCTATAGTATGATGGCTGTGCAGAGATTGGGGTAATTTTCTGTATATTTTTGAGATTAGAAGACCTTTATAAGATATGTTGTTCCCAAAGGTTTTTTCCTACTCTGTATGTGATTTTATTCCTTTTTTGTTCTACATGTTATGTTGGTGAGTAGTGACTGGGATTTTAAAAGCTTGCAGGAGGCCATCTAAGATACAACAATTGGTCTCTCCACATCCAGACCTATGAATGAAGAAAACCAAAGACACATGGAAATAATTAGCCCCAGGGACTAGTGGACCATGTGAACCTCAGCCTACATGGCCCAGAGACCAGAACTAGATGATGCCTGGCTATCACCGTCACACTTAGAAAAGGATCAAAATATGACATCCTGTATAGAATGGGAGAAAAATGTGGAATGAAGCTCAAAATTATTTTTAAAAGACCAGACTTACTAGTCTGATAGAGACTAGTGAGACCCCCTGAGACTATGGCCCCTAGTGACCCTTCAGGGCTAGAACTGAATTCACTCTCATGGCTTCCAGCCAAATAATAGGTGAGTAAGATGAACATTTACACCAGGTAGGTACATTCCTTACAACAGTTAACTATGGGAGACAGCTGAGAGGGAGGAATGCACAGGGAAGGGTAAGCATAGCGAGGATGTGCGAAGAGAGCTGTTACATTATGGGGATTGCAGTCTAAAAAACAAAATGTGTATGAACTGTTGTATGGAAAATGAATTTGCTCTGTAAACTTTCACCCAAACCACAGTTGGAAAAGAAAAAAAAAAAAGGCAACAAAATATTACATTTCTCTTAAGAGAAATTATATTTAAAATCTATAGAACCCTCCATGAATTAGTAGAGAAAGGCCTAGACATTTAATTGGCCTACCCCAATATCTGTCTTGAACTTTGTTCTCAGAAGTGTAATTTCTCTGCCATGATTTCCAACCACTAAGAGAGAGAAAAATGCACAGTTCCAAGAGTCCTAAGTCATTAATGCCTCAGAAGCTGGATAGAGAAGTTCTGCTTCCCTGTGATTCCTCTCAGACCTTTTAACAGAAGCATAAATGCCACCATACTGTAGAATAAAATTTAGGTATATGAGATCAGTAAGCTTTGTTGTTGTTTTTAGGTGCCATCAAGCTGTCTCGGACTCATAGCAACCCTAAACACAGCAGAGCGAAACACTGCCTGGTCCTGTGCCAGCCTCATGATCCTTGCTATACCTGAGCCCATCATTGCAGCCACTGTGTCAGTCCATCTCATTGACGGCCTTCCCCTTTTTCATTGACCCTCCACTTTACCAAGCATGATATCCTTCTCCAGAGAATGGTTCCTTCTGACAACACAACCAAAGTAGGTGAGACAAAGTCGCCATTCTCGCTTTCAAGAAGCATTCTGGCTGCATTTCTTCCAGGACACATTTGTTAGTCCATTTAGCAGACCATGGTACTCTTAGCATTCTTCTCCAGCACCACAACTCAAAAGCATCAACTCTTCTTCAGTCTTCCTTACTCATTCTTCAGCATCAGAGATGATTGAAAATACCATGACTTGGATTAGGTGTACCTTAGTCTCCAAGGAGACATCTTTGCTCTTCATCACTTACAAGAGGTCTTTTGCAGCAGATTTACCCAATGCAATACATCATCTAATGTCTTGACTGCTGCTTCCATTGGTGTTGATTGCAGAAGCAAGTAATATGAAGTCCTTGACAACTTCAATCTTTCTCCATTTATCATGAAGCTGTTTATTGGACCACTTGTGAGGATTTTTGTTTTCTTTATATTGAGATGTAATCCATAGTGCAGACCGTAGTCTTTAATCTTCATCAGTAAGTCACCCTCACTTTCAGTAAGCAAAGTTGTGTCATCTGCATATCACAGGTTGTTGGAGTCTTCCTCCAATCTTGATGCCACATTCTTCATATAATCCAGCTTCTTGGATTTCTTGCTCAGCATACAAGTTGAATAAGGTGAAAAGATACAAACTTAATGGACTCCCTTCTTGATTTTGAACCATGCAGTATCACCTTGTTCTCTTTGAATGACTGCCTTCTGATCTATATGCAGATTCCTCATGAGTTCAGTCAAGTGTTCTGGAATTCCCATTCTTCTTAGTGTTATCCATAATTTGTTATGATCTACACAATTGAATGCTTTTGCATAGTCAATAAAACATAAGTATACATATTTCTGGTATTCTTTACTTTCAGCTAAGATACATCAGACATCAGCAAAGATATCCCTCATTCCATGTCCTCTTCTGAATCCAGCTAGCATTTCTGGAAACTCTCTGTCAATATACTGCTGCAACCGTTTTTGAATTATCTTCAGTAAGATGTTACTTGCATTGTGATATTAATGATATTATTTGATAATTTCCATATTCTGTGGCATCACCTTTCTTTGGAATGGGTACAAATATGGATCTCTTCCAGTCAGTTGGCCAGGTAGCTGTCTTCCAAATCTCTTTGCATAGCCGAGTCAGTCCTTCCAGCAGGGCATCTGTTTGTTGAAACATTTCAATGGGTATTTCATCAATTCTGGGGCCTTACTCTTGCCAATTCCTTCAGTGAAGCTTCGACTTCTTCCTTCGGTGACACTGGTTCTTGATCATATGCCACCTCCTGAAATGGATGAACATTGACCAATTCTTTTTGGTACAGTGACTCTGTGTATTCCCTCCATCATCTTCTGATGTTTCTTGGATCATTCAATATTTTGTCCATAGAATATTTCTAAATTGCAACTCGAGGCTTAAATTTTTTTCCTCAGTTCTTTCAGTGTGAGAAATGCGGAATGTGTTCATCCCTTTGGGTTTTCCAACTCCAGGTCTTTGCACTTTTCATTGCAGTAATTGGCTTTGTCTTCTTGAGCTGCTCTTTGAAATCTTCTGCTCAGCTCTTTTATCTTGTCATTTCTTTCATTTGTTTTAGCTACTCTCCATTCAAGGGCAAGTTTCAGAGTCTCTTCTACCATCCATTTTGGTCTTTTCTTCCTTTCTTGTCTTTTTCATGACCTTTTTCTTTCTTCATGGATGATGTTCTTGATGTCATCCCACAATTCCTCTATTTTTCAGTCATTGGTGTTCAATTCATCAAATGTATTTTTCAAATGATTGCTAAATTCAAGAGGGATATTATCAAGGTCATAGTTTGGCTCTTGTGGACTTGTTTAAATTGTCTTCAACTTCAACTTGAACATGCATCTGAGCAGTTGATAATCTGTTCCACAGTCAGTTCCTGGCCTTGTTTTAGCTGAAGGTATTGAACTTCTCCATCTCCTCTTGCAACAGATATAGTCAATCTGATTCCTGTGTGTTCCATCTGGTGAAGTCCACGTGTATAGTTGTTGCTTATGTTGTTGAAAAAAGGTATCTGCAATGAATAAATCGTTGGTCATACAAAATTCTATCATGTGATCTTCAGTATTATTTCTATCACCAAGGTCATATTTTCCAACTACTGGTAACTCTTCTTTGTTTCTGACTTTTGCATTCCAGTCACCAGTGATAATCAACACATCTTGATTGCATGTTCGGTCAATTTCAGATTGCAGAGGTTGGTAGAAATCTTCAATTTCCTCATCTTTAGCTTTGGTGGTTAGTGCGTAAATTTGAATAATAGTAGTATTAACTGGTCTTCCTTGGAGGCGTATGGATATTATCCTTTCACTGACAGCATTGTACTTCAGGACAGATCTTCAAACAATCTTTGTGACAATGAATGTCACACCATTCCTCTTCAATTTGTCCTTCCCAACATAGTAGATCATATGGTTGTCTGATTCAAAATGGCCAAGACAAGTCAGCTCACTAATGCCTAGGATGGGAGCTCTGGTGGTATAGGGCTTAAGGCATTTGACTTCTAACCAGAAGGCTGGTAGTTCAGACCCAGCAGCCACTCCTTGGAAGGAAGTTTGGGCAATCTACTTCCATAGTGATACTGCCTCAGAAATCCAAGGAGGGGTTGCTATGAGTTGGATCCAACTCAACCGCAGTGAGTTTGATACCTTTTGGAATGCCTAGGATATTAATCTTTCTGCATTCCATTTCATTTTTGACAACTTCCAATTTTCCTAGATTCATACTTCGTACAGTCCATGTTCCAAAATTAATGGATGTTTGTATGTTTCTACTCATTTTGATTCATGGTACATCATCCAGTTGAGGTCCAAAAAGCTTTATTCTATCCATATTTTTAAGGTTGTCTATACTCTGAGGAGTCAGCTCTTCCCCAGTCACATTTTGAGTGCCTTCTGACTTGATGGGCTCATCTTCCAGCACTATATCAGACAGTGTTTCAGGGCTATCCATAAAGTTTTCCAGTAATAGACAGTGTTTCACTGCTCTTCATATGGTTTACACTGGCCATTTGTTTGAGAATAGATGCCCTCTTCCTTCTTTGAGTCTGTCTTACCTGGAAGCTCCACTGAAACCTGTCCACCGTGGGTAACCCTGCTATTTTGAAACACCAGTGACATAACCTCCAGCCCCACAACACCATGCCAGCCACCACAGGATAACAAACTAACAGACAAGTTTGTCTTCCTTAGTTGTTCCTAATACCACTGCACCCACCTATCTCAGACCCCACCCAGGTAAAAAGCAGCCCCTGAGCCCCATGTCCACCTACCTTGGGCCCAGGCTTTAAAATAGAGCCTCCCCCAAGTGAACAGCCCCTGAGCCTCTGGCCCACCTACCGTGGGCTCTAGCCAATAAGCAGCATCACAGTAAATGGAGAAAAGATTGAAATTGTCAAAGATTTCATACTACTTGGTTCCAGAAACAACACCAATGGAAGCAGCAGTCAAGGAATCAGATGTCATTAGACAAGAACTTCTGGTAAATTGGCAGAATAGGAAGACAAGCTACACAGACCCTCTTCAACAAAGAAAAGTGAAACCAATTGATACAGATACAGAAGATAATCCTGGAACCCTGAACTTTGAATGGAAGGATAAAGAAGTAGATTAGACACCAACTAGTAGACAAACGTGAAAGAAAACAGTGAATAAGCAGACAAACTGAGCTGCAGACTGTAAGCTATCCTGGCAGCACAAACAGTTTGAATATTTCCAAGATGTGTTAGGACCTGAGAGTTAACCTAAAAATCAGCCTTGCTCACCAAGAGCTGCATGGGTGATGACACTGGTGGCTGATGACTAACAAGGAATACAGCAAAGAAGGAGGCAAACTAAGCTGTGGACTTTTGGCTGTCAGGAGGGCACAGCCATTTTGAATATTTACAATTGGTGGCCATTTTGGATATTTAAAGTGACAGCATTCTCATTCAGCTTCCAGGGACCTAAGAATAGGCTCTGCTTGCCAAGGACAGCACAGACATATGGGAAGCTGATGACTGGAAAGGAGACAGGTGGTGAGGGCATAAGTTCTGCCAACTAGAGAATAAAGGAGCATAGTACCCTCCTTGCTCAGGTACATCCAAAGAAAAGAAAAATCTTAGGCAAATTGCTCAAACTTACAATCACCAATTAAACATAAATACAATGTCACAGTGTTTCAGAAACAATAGACCATCATAGTCCACACAAAGAAGCAACATAAAGCAGTAAAAACAAGGGACCAAGATACAGACCCAGAACATATCCCTGAGGAAAATCAGCATTGGAACTCCCTGATAAAGAATTCAAAAGAATTATATTTAGGTACCTTCTACAGAGTGAGAGATCAAGGAAAACATTGACAAAATTGTGGAAAACACAGAGAAAACCCTAGAACAATTATGGAAGACAATACAAGAACAAAATGACAAAATAAATGAAAGATTAGAAATTATACAGACTCTACAGATAGAAATCCAGAATATTAATACTAAATTTTCTGAAATAGATAACACATTGAACAAAGGAGTAGAATTAAGACAGCAGAACACAGAATTACTGTGATTGAAGACAAGTACCTCAATACATATTTGTAAAGGGATCAATTAGCAAAAAGATCAAAACAAAATGCTGAAGGACTAATTTTCATGTGGGAGACCATCAAGAGGAATAACCTACATGTAACTGGAATTCCAGAACAGGAAGAGACAAATAAAACCACAAAAAAAAATTATTGAAGATTTGTTGGAAGAGAATTTCCCTGCTGTGATGAAAGATGAGAATATATCCATTCAGGAAGTCCATCAAACCCAAAACAAGATAAACCCCAAAAGAAAATCACCAAGACATATCATCATCTCACCAAAACCAAAGACAAAGAAAGAATCCTGAAAGCATCATGGTAAAAATAAAAAGTTACCTACAAAAAGCAATCAATAAGACTAAGCTCTGATGTCTCAGCAGAAACCATGTAGGTGAGAAGGCAATAGGATGGTATATATAAAACCCTGAAAGAAAAAAATTTCCAACCAAGAATTACATACCCAACAAAACTGTCCCTCAAATAAGATGGTGAAAATAGGACATTTCCAGATGAGCCAAAATTAAGGGAATTTATTAAAACCAGACCAACTTTACAAGAGATGCTAAAGGGAGTCCTTTGGACAGAAAACAAACAAAAACCGACCATTAACACACATAATGACACAACTTGAATTTCCAGTTATGGAAATACCCAAAGTAAATACAAGATTCTAAATGGAACTAGAGACATCAGTTGGCAAATAAGGACAACTACAAACCAAAAAGAGGGGAAAAAAAAATAGTGTAGTTACAGATTTTCTAAATGGTGAGGAAGTCAAGACAATTGCAAGGTAGAACTGACTGTTCTAAACTTGCAAAGAAAATTATAAATCAAAGGGAAACCACAAAGAAAAATGATAAACTTTCACATCAAAATTAAAAAGAGGACAAGCACAAATATTTAGCAAATACTAAAACAACTGCAATGAAGTAAGTGATAACACAGTTCATAAACAAAATGAGCTCACCACAGAAAATTATATGGAACAAATAAATCAGTAACAACATGAAAAAACATATAACAAAATAACAGCAACAACTTCATACTTGTCGATAATTACACTGAATGTAAATGGATTATATGCACCACTCAAGAGATGGAGAGTTGCAGGCTGGATAAGAAAACATAACTCATCAATAGGCTGTCTATAAGAGACACCTTAGAGAGAAAGACAAAAATGGATTAAAAATTAAAGGTTGGAAAAAGATATATTAAGGAAATAGCAACCATAAAAGAGCAGAATTGGGGATATCAATATCTGATAAAATTGATTTTAAGACAAAAACCACCCTAAGAGAGGAAGGGCATTATATAATGATTAAAGGATCAATTGAAAAAGAGCACATAACCATAATAAATATCTGCGCACCCAATGAAAGAGCCCTAAAATGCATAAATCAGACTTTAACAGAATTGAAAAGATAATAGATGACTCCACAGTCAGTAGGAGACTTTAATACACTACTTTCAATGACAGATAGAAGAACTGGAAAGAAATTTAACAAAGACACAGAACTAAAAAATGCAATCCATCAACTTGAACTTACAGACATCTACAGAGCACTTCACCCAACAACAGCACAATATACATTCTTTTCCAGTGCACATGGACCATTATCCAGGATAGACTATATGTTAGGCCATAAAGCAAGCATTAATAAATTTAAAAACATTGAAATACTGCAAAGCATCTTCTCAGATCACAGTGCTATAAAATTATAAATCAACAATAGGAAGATGAAGGGAAAAAGAGCAAACACATGGAAACGTAGCACCTTCCTTGAAAATGACTAGGTAATAGAAGAAATAAAAAGTGAAATTCAAAAATTCCTTGAATCAAACGAGAATGAAAACACAACATACCAAAATCTTGGGACACAGCAAAAGCAGTGATCAGAAACCAATTTATACCAATAAATGCACACATCAAAAAAGAAGAAAGGGCCAAAATCAACACTTTAACCCAACATCTCCAAGAGTCAGAAAAAGAACAGGAGGAGGAAAAAAGAAAAGCCTATGGTCACCAGAAGAAAAGAGAAAAAAAAAAAAAGATTTGCACAGAAATAAATGAAACAGAAAATAGAAAGCCAATAGAAAAAATCAACAAGAATAGAAGTTAGTTCTTTGAAAAGATTAATAAAATTGGCAAACCACTAACAAATTGAACATAGGAAAAGAGGGAGAGAACACAAATAAGAAACTAATTGGGGAACATCAGAACCAACAGAAATTAAAAGGATAATATCAGGATACTATGAAGAACTATAAAAATTTTGAAAATCTAGAAGAAATGGAGAGATTTCAAAAAACATACTATTTACCTAAACTAACACAGTCTGAGATAGAAAATTTGAACAGACCCATAACAAAAGAAGAAACTGAACAGGTCATCAAAAAATTACCAACTAAAAAAAGCCCAGGCCCAGACTGTTTTACTGGAGAGTTGTACTGAACATTCAGAGAAGAACTTTCACCAATTTTTGTTTTTTCAATTGTCATTTAATTTTATTTTTTATTGTGAATTGGGTGAAGGTTTACAGAGCAAATTCACTTTCCATGCAGCAGTTCACGTATATTTTATCTCATGACATTGACCACAGTTTACCACAATGGAAAGCTCCCTTCCATCTTCCTCCCCATAGTTACCTCTTCCCAGTGTCCATCCCTCCATGCACTCCTGCCTCCTGAGCTGTCTCCCTGTGCATAAGCAGCCCTTCTTTCTCCCATGA
>NW_006921591.1:16113747-16114511 GCF_000298275.1 Orycteropus afer afer
GACCAGGGAAAAGAAAAAAAGTTGAAAACTAGGACCTGGGAGGGAAAGAATAAGATTAATAGTAAAAAGGACAAAAGTATTATTAATAATAGTTGTTTTAATACAGACAAATGCAAGCAAAGTAATCACCAGAAAAAAGAAAGCGAAAAAGAAAAAGAAAGAAAAAATCAGTGGAGGACAGGGCAGGGCATCCAGGCTCCATCTGAACACACAGACTGTGATGGAGTTCTTGTGGGCCCAGAAGGTGGGTGGGAGTGGGGGATGGTCGCACCTCTGTTCACCAAGCAGGTGTGGGGTATAAGAGTAACAAGAGGAGTGTCACACCTTTTCAGTCTTGTAGGTCCGGAGTGTCCTTGTGTTTGCTGGAAAGCCGAACCTCTTCTTAAGCCCCTGGAATCTCGGAAAGCGCTGTCTCTTTAAATACCCAAAATAGTCAAGCCGCTTGTAACTTTCAAAATGGCAGTGCTGTCCAGACCGGCACAAGTCCACAGCTCAGCCCACTTTTTTCTTCATCTTCTCTGTTTATTCCCCAGCCACCAGAGCAGTCCCCGTGCAGTCCCTGGCTAGCAGCGCTGATTTTTAGGTTAATTCTTAGGTCCTACCACCACTCGGGAATCTGCAAGCTGTCTGTGCCGTCAGGATCGCTCAGGATCGTTGCCAGATTGCAGGTCTGTCTGTCTCCTTTCTTGGTATTTTCATGCAAATTCTTCTGCTAGTTGGGGTTTAGTCTACTTCTGTATCCTTCCCTTCAAGGCTCAGGGGTC
>NW_006921591.1:16115439-16159288 GCF_000298275.1 Orycteropus afer afer
CTGAGGAGTGGCTGGTGGGTTTGAACCGCCAGCCTTCTGGTAAACAGTCAAGTGCCTTAGGCACTATGCTACCAGAGCTCCTACAATAGCTACCAAAAAACCTTCTTTGGTGAGTAGCAACTGGGGTCTTAAAAGCTTTTGAACAGCCATCTAAGATGCAACTATTGGTCTCCTTTCATCTGAAGCAAAGAAGAGTGAAGAAAATCAAAGGCATTTGAAGCAATTAGTCCAGGGATTTGGCGGACCTTGAGACGAGAAGAACTAGATAGTGCCTGGCTACAATGCCAAACACTCGGGAAGGGATCAAAACAGGATAGAGTGAGTGAGAGGAAAAATGTGGAACAAAATTCAAAAACACAAAAATGACAATTATTACTGGTCAGATAGAGTCTGGTGAAACACCCAAGAATATGGCCCCGGGATACCCTTCAGGCCTAGGATTGTAATCACTCCCATGAATTGGCTCTCAGCCCAACAGTAGAAAGACTTACATGCAGACTACCCATGCAGATGCACCCCAGGGTGATGCACCCATCTGCTCCAGGGAGATACACCCCTTAGAGCAGTTGGCCATGGGGCACCAGAGGGGCAGCATTCACATGGAGGGAAAGCTGGACAGACAGGAGTGCATAGTTAAGAAGGGCACAGAGAGGGGGTGGTCACAGGGATAGAAGGGGAGGAGAGTGTGTTACGGTTGGGGATGGTAATCGGCTTGAAATCAAATGTACATGAACAGTGAATGTAAAACAAATTTATCTCTGTAAATTTGCACCCAAAGCACAATAAAATAAATAAAAATAAACAATTTATAAATAGTGTGTGTGTGTGTGTGGGGGGGAATGTTGGAATTAGAACTACCATTTGATCCAGCAATCCCATTACTAGGTATGTGTCCCAAAGAAGTGAGAGTCAAGACATGAACAGATAAATGCACACCCATGTTCATCACAGCACTAATTACAATAGCAAAAAGATGGAAAGAACCTAGATGCCCATCAACAGAAGAGTGAATAACCAAACTGTGGTATGTACACACAATGGAATACTATGCCATACTACAGAACGCTCCTTAGAAGTGAGGATGGCAAGACTCCATCTCACTTACTTTGGACATGTTATCAGGAGGGATCAGTCCCTGAAGAAGATCATCAGACTTGGTAAAATAGAGGTCAGCAAAAGAGAGGAGGACCCTCAACAAGATGGAATGACACATAGCCCATTGTGAAGATGGTGCAGAAGTGGGCACCATTTCATTCTATTGTGCATGGGATCACTATGAGTCAGAACTGACTTGACAGCACCTAATAATAATATTGTAACACTTCTATGACAGATGCTTTTCATATATAAACTCACGTAATCTCCAAAAAAGTCCTATTATCCCCATTTTACAGATGGAGAGATCAAGGCATAGAGTGATTAAGTAACTTGTGGACATGGGATCTTAACCCAGGCAGTCTGGCTGTAGTATCTGTGCTATTAACCATATACTGTGTTAGCCAGGGGAGACAGGCCATGAGATTAATCTGTACAAAATGTACTAGCCTGTTCAAAATGAGACAGTTTGTGTGATTTTTGTGTCAGTCAGGGTCCAATTAGAAACTGAAGCCACACAGTAATTTTAATAGGGAAAGCTTAATATTTTTTTTTAAATGTCATTATATGAAGAACTATTATTACTAGTATAACAGGGCATTGGAGTAATGGGAGATTGGCTTATGATAAGTAAAGATAAAAAAGTAGGTGGATAGCAGCTATAAGGAACAGCCACTACCCCTGCCCAGCACTGAGATCTAGACATCATAGAAGTGCAATCATGACTCACTGGATGGCATGGATGTTACTAAGGTGCCACACTGACAGAGCTTGCTGGAAATTCTTCCTGTGGGGTAATAGAGAAACCACCTGCAGGGCTGTGCCATATAACAAAACTCAATACAAAGTCACCCCAGAGGATGTTAGGGAAGCTACCCACAGGACCAGCAGCACTTTGCTGCAAAGCCACCGAAGTGATGCCAGGGAAGTTGCTAGGACAGGGCACTTCTGGAGCTGGACACAGAGACTACACTTGAGGAGGCCAGTGTGGAGAAATTGTATGTTGCAAGAGTCTGACAAGAGGAGCGCACTGGAACCAGAAAGAAAAAAATCCAGTCCTCCTCCATTGTCCCTACAGTGTCCTCTACTGGCCAACATTAACATTGTGCCAGCTGGAGTTAAATGCCATGGAGTGGACTCCAACTCATAGCGACCCTGTGTACAACAGAACAAAACACTGCCTGGTCCTGTGGCAGCCTCACAGTCCCTGCTATATACAATACCGTCGTTGCAGCCACTGTGTCAGTCCATCGCACTGAAGATCTTCCCTTTTTTCCTTGACCCTCCATTTTACCAAGCATGATATCCCTCTCCAGGGAATGGTCCTTTCTGACAACATGACCAAAGTGGGTGAGACAAAGTCTGTCCATTCTCGTTTCCAAGGAGCATTCCAGCTGCATTTCTCCCAGGACAGATTTATTTGTTCTTCTGGCAGTCCTTGGCACTTTCAGTGGTTAAGTGGCCAGCACTACAACTCAAAAGCATCAACTCTTCTTCAGTCGTCTTTATTCATTGTCCAGGTTCCACATGCATATGAGGTGACTGAAAATACCATGGTTTGGGTTAGGTGCACCTTACCTTTCAAAGACACATCTTTGCTCTTCCGCACTTTAAAGAGGTCTTTTGCGGCAGATTTGCCCAGTGCAATATGACATCTGATTTCTTGACTGCTGCTTCCCTTGGTGTTGATTGTGGAACCACCAAAAAAAAAAACTCCAAAAGTTCTTTTTGATAGTTCCACAAGTGCAACTGAGTAATATGAAATCTTTGACAACTTCAATCTTTTCTCCATTTATGGTGATGCTGTTTATTGGTCTAGTGAGGATTTTGTTTTCTTTATATTGAAGTGTAATCCATACTGCAGACTGTAGTCTTTAATCTTCATCAGTAAGAGCTTCAGGTCATCTTCACTTTGAGCAAGCAAAGTGGTGTCATCTGCATATCGCAGGTTGTAATGAGTCTTCTTCCAATCCTGATACCGCACTGTTCTTCATATAGTCCACATTCTTGGATTATTTGCTCAGCATATATTTAAAGGGCCTATCTTAATTCCTCAGAGCAGGCAATGAAGAATGGATTTGGAGCTGAAAGGTAATAAATTGATAGCTGGTACAGTTTTCAAAGAACAAAACCCAGCATGGGTGGCATGGGGTATGGGGGAGATGAAGCTAAAAGGGCTGGCCAGGACAGAGTACACAGTGCCTTGTGGGCCACAATAGTGTTTAGACTTTATTTTAAATGCGGTTGAGTACTTTTGAAGAGTCTATAGAAGGAGAAGGGCATGATCATGCCTGGGTTTTAGAACATGACTTCAGTGTGGACAGAGGGTTGAAGAAAGCCAGTCAAGAGGCAAAGAGACTAGTTGGGGGGTAATTGTAGTTACACAGGAGAGAAATAATGGTAGCTTGAAATTGAGAGCAGCAGTGGACTTAGAAGAAAGCAGGATTTGGGCTATATATTTACAGACCTGGGAACCCTATGGGGGAAGTTTTACTCTATCCTAAAAGGTTGTTAAGAGTCAGAATCAACTTGATGACTGTGGGTCGTTCATGGGATTTGGTGATTGACTGGGTAGGAGGTTGTGGGAGAAGAGTCAAAGGTCAATGGTCATGGATGTCTCCTGCTTTCTATATTGGGAGACTTTGTTGTCTGGGGTGCATCCTCTGCCCTTTCTGCTCCTGGCTACTGGACTCTCAGTAATTAAGTCCCATTCTCACTCTGTCTCCTGAGACATCCCTTCTCTTTGATTGATTAAGCCTGCAATGTAGTGAATTACTTAATATGGCTCTTCTAGCCATGGTCTTCATGACTCCCACCAGATGACTAATTGGGACTATGAAAATGTGAGGTGCTTGTGGACCACCAAGGTGATTAGATAGTTTGTTAATAATGTAAGGTACATGGCACCTTTGTGTGAGTGGAACCATGCAAATAAGGTATATGGAACCCTAACATATGGATTGGTCAGGTTTGCCATTCCTTTAGGCTTAAAACGAGCCACCCCAGAGACAGAAAGGCGGGGGTGGGGGGGGTGGCGCTCACTATCATCGAGAAAGACGAGCCAGGAGTGGAGTGCATCCTTTGGACCTGAGATCACTGTGCTGCATGCATGAACTTCCTAAATTCAGGAGAAAGAGAGCTGTAACATTTTGCTGAGATGGCAGCAGAGAAACTGTCGCAGTAGAGGCAGCAGAACCAAGAGACCAGCACAAGACAGAGTGGTGGACTTCCTAGCCCATGGAGCAAGAAAGCTGAGTGCCTTCAGACAGAGGCTTTCTGGCATAGTGGGGTGCCTCCCTGGGCACCTATCAGTGGAGCTAAAAGAGCCTTGCAACACTTTCCCAAGCAGGGCAGAAGCCAGGCCAAGAGACTGAAGACCAAAGAGAGGCATGCCTTTGGGCACAGCTGAGGAGAGGCTGTCCTGATCAAAGACTGTCCCTGAGTCATTCCTGATCCTGAATTGTAACTTGTTACTTCCCTAATAAACCCTGTGATTGTGTGGGAGTTCTGTGTGGCCATTGCAATGAATTATTGACCCAGCAGAGAAGTGTAGAGTTTTTTTGGGAGGAGTGGTTGGTGTCAGAACATGTAAAAAGGTTTAGGATTGCAGGATGTCTGACCTGCACCTCACAGGAGTCAGCCTTGTGCTGTTAATGTGGATCTTGATCCTTCTCCCACCTTGTGAAGTTAGAGGATGTCAGATGCTGCCCCAAGCCCTTTTTGCAATACCTCTTTGGAAAGATAATTTATTTTCACTTATTGAAGCTTTTTAGTGCCCTGGGATGCTCAAGAACTCCCAGATTGGGGCAAAATAGATGTACAGAAGGAAAACAAGGTCTTGAAAGAAGCCAGAAACTGCTTAATGCAAAGGTCAGTGGTGGTAGGCAGCCAGTGTCTGCTGGCATGATCTTGCCTACTCTCCTTTCAGGAGGGTCTCTTCTTCTGTCTTCTCTCTGGCATCTTCTAATTCAGCCAAGCCAAACTGTAGCAAGCCTAGGGGATGCAAGCATATCATTTGCACTGCCTGGATTACCTGGAAGCAGATCACCCCTGGCTCTGGACTTCATCCTCCTGGAACCTTTATTCCCCAGAGGACTTACTCCCTGCTGGAGGTTGAGAGTAGATTGTATCAGCGGATCTAGAGTCTTGTTCTCACACACCCCTGCCCACGCCTTCACCCCACCTGTTCTACTGTGCAGTTGTAAGGACAGGTTGCTAAGGTGTGAAGGGCTGGAGGGGACTGACTGGGGACCTGGACTTCAGCCACAACTATGGTGACAGAGCCCACATGGAGTAGATTTTATACTCATGCCCTCTATATTTATTGACTGTCAAAACCTGCCAGAGTCTGACACCTTGACACTGCTTTGTGAGTTGGGCATAGACTGTTCACAGCATGAGTATAATTATATTTGATTTTGCACAACCCAATCTAGTGGATACTATTTATCTGCTCACTAGGTTGGTTTCCCAAGACCTCAAATCAGTGTCAGTGCTCAGTTTTCCCTAACTTCATCCACATGTGAAAAGATCAGTGTCCTAGCCCTTTTCCCCAATGGCAAGCACTCCTCATTTTCCCAGGTCCCTGAGCTCAAGTTCTCTGATCTGGTTCACTTCAGAGCTAAACAGGGCAGATTGGGAGACCCATTCTTGTTCTCTCTGCTATAAGCAGCATTGCAAACCTGAAATGTGTATTTGACCTGTTTAAACAAAAAAGAAGTGGAACAAGGGTCCTGGGAGACAGAGGTCCAGTAGAGGGAAGTTGGGGATGGGGGGACTTGGCCAGGGTTGAATGTGGAAATGCCTCTTGGAGCAATGTTGGGGTAGCGTAGGAGTTGAGAGCATGGAGTCAGAGCCAGACCACCTGAGTTAAGACTCTAGCTCTCCAACTTACTGCATGGGGCATATTACTTAATCTCTCTCTACCTCAGTTTCTTCATATACAAATGGGGCTAATGACAATACCAAGGAGTCCTGCTGGTGCAGTGGCTAAAGTGCTCAGCTACTAATCGAACCCACCAGTCTCTTCACAAGAGAAAGATGTGACGGGCAGTCTTCTGTAAAGATCATAGCTTTGGAAACCCTACAGGGCAGTTCTACTCTGTCCTATAGAGTCATTGTGAGTTGGAATCAGCAGCAACAAGTTTAGTTTTTAGGTGGTTAATGACAATACCTGCCTCCTAGTGTTGTTTTAAGGAGTTCTGGTGGCACAGTGCCTAAGTCATTTGACTGCTAGCCAGAAGGTTGGTGGTTCAAATCCACTAGCCACCCCGCAGAAGGAAGATGAGGTGATCTACTCTATAAAGATTTACCACCTGGGAAACCCAATGGGGGTTGCCATGAATTGGAATTGACTCTATGGCAGTGTGTTTTAGTGTTGTTTTAAGGATTAAATGAGTTGATATTTAAAAAATACTTAAAGAGTGCTTGGCATGGAGTTAATGTTTAGGAGGTTGAGTATAATTTTTGTTTACCAGTCATTGCCCTGGCAGTTGTGAGGAAGCCACTCAGTGTGGCACTTTTGGAAGAGTTGTGGGTGATTCTGATGTGCAGCCAGGTTGGGTGGTATTGCCCTGCACAGTATACTCAAGTGCCCTGGTAGATTTCTGCTTCTTTCTGGTTGCCCCACCAGCCTGGGAACTCTCTAAGGGGAGCAACTGGGCCATGTCCACTCTCTCATACTCAGCACCTGACAGAGAATGTTTGCTGAATACATGACTGAATTGTGATGGGAGGGAGGGCAGGCCTCAGAGGCACTGACCTGTGAAGTTCAGCCCACATTTCTCAAGGGGCCACCCAGGGAAAAGCCTGATGAGACAAGGCCTCTAAAACCCAGTCTGGTCTCCTCTGAATTAGGTACCTCAGAAGGGTCCCCAGCATCTCTGACATTGCTCTCAGCAGCAGCTGGAAGCCACCCTCAGCCACTGTAGCCAGATCAGAGCAGCCTGCTTTCTAAGTCCCTTGCCTTGCTCAGTGTGCTAGCCTACTGATGGTTCTGCACTGGGGCCTGGGGAAGAAAGAGGTCAGCCTCGAGGTCTGGACTCAGACCCTGCACAGAATGCATACACAGTGCCCTGAGGACCCCATGGGAGTTGGGCCACAGCTGCCCCACTCTGGCCCTAGCCTGTTTGAGTCTCCTTCTCCTAGACCCTGGTGACTCAGCATTTCCTCCATCCCCAAACTACAGTTAGACCCTTAGCTCCCACACCAGGAATTCTGAATCTGGCACCCAAGTCTCTCTTTGACAGCCAAATGAATGAATGTTAAGAGCCATCTGGTTGCCCAAACTAGTGGCAGCTGTCGGGGAAAATGCTTGCATACATATGAATTGGTTTTGTTTAGATCTTCATTTGAGCAAGAAGAGATTTGCTAAATTATTCAGGGTACAATAACCAGAGGAAGGTAGAACTGACACCCAAGGGGAAGGGCAGGAGAGAGGAGACCAGAGGCAACTAAGGGGCCCAGCAAGCAGAAGTTCCTGTGGCTGAAGGAGAAAGCCATACTGCTGCAACATGGGCTCTGTGAGAATACCCACTTCCTCCAAACCTAGCCAATGCTGGATTGGCCCTGCACAGAGTAGGCACATTTAGGGTTTGGTGCCCCAGTACAGTGGGCAGAGCTCTTCTCTCTCTCTAGACTCCCTCAGTGATTTTCACTTAGGCCTGTTCTGCCCAGTCCCGCATTGGGGCTCCCTCCATGAACAATATCACAGCTCTCACATAGGGAGCAGCTGCTCTGTGCCAGGCTATTTCCTTATATTAGCCTATTTTGATGGGAAACAGCAGCTCAGAGGGGTTAAGTAACTTTCCTGTGGACACAGAGCTGTCACTGGTGGGCCCAGAACTGGGACCCATGGTACCCTAATGCAGAGCCTGTCCTGGTTTCTGTATGAAGCCTGCAGCCTCATTGAAGAAGAGCTAGCCCAGGGTTTCTACAACAGGGATGTCAGTACCCTATTATGAAGCAGCAAAGCCTCCTGGAGATCCCAGGAGCCTCACCCTGGTGCTAGGATGTTCTGAGTGAATAGATTTGAAGCAGTAGCATGTGGGTCACCCAGGAGCCCCACCTGGAGAAGTTCAGCCACTAGGTCTCTGCTTTCTCCCTGGGTGCTGCTGACCTAGTCTCCTACAATGAGAAGGAAATGGAGAGTTGACATTAGATCATCTTTTGGGGCAGGAAGCCTCTGACCTACCTGGGGCTCTTTTTAAATGCAAATTCCAGGGTCCCCCCTTAGAACTACTGAATTAGACCCTCTATGGACAAGACTCAAGAAGCTGCATTTTTCACAGGCTTCTCTCTGAAGTTTGAGAATCATTGCTTTTGGATCAGCCAACATTTAGATTAATGCAGACCCTTCTGAGGGAAAAGGCCTAAATTGTACCTGAAACAAAGATCTCCTGCAGGTACCATATGACTCCACACACATGAACTCTGCCCACCAGCTAGAATTCCTGAAGACACACACACAAGTGCATACACACACATGCACCCTGTTCCAGGCAGTGTTTGGAAGTCTAGCCCAAATAAGAATGATATTCATTCACTAACCCCATCAGGTTCTCTCAGATTTAATCCAAAGGTGCAGAGAGAGAGTTCATAGTGGGGCTTGAAGACTAGAGACTCTCAGAGATTACAAGTGATGGAGTTAGTCTGAGAGTGGGTTATGCTCTTTACCACTTGATGTAAACATTGCTGGCTGCCATGTACTGTTCCCACCTACTTCCTCACCACTTTTGAATTAGGCGTGGCCACATGACCCATGCTGGCCTGTGAATGTAAGTTGTACATAACAGGTGTCACTTCCATGTAAAAGCATTTCAGAATGAAGATGGCATTCTTTATCTTCCCTTCCCCCAAGTGAGGATGACATAGAGCAGAGCTCTCTACCACCCACGATAGACATGTTGTTGTTGGATGCAATTCGATTCCAACTCATAGCAACCCTGAGTGACAGAGTATAACTGTCCCATAAGATTTTCTTGTCTGTGATCTTTAAGGAATCAGATTGCCAGGTCTTTCTCATGCAAAGACACTGGGTGGATTTGAATGACCAACCTTTCAGTTAGCAGCCAAGCCCTTAACTGATGCACCACCAGGGTATAGTGCAAAAATAAACCTTTGTGGTTTTAAGGCCCAGGTTTCGGAGTTATTTGTTACCACAACATTACCTACCATATCCTATTGCAAGGCTTAAATTCACTCACCTTTGACAATTCATGTAATTTGGGGATCAAACTAGAAATGGGTTGTGGAGAGGTTCATTAATAGGAAGTGAGAATTCTGTTCATTTGAGGCAATCCTGCAAATTCTTAATGCTTAAGCCTTTACAACCTTTGTAGTTGATGCTACAAAGCCTTTCTTAAAGATAAACATCAAGAAATGATTGAACACAGTTGTTAAAAATACTCTATTTGGGGGTATATGAGAGTGTTTGTGCATCTTTGTTGTTGTTGTGTGCCATGGAGTCGATTCTGATAGAATAAAACTGCCCCATAGGGTTTCCAAGGCTGTAATCTTTATGGAAGCAGACTGCCATATCTTTCTCCTGCAGAGCAGCAGCTGGTGGGTTCAAACTGCCAACCTTTTGGTTAGCTGCCAAGCACTTAACGATTGCACCATCAAGGCTCTTTCTTTGTGTCTTTATTCTACCTTTTTCCACTGAAAGAGCACATGCCCAACTAAGGTGATAGTTCAGGAAGGCAAAGAAAATGGGATTGAGAAAACTCCATTTCTTCACTTTCTGTCCCTCCTCCCTTCACATCTCATTTCTTTGAAAAGCTGAAAGCACGGCAAAGAGGTAAGGCTCTGCTTTCTACTTCCATTCTTGGTGTTATAAGCCCTCCCTCTGTTCCCATGGCAGCCTGGCACACTTCAGCCATGCACTTTTCACACTGCATTTTGTCTTGTTCCTTGTCTGTCTCTCCCAACTGGGCTGTGAATGTCTCGTGGGCAAGGTCAGGTCTGACTTCTTGTCTCATAGGCACCTGGCCCAGTACCTGGCACACTGTAGGTGCTCAGTGCTGGGCAGTTGGTGAGTGGGAGGATAGAACAGGAGCAAAGAGAGGGAGAAAGCACTGTAAGGAGATGCCTGTGGGCCTGAGAATAACTCAATCTAAAAGCATTTATTGAGCACCAATTGTGTGTAAGTAGAGAGTTTCCAGGGTAGTGGGGCAACCAGAAAGAAGTAGAAGTCTGCCAGGGGACTTGAGCATACTGTGCAGGGCAGTACTGCCCAACCTGGGTGTATATCAGAATCACCCAAGGCCTTCTTGTGTAAGGCTCTGTGGAAAAGTCCAGATTTTACATTACAGTTTACAAATATTTTCATGTATGTTATTTTTTAACTTCGCAACACCCTGATGAGATAAACCATACATGAATTATCCTTATTTTACCTTAGAAGAGAATGGGACTTAGGATATTTACATGAGGAGCAGTGAAAAAAGCAGTGGCCTTGTGCCATAGATCTTGCTTTAAGTCCTGGTTTTGCCCTCAAGCAGCTCTGTGACCATAGGATAATTCAGCATCCTGGCTTATAAAATGAGGAGACTGACTGGCTCTGCATCCAGCTCACTTCTCAAAGTCCTCCAGCCTCCGAGTACTTGCCTGAAGCCTAGCAATTGCTGAATAGAAAGTCTCAAACCAAGAAAACCAAACTCACTGCCATCAAGTCATTTTCTATCTCATAGCAACCCTTCCTTAGGTTTCCAAGGTGGTATTTCTGTGGAAGTCGATTGCCCAACCTTACTTCCGAGGAGTGACTGGTGGGTTTGAACCTCCAGCCTTCTGGTTACCAAATGCCTTAGGCACTACACCACCAGATCTCCTGAATAAAAAGTCTAGATACCATGAATCCAAGGGCAAGCTCAGGCCCAAGGAGCCAGGCCAGAGTAGGGACCACTTGTCTCTGTATCTGCAACGCAACTGCTTGAACAATTTCTCTTAGAAAAATCAGCACAAGCCCAGTCCCCATGAGGCGGAGGTTAAAGATGTCCCAAATGTCCAAACTACCGTGCCACTCCATCATTTCAGACATTAACTCCTCCTCCTCCTCCCAGTAATCTCCCCCATCTTAGGGTTCTGTATTTCACTGTAACGCCTCACAGAACTCACAGAAACCCAAGGAGGGGTGACAATGAGTCGGATCTGACTCGACCACAGTAAGTTTGAGACCCTGAGAAGGTGACATTGGAGCAGAGACTTGTATGAAGTGAGGGAGTGAGCAACGTGGAAATCCAGGGAAAGAGCTACATGGAAATCTGGGGAAAGAGGAATGGGCAATGGCAAAAACACCGAGGCAGGAGTGTATCTGGCATGTTTGAGGAACAGCGTGAAAGCCAGTGTATAAGTGGTGGGGAGAAAAGGGAGGGGTGAATTTAGAGACCCAGATGAGGGGCTAAATTAAACTTTTATTTAATCTTTGATTGATTGCCGAGATCTGTGTGTCTCTGGCTAAGCCTGTTTCCCGTGGGCAGCAGCCTCCCTTAGAGAAGAAATCTCATCTTCTCATCATTACCTATAGCCAGACATGAGCCTGCATTGGCCATCTGCAGGTTGGTGCTGGCAATTCATGCGCACCTCAGGCTTTCCCAGGATACCCAAAGGCACAGCTCTCAGAAGAGCAGGTCATACCCAGCTTACCTTTGAAGGGTACTACATCAACCAGAAGGAGCCCTGGTGGCACAATGGTTTGAACCCACCAGCCACTCTGCAGGAGAAAAGACCTGGCAATCTGCTCCTATAAAGGTTACAGCCTAAGAAACCCTGTGAGCAGTCCTATTCCATCCTATAGGGTCACTATGAGTCAGAATTGACTTGACTTGATAGCACACAACAACAACAACAACACACCAAACCAGTTTCTGTCAAGTTGACTCTAACTCATGGCAACTTCATTTGTCTCAAAGTAGAACTGTGCTCCATAGGCGTTTCAGTGGCTGATTTTTCAGAAATAGATCCCCAGACCTTTCTACCAAGGTGCTTCTTGGGTGGACTCGAACCTCCAAACTTTTGGTTAGCAGCTGAGTATGTTAATCATTTACAACACTCAGGGACTCCCCTACATCAACACGTGGAACTAAATTAACAAGGACTGAACAAGGACTTAAGGACTTCAGTCCTTAAAAAGGACTGAAGCATCATAATGTGGCCCTTCCTGCCTCTGCTTTATATCTCCCCAACCCCCCATTTTAGAGAAAGAACCTCTAACTACATAATTATAGACTAGTCTTTCTTACCTCCACATATTTGCACATGCTTTTCTCTCTACCTGAATCACCCATACCCCTCCTTGCTTGGATCCTTCAGCCTTCCTTTCAGATCTATTCCCCCCGGAAGCCCCACTCCTTCTCTCCCTTCTCTGTTCTGCCAAAGCTCGCTCCCTCTACTTCCTCTGTAATCTTGTTGAACCACACTGTTGTATGATTTCCTGTTTTCTATTCTTCTTCTCTAGAAAGAAACCTCCATGAGGGAAAAGATCAAGTCTATTCTATTCACATGAACCACTAGTTCTAGCATCATGGCTAGTGCATAAGAAGAGCTCAAGAAATGCTGGCTGAACAGTAAGAGGAAAGGAAACCAGATTGTTGGCTCACTGGCTCTGGTGACCACACTTCAGAGTGGAAAGGAGCCAGAGAAGAACCGAAACAGGAGGGGACAGAGGGCCAAGGTACTCAGGGAATAGGGCAAGGAAGAGAGCAAGCAGGGAACAGACCCTGTCAGGAGGCTAGATGGTGAGTGGGGCTACAGGTCAATGGCTTCCAAATTTAACCCAGCTACTGAGTTTTTTGTTGTTGTTGTTGTTCCTGTGGCACTGCCCTTGGCTTTCCCAGCCAATTAGACAAGGGTCAACTCTGACTTGTCCACAACAGGAGAATACCATATTCCAGAGGCTGAGATCACCAGAAAATTCAGAGACAAGTGATAATATTCAGTTTGACCTTTGAAGACTTCTTAGGATGTCCCCTCTTCAAATTTAACTTTCCAAACACATATTCAAAGAAATATTAACATTTAAGAATCATGTCACCCAATCCTCTCATTTTATAGACAAGGATGCTGAGGCCCAGAAAGCTTAGCAAAGCTGTGTTGGAGCCAGCTACCCTCTTTCTTCAGTGCTTTGCACATCAGGACATATTACTCAGTTCAAAAGTAACTTCCAACTGTAGTAACTTATCCATCACTGCATAAGAGAGTAGAAAGGAAGAAAAAAAAAAAGCAACTCTAAAAATTTAAAACAAACTGGAACAAAGGAATGTAACTATATACTAGAGTGACAGCATAACCACAGAGAAAAAATAATACATCAAGTAATTTAAAATAGTATTTTAGATATATATCTTTAGAGGATATATAGTCTTAGCAGCTTGAGAAGACAATGTCAGTCATTATAATGAAACATGCAAAGACTTGGAGTTAGAAAACCAAAAGGAAAGAACACACTCAGCATTTCTCAAGCTGAAAGAACTGAAGAAAACATCCAAACCTTGAGTTGCAATATTGAAAGATTCTTTAGGCAAATTATTGAATGATGTAGGAAACACAAAAAGAAGATAGAAGGAATACACAGTCACTGTACCAAAAAGAATTGGTTGATGTTCATCCATTTCAGGAGGTGGCATATGATCAAGAATAAATGGTATTGAAGGAAGAAGTCAAAACTGCACTGAAGGAATTGGCAAAGAATAAGGCTCCGGGAATTGTTGGAATACCACTGAGATGTTTCAACAAATGGATGTCGCACTGGAAGCACTCACTCACCTATGCCAAGAAATTTGGAAAACAGCTACCTGGCCAACTGGAGGAGATCCATATTTGTGCCCATTCCAAAGAAAGGTGATCCCCTAGAATGTGGAAATTATCAAACAATATCATTACTATCACATGCAAGTATAATCTTATGAAAGATAATTCAAAAATGGTTGCAGCAGTATATTGACAGAGAATTTCCAGAAATGCAAGCTGGATTCAGAAGACGAAGTGGAATGAGGGATGTCATTGCTGATGTCAGATGGATCTTGACTCAAAGCAAAGAATACCAGAAAGATGCTTACTTGTGTTTTATTGTCTGTACAAAAGCATTCAATTGTGTGGATCATAACAAGAATGGGAATTTCAGAACACTTGATTGTGCTCATAAGGAACCTGTACATAGACCAGGAGGCTGTCGTTTGAACAGAACAAGGGAATACGGCATGGTTTAAAATTAGGAAGGGGTTGTATCCTTTCACCATACTTATTCAATCTGTATACCAAAAAAAAAAAAAAAAAAAAACCTCACTGCCATCAAGTCAGATTTGACTCATAGCGACCCCTCCTTGGGTTTCTGAAGCAGTATCACTAAGGAAGTAGATTTCTCAATCTTCCTTCTGAGGAGTGGCTGGTGGGTTTGAACCACCTGCCTTCTGGTTAGCACTGAAATGCCTGTATGCAGAGCAAATAATCTGAGAAGCTGGATTATATGAAGAAGAACATGGCATCAGGATTGGAAGAAGACTCTTTAACAACCTGCAATATGCAGATAACAGAACTTTGCTTGCTGAAAGTGAGGATGACTTGAAGCACTTACTGATGAAAATTTAAAAACTACAGTCTGCGGTATGGATTACACCTCAAAATAAAGAAAACGAAAATCCTCACAACTAGGCCAATAAGCAGCATCATGATAAATGGGAAAAGATTGAAGTTGTCAAAGATTTCATATTACTTGGTTCCACAATCCACACCCATGGTTGCCATGAAGACATCAAATGATGTTTTGCACTGGGCAAATCTGCTGCAAAAGACCTCTTTAAAGTGCTGAAGTCTCCTCGAAGACTAAGGTGCTGTGCACCTAACCCAAGCCATGGTGTTTTCAATCACCTCATATGCATGTGAGAGCTGGACAATGAATAAAGAAGACCAAAGAATAGGTGATGCTTTTGAGTTGTGATGTTGGCAAAATATTGAAAGTACATGGACTGCCAAAAGAACTAATAGATCTGTCCTGGAAGAAGTGGAGCCAGAATGTTCCTTGGAAGCAAGAATGACCAGACTTGGTCTCAACTACTTTGGTCTTTTTGTCAGAAGGGACCATTCCCTGGAGAAGGATATCATGCTTAGTAAAGTGGAGGGTCAATGAAAAAGAGGAAGGCCCTCAGTTAAATGGATGGACATAGTGGTTGTAACGATGGGCTCAGGTATAGCAAGGATTGTGAGACTGGCACAGGACTGGGCAGTGTTTTGTTCTGTTATGCACAGGGTCGCTGTAAGTTGGAGCCAATTTGATGGCACCTAACAAGAACAACAAGGAATCAAAATATCCAATACAAGACAATATTATAAGTAAAATCACCATAAGATTCTATAAGTTAAAAAACAAAAAAGCTAAGTAAAAATACCATAATCTGACATTTGAATTGGAAATATTAGGAACTCATGATATTTTTCCTCTTTAGTAAAAAAAAAAAAAAAAAAAGTGTATATTTATTTCCTAACTCTATCCATTGGAAAAGTCTAGAAGCAATGATAACATTAGCAACAATGAGCACTCCTAACACCCAGACTGTGGTTTTGAAATACTACTAACAGCCTTTTCTTTGGAGGAATGGCTGATTCCAGATCCAGGATAAGAAATGTACAAGATAAGTTTGGAACATCTTGTTGTGCCAGAACAAGGAAGCCATCAAAGACCAATGAGGAGTTCCGGTAAGATGGTGGAATAGGAAGACAGACTTCACAGACCCTCTTCAACATAGAAAAGGGGAACCAGTTAACACAGATACAGAAGAAAATCCTGGAGCACTGAACTTTGAAGGGAAGGATATAGAAGTGGACTAAACTCCAACTAGTTGAAGAATTTTCATGAAAACACCAAAAAAGGAGACATACGGAGCTGTGGTCTGGCAGCAATTCTGACAGCACAGACAGCTTGGATATTGCCAAGTGGTTAGGACCTATGAATTAACCTAAAAATCGGCCCTGCTAGCCAAGGGCTGTGCAGAACACTACATTGGTGGCTGGTGAATAAAAAGGGAAGCAGTGAAGAGGAAGAAGGGCTGAGCTGTGGACTTTTGCCTGTCTGGAGGGTGCAGCCATGTTGAATGTTTACAAGCAGTTCAACTATTTTGGATATTTAAAGCAGCAGCATTCTCCCAGATTTTAGGGACTTAAGAATAGGCTCCACTTGCCAGCAACCACAAGGACATTCCAGATGCCAATGACTGGAAAGGTACGACATTCCCCTTGTTATTCTTATACCCACACCCTGTTGGTGAACAGAGGTGTGCCCATCTCTCACTCCCACCCACTTGCTGGGCTGGCAGGAATTCCATCCCAGTCTGTGTGCTCAGACAGAGCCTGGATGCCCTGCCCCACCCTACCTGGATTTTTTTTTTAGTTTGTATGTTTGTGTCAGTTTTAAAATTATTATTATTGTGGTAGTTAAAGTTGTATATCAACTTGGTTGGGCCTGATTGAGTGGCTGGGCAGCTGGTGGTAGTTATTCCCTATGATGAGACTGGCAATCAATTCCATGGTGGGATCTACCACAAGCAGCTGAGTAGCTGCTTTAGGGATGTGGTCCACTTCCCCTATATAAGCAGCAGTTTTGGGAATGGTCTCTAGCTGATGGCACAATTGACCCCTGCATGTAGCCGAGTCACTGTTCAGCAGCCTGCCGTGCTCTGCCAATCTTGGGACTTATTTTTGTTTTTTCCTCTTTGATTTTTTTTTTCTTTTTATTGTGATTTGGGTGAAAATTTACAGAGTAAATTCACTTTCCATACAGCAGTTCACATACATTTTGTCTCATGACATTGACCACAATTTACCACAGTGCACAGCTCCCCTCCCACTTCCTCGTGGCAGTTATCTCTTCCCTGAGTCCATCCCTCCATGCACTACTGCCCCCTGAGCTGTCTCCCTGTGCATAAGCAGCCCTTCTTTCTCCCATGATGGTTCTTTCCAAGGAGTGTATCTACCCCAGGCAAATGTACAACTCATATATCTGTCTTTTGTTTGACTGGAAGCCACAGGTGTGGGTTCAATTCCAGACCTGAAGGGCAGCTAGGGGCCATAGTTTCAGTGGTTCCACCAGGCTCTATCGGACTAGCAGACCTGGTTCCCCCCCCCTCCCCTTTTATTTTCTCCAAATGATTTTGAGTTTTGTTCCACATTGTTCTCACTCTCTATCCAGCATCTCCTACATAGATCCCCTTCCAAGTGGTTAACAGTGGTAGCTGGGTACCATCTAGTTCTTCTGGTCTGATAGTTGTATAGGCTGTGGATCACATGGTGTACCAGTTTCTAGGACTAATTGTTTCCATGAATCTTTGGTTTTCTTCATTCTTCTTTGCTCTGGTCGAGGAGAGACCCATTGTTGCATCTAGATGGCACCTTGCAAGCTTTTTAAGATCCCAGTCACTACTTGCCAAAGTAGGAGGTGGAACAAAGTTTTGTGTAGTATGTTATGCCAATTAAGCTTGATGTCCCCTGCGACTATGGTCCCAAGCTCACAGGTTCAACTACTTGGTCCCTCTGGGTAGCTGGCTGTGATGATCTTGGGACTTTTAATGCACTTGAATTAATGGCCTTCCATGTGGTTTGGTAATATTGGGACTGTGCCTTGTTATTTGTCAAACTTGGGCTTGTCAGTCTCAGCAGCCATCAGCTGAGTGAAGAAAAGCCTCCAGCTTCAGTGGACCGAGAGCAGGAAGCAGAGCTGAAGCCCAAGGCCAAGGGACTTTCACCCAGCCCCTTGAGCTTGGCACTTTGAACTTGGACTTAAAGCCTCCAAACTGTAAGAGAATAAACTCCGATTTGTTCAAGCCATCCCATTTGTGGTATATTCTGGTCAGAGTGGCACTAGGTAACTGGAACAGAATATGGTACCAGGAGTGGGGTGCTGCTCTGACAGATACCTAAAATGTGGAAACAAGAGTGGAGTACATCATTGACCCAAGACACTGGCAGAGAGACCTCAGCATGTGGCATGAGAGATGGCAGCAGCAGAGCCAAGAGACTGGCAGAGAGATACCAACAGAGAGACCAGCATGAGAGATGGCAGTAACAGAGCCCAGAAATTGGCATTAAACAGCAAAAGGCTTACAAGCCCACAGAGGAGAAAGATGGGTGCCACTGAATAGGCAGCTTTCTGGTGGAGTGGGTTGCCTTTGGGTATTAATTTGTAGAAGTGACTGGCATGAGATGGAGTAGCAGGTTGGCCAGCCCATGGAAGAAGAAAGCTGAGTGTCCTTTGGGCAGGGAGATTCCTGGTGGAGTGGGTTGCCCTTGGTCATTAATTGGCAGAAGTGGAGAGACCAAGAAAATGGGAAGAAGAGCTGCCCCAGCCTCAAGGGTAGGACCATGGCCTTTGGGGGTGAAACCGCCACAGCCCCCTAGGTTTCAAAGAGCCAGACCTTCACCAACTTGATTCTGGAGTGTGGGGCAAGTGGGATGGAATTACAGGTGCTGCCCAAGAGTGAGGGGGCAGGGCTGCCATGTGCAAGAGAGAGAGAGGAACGGGGCCCACCAGTCCAAGGGGGTGAGGTCACCCTCAGGGACTAGGGGACTGGAGCCACCCAGGGAAGGAGATGTTTAGAAATGCCACACATTGAAGATATGTGCAGGGGCCAAGTTGACAAGGGGTGGAATTGTGGTAGTTAAAGTTGTATGTCAACTTGGTTGGGCCTGGTTGAGCAGCTAGGCAGCTGGTGGTAGTTTTTCCCTATGATGAGACTGCCAATCAACTCCATGGTGGGATCTACCACAAGCAGCTGAGTAGCTGCTTTAGGGTTATGGTCCACTTCCCCTATATAAGCAGCAGCTTTGGGAATGGTCTCTAGCTGATGGCACATTGAACCCTGCATGTAGCCAAGTCACTGTTCAGCAGCCTGCCATGCTCTGCTGATCTTAGGACTTTTAATGGACTTGAATTAATGACCTGCCATGTGGTTTGGTAATATCGAGACTGTGTCTTCTTACTTGTCAAGCATGGGCTTGTCAGTCTCAACAGCCAGCAGCTGAATGAAGAAAAGTGTCCAGCTTCAGTGGGCTGGGAGCAGGAGGCAGAGCTGAAGCCCAAGGATAAGGGGCTTTCACCCAGCCCCTAGAGCCTGGCACTTTGAACTTGGACTTAAAGCCTCCAAACTGTAAGAGAATAAACTCCTATTGGTTCAAGCAATCCCATTTGTGGTATATTCTTGTCAGAGTAGCACTAGGTAACCAGAACACTTATTATTGTCCTTCTTATTATTATTCTTTATTCTTCCCTTCCCAGATTCTAGTTTTCAGTGTTTTCTCTCTTCCCTGTTCCTGGTCCCCATTTTTTTCTTTCTTGTGGTGTGATATAGTAAATTACATAGTGTAGCTTTTCTAGCCATAAGTCTTTGTAAGCTCCATGGTGGAATTTGCCATGAGCAACTGAGTAGCTCCTGATTGTTAAAGTTATCCACCTGGGTATTTCTGTTGGGAGCAGCATGAAGTAATTTTCTGGGAAGTTCACTCTCTCTCAGGTGTATAGAATTCTGATGGTGGGATCGGTTAGTTTGGCCACTCTGCAAAGCTCAAAAGGAGACCTCCTGGAGCTCTGGTGGCATAGTGCCTAAGGCATGTGACTGCTAACCAGAAGGCTGGTGGTTCAAACCCACCATCCACTCCTCAGAAAGAAGATTGGGTGATCTACTTCCATACTGATACTGCCTCAGAAACCCAAGGAGGGATCACTATGAGTCAGATCTGACTCAAAGGCAGTGTGTTACAGGCAAAAGGAATCGCTCACTGCAGGCTGAGAGACATGAGACAAATGCATTGTTGAGAGAGACATACACTATTGAGAGAGATACCAAGAGACACGCACTGCTGAGAGAGAAAGAGACACCAAGAGATACACACTGCTGGGATAGAGACTGTTGCCTGAGAGACAATGTCTGAGAGTGACTAAGCATGTTCCTGAACTTGAATTGCAGCCTGTTGCTTCCCTAATAAACCTCATATGTGAGTTCTGTGTGGCCACTGCAGTGAATTATCAAACCCAGCAGAGAGGTGGTGGGTTCTGTGGGAGGAACAGCTGTTGCCAGGGTTAGTGAAAGAGCTGGAGGGAGGCAGCATGTCTGGCGTTGCAGGAATAGGCCTTGGGGTACTGATGGTGATTCTGTCTACCTCTGGGGTTAGAGGAGGTCAGAAGACACGACTTCCTTGCCCCTTTGGCACATGATTAACTCCATTCCTTGTTTTTATTTTTGGATTTTTCATATTTTTTTCTTCTTTAGTATCCTAATCTACTGTTTTTTTATTATTACCCTCTCCCCAGATACTGCAGGGTGTTTTTTTTTTTTTTTCTCTCTCTCTTCTTTTTTTGGTTATTTTTTTCTGCATATTTACATGGTGTATTTTTTTGTCCACTTGCTTTTACTTTTTTGATGGTTATTTGATTGTTGTTTTTGTCTAACTGAGTGGGAGACAACAACAGTGGCCATATGACACAACTATACCCACACCTCCTGCAGCTCCACTTACTGAGTGGGAGCCATCACTTCCTTCTTCACCAACTGGCCAATGATAAATGACCACTAAGAAGAGCCTGACTCACCCTTAACTTCTCCTCACAAACAGTTAAAAGAGATCTAAATACAACAAAATCACAATGTCTAGAGACAATAGGCCCTCACAGTCCATACAAAGAAGCAAGATAAAGTGGTAGAAACAAGGGAGCAGGATACGGACCCAGAACACATCTCTGAGGATGAAGCAGCATTGGAACTCCCTGATAAGGAATTCAAAATAATTATATTTAGGCATCTTCAAAGGATTGAGAGGCAGAGCAAGGAAAATGCTGACAAAATTAAGGAAAACACAGACAAAACTCTAGAACAATTTTGGAAGAAAATACAACAAAATGACAAAATAAATGAAAAATTAGAAATGATACAGAAGATTAGTACTGAATTTTCAGAAATAGATAACACATTGAAAGGGCAAAGGAGTAGAATTGAATCAATGGAAGGCAGAATTAATGAGATTGAAGACAAATACCTGAATACTTCTTTGGAAAGGGATCAGTCAGAAACAAGATCACAACAAAATGAAGAAAGCCTAAGGTTCATGTGAGATACCACCAAAAAGAATAACCTACATTATTTGAACAAGAAGATATAACCATAATAAATATCTATGGACCCAATGAAAGAGCCTCAAAATACATAAATCAGACTTTAAAATAGTTGAAAAGGCAAATAGATAACTCCACAGTCATAGTGGGAGACTTTAATACACCATTTTCAATGACAGATAGAACAACTGGAAAGAAACTCAACAAAGACACATAAGAGCTAAACAATACAATCCACCACCTTAACCTTATAGACATCTACAGAGCATTTCACCCAAGGATACCACAGTATACATTCGTTTTCAGTGCACATAGAATATTCTTCAGGATAGACCATATGTTAGGTCATAAAGCAAGCCTTAATAAATTTTAAAACATTGAAATACTGCAAAAAGAAAAATCTTCTCGGATCACAATGCTATCAAATTAGAAATCAGCAATAGGAAGAACAACAGAAAAAGAACAAATAGTTGGAAACTAAACAACACTCTCCTTAAGAAAAGACTGAGTAAGAGAAAAAATAAAAAGTGAAATTAAAAAATTCCTTGACTCAAACAAGAATGAAAACACAACATACCAAAATCTTTGGGACAAAGCAAAAGCAGTGATCAGAGGATGATTTATAGTAATAAATACACACAGCAAAAAAAAAAAAAGAGCCAAAATCAATATTTTAAAACAACATCTCCAACAATTAGGAAAAGAAAAGCCTACAATCACCAGAAGAAAGGAAATAATAAAGATTCAAGCAGAAATCAATGGAACAGAAAATAGGCAATAGAAAAAGTCAACAAGACCAAGTTGGTTTTTTGAAAAGATTAATAAAATTGACAAACCACTGTCAAATTTCACAAAGGAAAAGAGGGAGAGAATACAAATTACACAAATAAGAAATGAAATGGGCAACATCACAACAGAACCAACTGAAATAAAAAATATATTCAGGGTAGTATGAAGAACTTAGGAACTCTGGTAGCATAATGCCTAAGGCACTTGACTGCTAACCAGAAAGCTGGCGGTTCAAACCCCCTAGCCACTCCACAGAAGGAAGGTTGGGCAATCTCCTTCCATAATGATACTGCCTTGGAAACCCAAAGAGGGGTCATTATGAGTTGGGTCTGACTCAATGGCACATAACAACAACAACAGCAGCAATATATGGCATAAATAGACTATCAAGCATAACCCAAAATGCACAAAGAGCAGACAAGAAACTAGATGAATGGGACCTTCTAAAAATCAAATTTTTATGTGCTTCCAAAGACTTCTCCAAATGAGTCAAAAGAGAACCTACAGATTGGGAAAAAATATTTGGCAATGAGGTATCTGACAAGGGACTTATCTCTAGAATTTATAGAAAACGCCAACACCTCAACAACAAAAAGACAAATAATCCAATTTAAAAATGGGCAGAAGACATGAATAGACACTTCACCAAAAAGGATATTCAGGTGGCCAACAAACATATGAGGAAATGCGCACTATAGTTAGAGCCATTGTTGTTGTTGTTGTTATGTGCCGTCGAGTCAGACCTGACTCATAGAGCCATTAGAGAGATACAAATCAAAACAACAATCAGAGAGAGCGAGTGTCTCGCGGGCTGGAGGAGGAGATTGGCGGTGGAGTCGCGCACCCAGGAGGAAATTAAGAAGGAACCGGAGAAGCCGATTGATCCGGAGAAGACATGCCCGCTGCTGCTGCTGGTCTTCACCACCAATAACGGCCATCACCACCGAATGGACGAGTTCTCCCGCGGAAACATGCCCTCCAGCAAGCTGCAGATTTACACTTGGATGGATGCAACCTTGAAAGAACTGACTAGTTTAGTAAAAGAAGTTTACCCAGAAGCTAGAAAGAAGAGCACACACTTCAATTTTGCAATTGTTTTTACAGATCTTAAAAGACCTGGCTATCGAGTAAAGGAGATTGGCAGTACCATGTCTGGCAGAAAGGGGACCGACAACTCGATGACCCTGCAGTCGCAGAAGTTCCAGATAGGAGATTATTTGGACATAGCAATCACCCCTCCAAATTGGGCACCTCCGCTTTCAGGGTGCAGGAGACCATATTAAATTTTATTTACTGTTTCTTGAATGTATTTTCCAGTCAGTTATGTAAAATAAACATACATTTTTCTCCCCCTGATTATTGCCATTAAGCCTTTAAACAAATTGTAATGCATCTATTTAGGTTAGATTTGACTGTTACGCTGTGAATATTAATAGTCCATATTGTTTCAAGCTCTTCTGTAAAATATGAAGAAAAGTGCTCTTAGCATTGTGTAAAATTGCATTGTTAAATATATGTGTGCAATCAACCTGAGTCTGAAAGTTACTGGAAGAATGGGAATAGGGTTTAACCTAATCATATTTGGGGTTTATGCTAAATGACGAGAAAGTGTGTTTAAGCCTAAATGAGGCAGAATGAGGAAGCCATGGGATTGTGTTAAATAGTGCAGTATTGTGTAGTATAGGCTGTGGTACACAGAAGGACCAGTGTCAATGATGTGGCACTTTGTAATAGTATGAGATGAGGTAAATTAGAAAAAGAAGAGTGGTGCTACTATGAGGGCTTTTGATGGTTTAAAATGGTGAGACAGAGCACTTTGAAGACAGAACCCAGTACTGAAGAAACAAAGATTCGAAGTAAGGGTTCAGGGTAGAAAGGTTCACCTTGAAGAGGATTAGAAAATGCAGGGAGGGTTAGAAGAGTCCTCTTAGATCAAGTAAAGAAGAGCCAGGGATGGGGGCAGGCTGAGGGAGTATTCACTCGTTCTGTTCTGTGCCAAGGACTGGTGTGTGTGTAAAATTTGAGATCACATAGCTGTGTGATTGGAGAGCCCCAGTGAGTGAGCTGCAGATATAAGTCCTGACTGCACCATTGCTCTGCAGTCTTGGACTAGCTACTCGAATCAGTTTTTGTTGTACAAATTTGAGATAATCACCTATACCGTTGTAAAGATTAATTATTTGTGAAAGGCTAACATACAAGAAACAAACATTCATTACTAGCCACAAATAATTTAGTCAGAACCAAACTAAACTTTCATGGACTATTTGTTTTGAAGTATGGCAGTAGGTAGTATGTTGTTGTTGTTATTTGCCATCGAGTCGGACTCGACTCATAGCGACCCCTCCTTGGGTTTCCGAGGCAGTATCACTACGGAAGTAGATTGCCCCATCTTCCTTCTGAGGAGTGGCTGGTGGGTTTGAACCACCAGCCTTCTGGTTAGCAGTCAAGTGCATTAGGCATTATGATAATTCACTGAGGTAGCCTACCTACCTACCTTTAGTGTCTTACAACAGAAAATCGAAAATGTGTATTTCAAGAATGTATATATACTAAAGATTTCCAATGTAAAATTGCTTTAGTTTTGTCTTGTACATACCAACAGCCATTTAAAATGATTCTGTGGAATTGGTATCACTGTTGGACAGGTCAGCAAGTGAGAGACAAGCCTGGAATCTAGATGTAGTGCCTTTTCTACCCTGTAGTTTATCCCAAACCCTTAGATTATATACGTATATCCATTCAGATGAGATAGACTTGAGTTCTGTATGCTGTAAAGTTAATTTGAGCTTGATTTCTTGAAGAAAAGGAGCTATGATTACTATCCTATTTGTAGGGGAAAAAATGGTGACTATGCAGATCAATATAAGAACTAGGAACTAAATAAAAGACCTTTGTAAGCCAATTTATCTTAACGGTGTGAACTCTTACAATGAGGGTTTCCAGATTCTCCCACTAGTTTAAAATAAAATGGTTTGATTTCTCAAAAAAAAAAAAAAAAAAAATCAGATATCATCTTGCCCCAGCACTAGTAGCAAAGTTCAACAAGACAGAAAATAACAAATACTAGTGATGATGCGGGAGCTCTGATGGCATAGTGCCTAAGGCACTTGACTGCTAACCAGAAGGCTGGGAGTTCAAACCCACAAGCCACTCCTCAGAAGGAACATGGGGCAATCTACTTCCATAGTGATACTGCCTTGGAAACCCAAAGAGGGGTCGCCATGAGTTGGGTCCGACTCGAGGGCACATAACAACAACGACAGTGATGATGCAGAGAGATGGGGACTCTCATACACTGCTGGTGGGACTATAAAATGATACAACCACTGTGGAAAGCACTATGGTGATTCCTCAAAAAGTTGGAATTAGAAATACCACTTGACCCAGCCATTCAATTAGTAGGTATATATCCTAAAAAAGTGAGAGCCAGGAAAAGAACAGATATATGCACACCCATGTTCATCACAGCACTATTTACAATAGCCAAAAGATGGAAACTACCTAGGTGTCCATCAACTGAAGAATGCATAACCAAACTATGGTACACACACACAATGGAATGCTATGCAACCCTAAAGAATAATGTAGAATCTGCAAAACACTGCATAACATGGATGAACTTGGAGGACATTATACTGAGTGAAATAATCACAGAGGGACAAATATTGTAGGAGTCTGTCACTGTAAAAAGTCAAGGAAAGATTTATATATGGAAGGAAATTTTCTTTGTTGGTTACCAGGGGTGGTAGAGTAGGGTAGGGAACACTGTTAGATAGGTAGAGACAAGTATTGATTTGGGTGAAGAAAAGGGCAATGTACCAAATGTGAGTAATCGACACAGTGGCATTGAAGAAGAGGAAGACATGGAGAGGTATATGGGAAGTACAGATAACAAAGATGAACCCTTTTGCACATACACTACAGTGTTGTCAGTGAAGGCAAACATGGATATATGGGTGAATAGATGGGTGGACAGGATGAACTATTAGGTATGTCTATGAAGCAGGGAGTGTGCTCAAGACCATGTATAGGGTTGGCAGACAATGTTTCTACAAGTGTATTGCTATGTTCTGTAAGAATTCCCAGGTATATAGTACAGCTGACAACGGACAATGTTGTAGTCACTTCTTGGCCACAGGCTGCTGCCCAGAGGCAGTGAGTAGTTAGACCTGTGGGCTTGGGACCATAGTTGCAGGGGACATGAAGCTCAGTTGGCATAACATACTACACAAAACATTGTTCCACATTCTACTTTGGTGAGTAGCAACTGAGATCTTGAAAGCTTTCAAGCAGCCATCTAGATGCAACAATGGGTCTCTCCTCATCCAGAGCAAAGAAGAATGAAGAAAACTAAAGATTCGTGGAAACAATTAGTCCAAGCAACTGGTACACCATGCGATCCTCAGCCTATATAACTATGAGACCAGAAGAATTAGATGGTGCCCGGCTACCACTGTCAACCACTTGGAGGGGGATCTATGTAGGACATCCTGGATAGAGAGGGAGAACAATGTGAAACAAAACTCAAAATCATTAAAAAAAAAAAAAAAAGGGACCAAGTTTGCTGGTATGATAGAGCCTGATGGAACCGCTGAGACTATGGCCCCTAGCTGCCCTTCATGTCTAGAATTGAACCCACTCCTGTGGCTTTCAGCCAAACAAAAGACAGGCATATTAGCTGAATTTTTACATTAGCTGAATTTTACATTCTCCTTGGAGAGAACAATCATGGGAGAATATAATGGCTGTGTATGCACAAGGAGACAGCTCAGGGGGTAGGAGTGCATGGAGGGAAGGACACAGGGAAGAGGTAACTATGGGGAGGAAGTAGGAGGAGAGCTGTTGCATTGTAGTAAATTGTAGTCAATGTCATGAGACTAAGTTTATGTGAGTTGCTGTATGGAAAGTGAATTTGCTCTATAAACCTTCACCCAAATCACAATTTAAAAAAAGAGGAAGAAGAAGAAATGAAAAGAACCTTAAAAAAAAAAAAAAAAAAAGACCAATGAGGTCTTGTTGAAAGGACAGGGGAGTCAACATGAGCATCATGCATCCTACTGAGCACTTACTGAGCATCAAGAGCAGTAATGACTATAATAGATCAAAACACATCAAGTATATAAAAATCAGTGAATTTATAATAATAATGAAAATGTCCTTATTAGTGTCATTGGAAATTCCCATAATGGAAACTATTTTTTATTTTGTGGGTAGAGCTATTCAAGAGAATTCTGAGAAGCAATGATCATGCAGTAGATACTTGACATAGGCTTAATGACTCAAACTACCTGAACTGAATTCTTCTTAAGTAGCCTGCAAACTGGAGAAGCCATAAGTGAACAATTAAGGATTGCCTGTGAACAGAAAACACTGCTTCAGGCTCCAGAGAGGAAAGTTACTACTATATGTCAGGCAGGTACTATGTTGGGTCCTTTTACATCTATTCCCCTTCAATCCTCACAACATTACAGCTCTTATCTTCTTTACAATGAGGAAAGTAAGACTTATAGAAAGGTTAAATACTTGTCCATGGTCACACAACTGGATTAAAGTTCACAGTCAGACCTTATCAACTACAAAACCATAATCTTTTCTCTCTAGTTCTATCTTTCAGACTTGATAATAAGACCTGTCAGTAAAATTAAAGCAACATTTCAAAGGTCTCACTCCACATAGTCTCCTGGCTCCTAGTCCAGTGTTCATTTCATTTTAGTGAAATGCCAGTTTCTCCTGGTAAAGTTCCAGATTTCTCTCCCAGATCTACATGTTCTTTTTTTCCCCCTGCCCTTCACTATCTTCATCTCTCTCGTCAGACCTTTTGCTCCATAGGGGTTTCAGTGGCTGATTTGCTGAAGTAAATTTCCAGGCCTTTCTTCCTAGTCTGCCTTAGTCTGGAATCTCCACTGATGCTCAGCAACATGTAAGCATCCACTGACAAGGTGGATGGTGGGTGCACATGGGGTGCATTGTCTGGGAAGGCAAGAATTCTGCCACTTAACCACCACTTCTTCCATGAGTAGTTTATTTCATTGCTTTTCTGATTTTCTCAAGAACAGTGGTGTCACTGTGGTGAAGGCATTGAGCTTGTAAGCAAAGGGTCAACAGTTTGAACTCACTAGCTGCTCCAAAGAAGAAAGTTGAGGCAGTCTGCTTCCATAAGGATTTACAGCCTTGGAAACCCTATGGAGCAATTCTACTCTGTCCTGTAGGGTCGCTATGAGTTAAAGTAGACTTGGTGGCAGTGGGTTTAAGACATTTATTTATTCCATGCATTCACTATTTGCTAAGGTTCTTCTGAAGGAACAGGCCTGTGCTGGGGGATGTGTACAGGGATAACTCTGCTGCTAAGGGCTCATAGCTTCTCCTCTGCCTTTTAGAGGTCCTGACTGACCCTCAGGGACAGGGGGATGAGGACAAAGGTGGAGGCACAAGTGAGTGCAGGAATATGTGGTGGGATCTTTTTAAAACATTAGATGATTTTCACCCCCATTCCCCACCATCATTTTCTTTTTCTTCTCCCCATTCAAACTACTGTACTTCTTGCCTCAGGAAAGACACATGAGAGCAGAAAGCAGAAAAAAAACTATAGCTTTCTGGCTTTTATTTTCCAAAAGCCCTCCTAGACTTTTATTGTTATTGTTGTTAGTTGCCATAGATTTGGCTCTGACTCGTGTTGACCCATGTACAACATAATGAAATGTTGCCCGATCCTGAACGATTTCCATGATTGTTGGCATGTTTGAGTCCATTTTTGCCACCATTGTGTGTAGTGTTTTCCAGTCTAGGAGGTTAATCTTCCAGCACTATATCAGACAGTGTTCTGTTGTGATCCATGGGGTATTTATTGGCTAATTTCCAGATGTAGATCACCAGGCATTTCTTTCTAGTCTATCTTAGTCTGGAAGCTCCACTGAAACCTATCCACCCTGGTTGACCCCGCTGGTTTTTTAAATACTGGAGGCATAGCTTCCAGTGTCATATCAACATGCAAAACACTACAATATGATGAACTGACAGATGGGTGGTGGTCTAGACCTTTAAAGGAATAGAAGGTACTCACTTGAAAGTTGACAAAAATCTGAGAGGACACAACAGGAGAAAAAGAGCAAAGCTCCTTGCTCAGGCTAAGACAAGATTCTTTGGGTTGGGCAAAGGGAAGATTTGGAGGGGAAGAGGTAAGAGGCCATGTGCCTGCTCCCTGAACTAAACCCAAGGGAGGTGGAAAGATCCTAGGTGGGTTAACGGGATGTCAGAGCAGAGGGATCTGGCCTACATTGGCCTGGGAGGCAGCAAGATCCCAGAAGGGAAAAAAAAAAAAAAAAGATAACTAGAGCTCCCCATAGCTAGTAGTTCAGAAAATCCTGTTACAGAGCCAGAGCTCTAGTGGTGCAGTGGTTAAAGTGCTTGGCTGAATATCACAAGGTCAGCAATTCAAACCCACCAGCCATTCCACAGGAGAAAGATGAGGCAGTCTGCTTCCATAAAGATTAACAGCTTTGGAAACCATATAGGAAAATTCTATTCTGTCCTATAGTCTCTATGAATCAGAATTGACTCGGTAGTGGGTTTGTTTGGTTTGGATTAACAGTAACAATTGTAACAGTAACAATAATAATAATAATAAATTGTAGACTCACCATATGATGAAATATTTTTCAGCCATTAATAACACTGTTTTCAAAGGATATTTAATGATATGGGTTAATGCTCACAATACAATGTGGTAGTTATTTTCTGTTTGTCCTCCCAGAACCACCTCTGCTCTTCTCTGCCTTTCTTTAAACCCCAGGAGACCATTCCAGGTGGGCTGCATCATCCCAAATCCCTTGCCTTCTGACTGCAAATTAGGCAGAAGGATAAGTCTTCTCTACCCCCTTCTTGCCTCAATGCCTCCAGGACTATAGCTACCTCTAGGCAACACTGCTTTATGCTGGCAGAGTCCTCTCTGGGCTCTGTTGCCACTTTCTCCTCTTGTCCCTTTGGCCCTGCAGGTAGTAACACGTTCCTTCTATTCCCAGTTCCTGGGTGCCACAGCATGCTTTGTTGGTTCCCTTAAGCCTGTTGACACCTCTGTAAATCATACTTCACTAATAGCTCTGCATTTGAACCACCTCAGTGAATGTGCTTTCTTGCCAGAACTCTGATACATATGTTAAGCAAAAAAAGAATACAGAACATTGTATAGGGGAAAAAAGGCCTGATGCTTTATCTACGTTGTTTCACTGAATCCTCACAGCAGTGCAGGGAAGCCAACCTGAAAGAGAATTGACCCCAGATTCAAATTTAGAAAAAGTTTAAAGAAACATTCTAACAATGTCTTTATGGAAAAGGAAGAATATACAGACAAAGGAGAAGTGTAGATGGTACACTAAATATTTATTCCATCTAAAAATTGCCATAAGTCAGTAGCAAATTGTGTGTGTGTGCTTTTAATGCATGCTATTTTAACTTGTTTAAGAAAGTGCTGCTGATTTGAAAAAAAAAGACAAAAATAGAATAAGGCTTGATAAAGTAGGTCAAATGCTCAGATGACCTGGTTTTTCCCTAACAAATTCTAACCCAGCTTAGAATGGAAGGGACTGACTGAATTTCTTAGAATCCCAACTCCACCACTGTGTGACCTCAGTTTTTTATCTGTAAAATGGTTCTAACAATACATACCCTATTGTGATGACTGAGACGGTCAGTGTATGTAAAGTGCCTAGCCCTGTGTCTGGCTTATTGTCAGAACTCAATAAATGTGAATTCTCTTCATCCCTACAACTATATCTAGAAAGTAAAAATGACCTAACAGGAAGCCTAAGGCAGTCCTGAAATGGTACAGTTGCTCAAAGATGTCATCATTGTCCCACTCTCCATCTTGCTCCTGTAACTTTGGTCCTCATGGTCACAAGACTGCTGCTGCATCACTAGGCTTTGCTTCCATGTTTCACACAGGAAGAAGAGGACAGGGCAAAGAGACTTGCATTTTTCTACCACCTACAGCTTCCCAAGGACTTCCACCCATGTCTCATTGGCCATAACTTGATCTGGCCACTACTAACTGCAAGAGAGGATAGGGAAGTCAAGTTTTTAGCTGGACACATTGCCACCCATGGTGGTTAAATTTATGTGTCAACTGGGCTGGGCCTGGTTGAGTGGCTGGGCAGCTGATTGTAGTTATTCCCTATGGTGAGATTGGCAATTAACTCCATGGTGGAATCTATTGGAGCAGCTGAGTAACTGCTTTTGGTATGTGGTCTGCTTCCCATATATAAGAAGTAGCTTTGGGAATGGTCTCTAGCTTATGGCACGCTTGAACCCTGAATGTACCCGTGTCATTGTTCAGCAGCTTGCCATGCTCTGCCAACCTTAAGACTTTCAATGGCCTTGAATTAATGGCCTGTCATGTGGTTTGGTAACATCAGGACTATGCCTTTTTACTTGTCAACCTTGGGCTTGTCAGTCTTAGGAACCAGTAGCTGTCTGAGTGAAGAAAAACCTCTAGCTCCAGTGGGCCAGGCGCAAGAGGCCCAGGAGCTTGAAGCCCAAGGTCAAGGGGCTTTAACCCAGCCCCTAGAGCCTGGAACTTTGAACCCAAACTTAATATCTCCAAATTGTAAGAGAATAAACTCCTGTCGTCCAGCCATCCCATTTGTAGTATATTCTTGTCAGAGCAGCACTAGGTAATCAGAACACCACCCTAAAAAAAAAATCAAGATTCTATTAATAGGAAGATGGGGACATGGACTTGAAGGAGACCACTCGCAGGATCACAGTAGGGACTTCATGTCACATCTCCATGGCCCCTCAAAGCTGAGGGATCTGCAGTGACTGAGGATGCTGCATGACAGCAGTTGGTTCTTTCTGGATCCTTGTTGACAGACTAGGCTAACACACAGATGTTCTTGGTTTATTTGCCAGAAAGGCAGTTGAGTTACTAGCCAAAACCAAAAACTCACTGTCATCGAGTCGATTCTAATTCATAGCGACTCCCATTGGGTTTCAAAGGCTGTAAATCTTTATGGAAGCAAACTGCCTCATCTTTCTTCCACAGAGCAACTGGTGGGTTCAAATCACTCCTTTTGGTTAACAGCCAAATGCCATAACCATTACACCACCAGAACTTCTTTTAAGTTACCAGCAGCTGCTATGAAATGGAATTAATGGCCAATCTCCCAGAGAGCCCTGCTGTCCAGTCCTGGTGGAGTGGAAGGAGGTCTCCATGGTAAGCTTCAGTGGGCTGAGATGTTGACATGCAAACTGTGCTGTTTTAAACATACACAAACATTGTGGGAATGGTGTGCAAGCCCATGCCCTCCCATGCTCTGTGCTATGTTGCAGGCGGCCAACCCTGATGGTTTCATTTGGACTTTAGATTGGGTTGGCCAACAGAAAGCACTGACAGGAGACTGGAAGGTTGAGGGAAGGGAGAACCCAGGGTGTTTCCCTCCCTTTCTTCTTTGGGTTATATCACCACAGCAGTATGGTTCCACCATTGCTCTAGCTCCTGCCTGGAAGGCCTGCTCTGTTTCTGCTTTGCTAGGTGACCCCAGCTTCCTTTTGTGACAGTAACTTCTTGCTCTGCTCTTCCAGCCTAGGGTGGGTGGTGACTGTCACTAACCTCTTGTTTCTCTGTTTGACATCTCCATTTCCCATCACCTGTGGGACTGTATGTCATAGTCCCTCTGCCTTAAATATTCAAGTGACTTTTGCCTCCTGGTTGTAGCCTCATGATAGAACTAGTATGATAAATAACCAAATATCACTTAGAATTAACAATTATTACCATTTTCCATACTTGCTTCCTCTGTTTTCTCTTTTGTGAATAAAAAAATTCTTAGCACCACATTGCTAAATGATTTCATTATGTATCTTTTAAAAATAAGCGCATTTTCTTACATAATAAGAATACCATTATCACATCTACCAAAATTAGCATGAGTTCCTTATTGTCATCTAATATACAATCTGTATTCAAATTTTCTCAATTGTTCCAAAAATGTCTATTTGTTCCAATCAGGATCTAAACAAGGTCCACGCATTGCATTTGGTAGGTATGCTTCCTATGTGTCTTTTAATCTTAAACCATTCCCCCACCACAAGGTCACATAAATACATACACTTACACGTGCACACATGTGCACACCAGCCCATACTAACACACTGTGTCATTTGAGTCCCTGAGTAAATCTGCTCATATCCCCTTCTTACAGAGCACCCTATATAAACCACTTCTTCAGTTCAGACCCACAGGCCTTCTCTCACAGGGCACAGACCCTCTCCTCCCTTCTCTGAACCCCTATAGACTTAGAGTCTTTGATCCCTTGGGCATCAGAAGCCTTTGGTAATAGCTATTAAGGTCATCTACCTAATCTGAGGGGAAGCTATCGCAAAAGAAAAGTGTCAAAAAGCACTATACTTACCTATGTTAAAGGGCCCAACTCAACTCCAATAGACCCAGTTGGCACCCCAGCCTTCCTATCACCTCAGGCTACATAAACAGACGACTAGAAACTCCTACAGTCGGGCAGAATATGTTTGGGGAATATCTTGGCTCTCCTCTCCCCAGTTAAGGGAAGCACTCCAAGAGAATTACCCTTTGCATTTGGGAGTGCCTGCAAGAAGCATATCCCTGGGCTGGAGAGAAGCTAAGGTACAGTGGCTGGCATGCCCAAATTGGTAGCCATGAGTTTCATGGAGCAGTAGGATTCATAGCTTCCCTACCAGGATCATCCCACAAGAGAGTGCATCCGAGGCAAAGGAGCCTAGCAACCAGAGGCAATCAAGCCCAACCAGGAGAGAAAGGGGACCACACCAACCCATCAAAGATGCCATCCTGAGAACAGCAAATGAGAACCCACAAAACCCACAGAATAGGAAATTGCAATCCAATGCTCAGTGAAGCAAAAGGATTCTCCCCTCTTCTAAGTCCCTAAGTGAGAAGAAAAAGGGTCCTAAATAGTGAGGGGTGGTATAAAGCACAGCACAACTCCAAGGCTTCATGCTAAAGGTCAACTGCTGCTGGGAAAAGTGCATGAAGTAGACATTACCTCAGATTAAGATTTAGGGCTTTTAAAAAGAACTAGAGTATACAGTTTTTTAAATAACTGAAAGCAACCAAACAGCTATGAGATCAGCCAAAGATTTCACTAATGATTGGTATAAATCTTTAAAAAAAATGGGAGAAAAAATATTAAAAACATTTCATGCTTGTGTTCTATGGAACTCAATCTGTTAAGTAAATTAATTAAGTCTCTGGTTTCTCATCTGTAAAATGAAAATAGTAATGCCTTCTTGCTGAGTTGTTGAGAATGTTAACTAAAGTAATATTCATAAAGTACCTGGCATGTATGGAATTGATCAACAGGAAGTGGAGCAACAACTTTCAGAAAAACTGTGAGAATAAACTCAGTGGCAATGGGTTTATAGGTATGGTCAAAATACTGGAAGGAAATTATTCTCTCACTGGTCTCTTGAAATGCCTCAGTTGACTCATACCTAAGTTTATCAAATGTTACATCATTGGAACCTAAAATAGCTACAAGGAGGAAATTAGATGTTTTTTCCCCTCTCTTCATACTCGTCCTCACATACACACATATAAATCAATAAATAAATATTCACCACCATACTATGAGGTGGATATTATTCAGATGAGGACTCAGGCTCAGAGAAGAGAAGTAATTTTCTAGCACTTGAGCTGGATTTGGAAGCCATGTTTGTCTGACTCCAAAGCATGGATTCTCTCCAATTCTGCCTCCTGGATGTGGAGTCCAAAAGCCCCCTAGAACGGAGCTATGTTTCAGAGGAAAGTACTGCCTAGGAGCCAAAACTGGAGCTGGGCTTTGAAAGACAAATGGGTGCTCACCAGGCCATGAGGAGGGAGGGGAGAGGCTAAAGGACATTCAGGAGCAGAGTGCTTTGGAAGCAAAGACCTTCAGGGGCAAGTCTGACCAGAAGGACTGAGAGGGGACAGAAAGTGGATGTTATGGGTTCTCTGAACATTTTCTCTGAAGGTGTCCCTTTTGTACAGTTTTTAGAAGAGAAATGTGTTAGCATCAGTGACAGGCCAATGGATGGGGATGGGGCAGTGGTCTGCACTGCATGTAGGCAATAATGGGTACTTGGTCTGAAAATAATTTTAAAACAATAATAAAATCACTAAAAATTGGTGTGCTTTTTATTATTAGCATGCACCAGCAATTCTAACCAATGTCCTGCAGCCTGGACCTCTCCCATCACATTCTGCCCTTGCCACATGGCTGGCCAACATGACTCTTATTAAGATTATGATAAAAATGGTATTACCAAAATCAGCAAGGAATAGGTTGTTGAATATGTGACTAAAATGTCACTGGATAAATATCATAAATATATGTACAGAAAGTTAATATTTATATAAGGTCTAAAAACACAAAAAACAATACTATATATTACTTAATTATTAAAAGCAAAAACAGTCTCTATAAAGTTGATTCTGACTCATGGCAACCCATGTGTGTTAGAGTAGAACCATAACGTTTCCAATGACTGATTTTTCAGAAGTAGATCACCTCTAGGACTTTCTTCCAAGGCACCTTTGGCTGGACTCAAACCTCTAATCTCATGGTTGGCAGCTGTGTTAGATTGGGTTCTCTAGAGAAACACAAAAAAAAAAAAAAAACCCAGCAAGGTATATATATATATATAGAGGGTTAGAGAGAGAGAGAGAGAGAGAGAGTTTTATCTTAGGCAAATGGCTCACAAGCATATAGAAGCTGACAAGTCCAAGCTGCAAGGTCCGTCTCTGGAGGAGATGGGGCTTGCAGCCGCCTTGGTTCCCACAAGCACAGCGGAAGAGTCCAAGCCGCAAGGTCCGTCTCTGGAGGAGATGGGGCTTGCAGCCGCCTTGGTTCCCACAAGCACAGCAGAGCCGAGAGATTCAAGCTGGCATGCAGTATATTGGTTGTTGTTTCCAATAAAAGATGAATCCGAGACCTCCAGGGAGAGTGGTGAGCCGCTCACTCAAGGAAGTCTGTAGTTCGGAATGCCGTTCTTCCAGATTGTCCTTGGAATATCATTGCAAGCAGGCCACACCCCTAGGGAAACTCCCCTTGGGCAGACCGGCCACTCAGAACTCAGTCATCTGATCCCATCATGGGAAAAACCACCCACAACTGGGGTCCAGCCAAGTTGACATACAGCTCCAACTATCACAGCAGCCAACCTTTGCACCACGTAAAAACTTTCGTAGAGATGCTGCTATTGTTGTTGTTGTTGTTGTTAGGTGCAGTTGAGTCAACTCCAACTCATAGTGATCCTATTACAACAGAACAAAATACTACTCAGTCTGGAGCCATCCTCACAATATTTGCTATGCTTGAGTCCAATGTCACAGCCACTGTGTCAACCCATCTTATTGAGGCTCTTCCCCCTTTTTGCTGACCCTCTACTTTACCGAGCATGATATCCTTCTCCAGAGACCAGTCTCTTCTGACAATGACCAAAGTATATGAGACAAAGTCTGGCCATTCTTGCTTTTAAGGAGCATTCTGGCTGTACTTCTTCCAAGACAGATTTGTTCATTCTTCTGGCAGTACATGGTATTTTTTATATTTTTTGCCAAACCACAGTTCAGTCTTTCTCTTTCATTGGCCAGATTTTACATGTATATGAGGCTACCATGGCTTGGGTGAGGCACACCTTAGTCTTCAAAATGAAATCTTTGCTCTTTAACACTTTAAAGATACTAGACACCGGGCAATCTACTTCCGTAGTGATACTGCCTCAGCAACCCAAGGAGGGGTCGCTATGAGTCGGGTCAGACTCGACAGCACATAACAACAACAACAAACACCAAATTTAAGATAGTGATTTTCTGTGGTAGGAGTGGGGACAGGAGAGTTTTGTTTTGTTTTGTTTTTTCATTTATTTTATTTTTGCAGCGTTCCCTCCCCTCCTCCCACCCCTGGTAAACAAAGGAGAGTCTTGATAGCTAATGAAAAGGTAGATAAAATGATAACATTTCCCTTCTTAAGCCAGGTGGTTCCTTATATTATTCCCCATGCATTGCTCATATGATTTAAGTATTTTATTTTAAAAACATACATCAATCAGTCAAGGAGCTTGCTGTCTCTTCCACACTGGAGCAAGCCCACTACCAGACTCAGTCTCTATTTTCTATGAACTGGCTTCCCTCCTGATCTGGAGGCTTGACCTTGCCTGGCACTTTAGGGAATAGCAGGTAGCTCAGCATTTCTGAGAACAGAGTGTGGTAGGAGAGAAGGCAGGGCTGTGGCTCAGCAGGTCAGCACAGAGGACCTTATGCACCATATGGGACAACTGAGGCATTGTGTGAAGAAGGAGAGTGGTTGATCAGATCAGCAGCTGGACAACAGAGAGAGGGCAACACTGGATACACACAAGAGAGCAAGGGTGGGGTCTGCCATAGTAGAAGGGACAAGGAAAGAAGTGGTTGATCAGGAGAAATAGGGGCAAATCTAGCCCCAAGGCTGATCTGCTATAGGATGGTAGCCAGTTCAACTGGAGGTGGAGTTTTCCTGGGCAAAAATGGAAGCAGCCAGTGATTGCTATTTATAAAAATAACTACAAAGGCTTGACAACCCAGGGAAAATTCTGAAAAAGTAAATTGAGGGCTGTTGGGAAAATGCGCAGTGTTTTTCATCTTCAAAGCATTTCTGAGAAGTGAGCTCATGAATCCTCCTTCCAGAACCCTCAGTGAAATATAGAGAAGGAGGAAAGTGGGGACAAAGTGTGGGTGACTTCCCCCAAAGCAACAGAAACTGGCAGCTGGAGATTCTATCATGGGCTGCCGTCTGAATGTTCATTTCTTCCGTCTCCCAATCCACTCTGTTTCTCAGACCTAGCCTGGCTAGTGGTTGGGATGTGGACTTCAATGAGTGGGTCAGCCACAGAGCTGGGCAGGCTTCACTATCATCCCTGCTGGGTTCCTGCAAGCCTGTAGGGGCTGCTAAGTTCCACATCTTGGTGATAAAGGCAAGAAAATGGGCAGTGGGAAGCCTGGGGCTGCTGGCTCAGGGTCATACTGCCTGGGGGCCTGTACAAACCCCTGGCTGTGGCATATCAGACTTAGCTGTGGAGAGCTGAGATGCAAGCCCAGGCCAGGATAAGGATTTGAACTCACACAAGGCAACAGGGAGGGAATGGAAGCCAGAGAGAAGACTGTATTTCCTACACCTGAAGTAAGAGAGCTACTGGCAAGTGAGTGCCAGGACAACTAGTTGCCATCAAGGTGATCCCAACTAATGGTGACCTCACACATGTCAGACTAGAACTGTGCTCCATAGGGTTTTCAGAAGTAGATCACCAGGTCTTTCATCCAAGGTGCCTCTGGGTGGACTCAAACTGCCCACTTTTTGATTGGCATTAACCATTTGCACCAGGGACTCTTGAATGCCAGAAGCATGGCCCTTTGCTCCCACTGTTGTTAGACCTACACAACCCTAACAGCATGAAAGATATTAGCACCCACCCACAGAGGAAGAAACCAAGACTAAGAGAGAGTAGCAGACACAATGGAAGTGATGAGATTTGAACCCAGCTTTCTGGCCCTAAAATACTCTTCTCACCTAATCCTTTTATTCCCTAGCAAACTCCTACTCCTTCAAGTTTCTACCACAAGCCTTCCTGAACTGGCTCCAGAAAGAAAGAGCAGTTTGTCCCTGTGTGTCCCTCAGTGGCCCAGGGCAAACTTCTTTGGGAACACCCATCAAGCTAGATTATAAGAGGCTAGTTGCTTGTCTATTTCTCCCTGACTATGCATCACAAAGGGCAGAATCTTGACCCCTCTTCTCTGTTTCCCCAGCTCCTGGCAGGAACCAGCTTTGCTGGTTTCAGTCCCCTGTGATTTAGGCTTGCCCAGGTCCCTTGCAAGGTGACCTCTAACTGGAAAAGCCTTTTCTTGAGTCTTAAGTCATACTCAAGAGAGGGAGAAGCTGACAGGAGAAAAGCTGAGGTGCCTCTGGGTGGCACCAGGATTTGGTGAGATAGCCACCTCTCAGGATAAGGTGATTCAATGGGCAGGTGCCATCATTGTGGGCAAGGCAGGTTCAGTGACTGATAGGTCCAGAACAAAGACACATTTTATTTGCAGTCAGGTGTTACAATCTGTATATAATCAGTTGCCACAGAGTCAATTCCAACTCATGGCAACCCCATGTGTGTCACAGTAGAATTGAGCACCATATGATTTTCAATGACTGTGATCTTTTGGAAGTCGATCTCCAGGCCTTTCTTCCAAGGAGCCTGTGGGTGGATTTGAACCTCCAAACTATTAACCTTGGTTAATAGCCAAGTGCTTAACTACTTGCACAACCCAGCACTCAGTAAGTCCTAAGTGCTGGGGACACATCAGTGAACAAAACAGAAATCTCTGCCTTCATGGAGCTTATATTCCTGGGGGAGATGGACCACAAGTAAACAAATAAACCAGGTGATTTCAGAGAGTGGATGTTCTGTGAAGAAAATAAAACAGAGAGACATGATGGGGTGGCTGTGGAGCTTCTTTAGCTAGGGAAGCCCTCTCCCAGGAGCCAACACTAGAGATGACCATGTTCCATCAGGACTTTCCAGCCTGGAATTATGCTTCCAGGGGCCACTCAACCTGCCAAATATCCAAGTCCTGCCCTGTTAAGTGGTGGTGATAATAGGGTGTTTGGTCCATGAAAAATGCTCTAGATTGAAAGCATTCCCTCAATTTCATGGTTCAGCAAATTTTCCCCAGGCTCCATGGGGAAAGATTACTTCATTGTCTTCAACAGAAGGCGTATTTGTATATGTACATATGCTTGAGAGAAATTTACTGAAAAGATGTGGGTACAAGACCAGCTGGCAACAATTTCCTCACCAGGATCCTCTCTTAGCAATCTGCCTGAGTTCTTGTTCACAATGCTCAACATGCAGCAGGAGGAGAAATGCTGCAGAAGGAATGCATGGAGCAAATTCTTATCTCAGAGCCCCTTATACCGCAAAGGAAAAGAGGTCCTGTCTAGACCTCTAAGCTGGAGCAGAATCAATACTTTACAGTGCAATTTAAGAGTATTGGGCAATTAGGAAGGAACCTTGGTGGTGCAGTGATTAAGTGATGGGGTACTAACTGAAAAGTCAGCAGTTTGAACACACCATTTGCTCCATGAAATAAAGATGTGGTAGTCTACTTCCTTTACAGTCCTGGAAACCCTGTGGGCCAATTCCACTCTGTCCTACAGGGTCACTATTAGTTGGAATCCACTCAATGGCAATGGGTTTAGCTGTTTGGGCAATTAGTCCAGTTAAACAAAAACCAAACCAAAGTCACTGCCATTGAGTCAGATCCGACTCATAGTGACCCCTCTTTGGGTTTCGAAGGTGGTATCACTACAGAAGTAGATTGCCCAACTTTCCTTCCAAGGAGTGGCTGGTGGGTTTGAACTGCCAGCCTTCTCGTTAGCAGTCAAATGCCTTAGACACTACGACACCAGAGCTCCTTTAGTCCAGTTGGGAGCATGGATTTCAGACATAAAAGTGAAAAGATGTGATTATTCAGGGATCTCTTTTCTAGTCTCTAAAAAGCTTTCACCTGGGGCCTCAGTTGTTGTGCCCATTCAATAGTGATAATACCTACAACTTTAGCAAGTTTTTTTTTCTTTAAGTTTTAAAATCATTATTGAATCTTCAAGTATGTAAAGCACAGTAATGCTAAACAAAGATAGGAGGTAGTGAGGGGAGTTTCAAAATGTAAAATCATAAATTGAGAGAATCAACTTAACAGCAATGGGTTTTTGGTTTTGGTATCTATGGATGTTGTAATCCTGTTCACAAATAGGGTTTTTCTTTTACTATGTTAATGAAAGTATACCAATGTAGGGTGGTTCCTATGTTTATAAAAAAAAAAAAAACCAGAATAGACACATAGACACACATGGGTAAAGATAGACAAGACCTGAGGATCATCTATAAGCTAAGGAGCCAAGGAACACCCAGGCTACTGACAAAAAAGGAATTGACATGGCAGAAACCCTGATTTGGACCTTTAGCTTCTAGAACTATGAAAAAATAAATTTCTATTCTTTAAAGCCACCTACTTGTAGTATTTCTTTTATAGCAGCACTAAGAAACCAATACACATGCCAACAGAGAAGATAAGCTGGGAGTGGAGAACCATAGACTGGGGAAAGGAAGATAAGGGATGGAAGGCAAAATAATGGTCCCCCTGCAAAGCCATATCTATTGCTAATCCCCAGAACCTGTGAATATGTTAGGTTACATGGCAAAGGGGGACGAAAGTTGTAGATGGAATTCAGACTGGTAATCTGCTGACCTTAAAATAAGAGATTATCTGAGTGGACCAAGTATAATCACAAGGGTCCTTGAAAGTGGAGGCAGAGCTGGAGGTCCAAGTGATTTGATGCAAAGACTCAACCAGACTGAGCTATTTGCTTCTGCTGTCGTCGGGGCTCTTCAGTAACAACAGGTAGGGGTCCAAATGGGGTCTGAGAGAGCTCAAATTAGGCAGAAAACATAAGGAGAAAATTTATCTTAAAAAAAAGGAATAAATGTCTATGTTTCTGGAGTTTAGAATCTCAGTTTATGTTCCTTCCTGCAAAATATACACTCTTAAAATTTGTAGAAAACTCCAACACCTCAACAACAAAAAACAAATAATTCAAAAATGGGCAGAAGACATGAATAGACACTTCACCAAACAGGATATTAAGGAAGCCAAAAAACACATCAAGAAATGTTCACTATCATTAGCAGAGAGATGCAAATCAAAACAACAATGAGATACCATCTTGCCCCAGCATTAATAGCAAAATTCAACAAGACAGAAAATAACAAATGTTGGTGATGATGTGGAGAGAATGGGACTCTCATACACTGCTGGTGGGACTGTAAAATGATACAACCACTATGGAAACAGTATGGCAATTCCTTAAAAAGTTAGAATTAGAAATATCACTTGACCCAGCAATCTCATTCCTAGGTATATAAACTAAAGAAGTGAGAGACAGGACAAGAACAGATATATTCACACCCATGTTCATTGCAGCACTATTTATAATAGCCAAAAGATGGAACAACCTAGGTGCCCATCAACAGAAGAATGGATAACCAAACTATGGTTTACACACAATGGAATTCTATGCAAACCTAAGGAATAATGTAGAATCTGCAAAACACTGCATAACATGGATGAACTTGTACGATGTTGTTGTTGTATGCCTTCGAGTTGGACCCGACTCATAGCGACCCCTCCTTAGGTTTCCAAGGTGGTATCACTACGAATGTAGATTGCCCAACCTTCCTTCCAAGGAGTGGCTGGATGACATTATACTGAGTGAAATAAGTCAATCACAGAAGGACAAATATTGTATTAGACCACTATTGTAAAAAGTCAAGGGAAGGTATATATATGGTATGAAACTTTCTTTTTTGGTTTCCAGGGGTGGGAAAGGAGGGGAAGGAACACTGCTAGATAGGTAAAGACAAGTATTGACTTGGGTGAAGAGAAGTGTACCAAATGTGAGTGATCAACACAGTAGCATTGAGGGAGAGGAAGACATAGAGAGGTACATGGGAGGTACAGACAACAGAGGTGAATCTGTTTGCACGTACAGTACTGCATTGTCAGTGATGGCAAACATTGATCTATGGGTGAATAGATGGTTGGACAAGCTGAACAATCAAGTATGTCTAGGTAGGGGGGAGTATGCCGATGACCATGTATAGGGTTGGCAGACAATGTTTCTACAAGCGTATTTGTATGTTCTGTAAGAATGTCCAGATATATAGCAGAGTTGACAAGGGACAAGGTTGTGGTCACTTCTTGGCCACGGACAGTTACCCAGAAAGAGTGAGTAGTTGGACCTGTGGGCTCAGGACCATGGTCCCAGGGGGTATCAAGCTCAATTGGCATAACATACTACACAAAAACATTGTTCCACAACCTACTTTGGTGAGCAGTGACTGGGATCCTAATAGTTTGCAAGCAGCCATCTAGATGCAATGATGGGTCTCTTCTCATCCAGAGCAAAGAAGAATGAAGAAAACCAAAGATGCATGGAAACAATTAGTCCAAGGGACTGTTACACCATGCAATCCTCAGCCTATATGACCATGAGACCAGAAGAACTACCACTGTCAACCACTAAGAGGGTGATCTGGAAGTCATCAAAAATGAAATGGAATGCTTGAAGATCGCTATTTTAGGCATTAGTGAGCTGAAGTGAACTGGTATTGATGGTTTTGAATTAGACAATCATACAGTCTACTATGACAAGTTAAAGAAGAATTGTGTCATATTCATTCTCAAAAAGAACATTTCAGGATCTATGCTGACATATAACCCTGCCAGTGATAGGATAATAACCATACACCCACAAGGAAGACCAGTTAATATGACTGTGTTAGTTGAGGTTGTGTGTCAACTTGGCTGGACCATGATTCTGAGTAGTTTAAGCAGTTGTGATGTGGTAGTTCCCATAATGAGATCTGATATATATGCTTTGAGCAGCTAATCAGTTGAAAGGAACTTTTCTTAAGGGTGTGGCCTGCTTCCAATACATAAATGGGTGTCCTGGGAAAATTCAGGAACCTTCTGTGGGTCTGGACCCTGTAATGCTGCCTACAACTGTCTTGTAAGCCAATAATCCACCATTTTGCCTGCTGATCTTGGATTTGTCATCCACCAAAGTCAGCAGCCTGTTACACCGCCTGCCAATCTGAGCTTCTCAGTCCCTGCAGCTGTGTGAGTTGAGAAACGCCTCCAGGTTGACGTTTGATCCAGGAACTTGGGACTCACCAGCATCTGTAACTATGTGAGCCATCTTCCTAAGATAAATTTCCCTCTCTCTCTCTCTCTCTCTCTGTCTCTCTCTCTCTCTCTCTCTATAT
>NW_006921591.1:16161393-16170910 GCF_000298275.1 Orycteropus afer afer
ATAGCTAATGATTGTGAGCATTTCTTCATATGTTTGTTGGCCGCTTGAATATCCTCCTTGGTGAAGTGTCTATTCATATCTTCTGCCCATTTTTTAATTGGATTGGCAAACACCTTTTTTGGACAACATAAATAGCAACAATACATATGGGTCTCACCAGATGGAAAGTCCTAATATTCTCTATAAAGGCAGTTTTTCGAGTTGAAATTTGTCTTAGTTTCCTACAGCTGCTGTAACAACAACAACAACAAAAAAAAATACCATGAGTAATGGCTTTAAAGAACAGAAATTTGTCATTTCATAGTTTTGGAGGCTAGAAGTTCAAATCAGGGCACCAGCTCAAGGGGAAGATCTTTCCTTGTTTGTTGCCATTGCATTCCTGGATGTTCCTTGACATTCCTTGGCTTGTAAAAAGTTCTACATAAGATCTCTTCCTCCTGTGTATCTGTCTCTCTGTGTCCATAATACCCTTCATTAGACACCACTCAGAAAGTACCAGGCTTAGGTCCCACCCTACTCTGTTATGATCTCATTGATATACCAAAGAAAAAATCCTCTTCTCATACAGGGCCATGTATACAAGTACAGGGGTTAAAACTCAACATATCTTCAAGCAGAACATAATTAAATTCATAACAAAATGTAATATAGTGTTTCTCATACTTTAATATGTGAATGTATCACCTGGTTATCTTGTGAAAAAGCAGTCTCCAATTCTGTAGGGCTTGGGTGGGACATGAGATTATGAATTTCTAATAAGCTCAGAGGTAATGTTGATGTTGCTGGTCCATGGACCACACTTTGAGTAGCAAGAGTGTACTATACATGCAGAAAAATGCACAGATCACAAGCATACAGCTTGATAGGTGAACACACCTGTGCAACTACAATTCAAATTAAGAAATAGAACATTATTTACATGTCAAAAGCCACCCTTGTGCCCCATTTTAGTAACTACCCATCCTTTTCTTCCCCCTTCTTCTCAGAGGTGATAACTCTCTGGAGTTCTAACACCATAGATTTGTGTTACTGGTATTTGGACTTTATATAGCACATATTCTTTGGGGTTAAGCTCTAAGCTCGATTAGATATCTAAATTCCACAAGGCCATGTGCTCAGGGAAGGTGAAATTCTCCCCAGGCAATAACTCCAAAACAAGGATAGGCATTTCGTTCTCTTTGTCAGTGTTTGTTTTAGACATATGCATGTAATACAATTCTAGCCAATGAGGAAAGTCTGCTGGACGATTACAGGGGAAAGTTTTCCTTGTTGAAGAAAAAGGTACATAGAAGAAAATATTCTTTTGTTTCTGTTTGATCATTTTTGTGTCTGGAATTGTGGCAGTTACCTTACAATGCTGAAGGGAAATATCTGAGGGTGGAAGAATTAAAAAAGGGCTAGAACTAATGTGGGATGAATGAGGCACTCATCAAGGGTGTAAAATATAATGGGGCACCAATAACTCATAACCAAAATAAATAATATTTAATGCAATACTTTTCAAATAAAAAGTAATGCAAAAGATCCATGATGAACAAAAAGGCAAATTTTTATATAAAGACAGGATTGTTATTACAGACCTTTTCTTTTGCCTTAGGCTCAATATTACTCAGCACAGTACTGTTAAAAATCATTTATTTACATTTCTGATATTTTGTTAATTATGGATTTTTGTTTTGCATAAATTTTCATTTAAAAAAAAAACATTAAGCAATCAGATGTCAAGGTGGTCAATTAAGATAATGAGCTGTTCTGGTTCCCTAGTGCTGCTCTGACAGGAATATGCCATAAATGGCAATGGTTTCAACAAACAGGAATTTATTCTTACAGTTTTTGGAGGCTAGAAGTCCAAGTTCAAAGTGCCAGGTTCTAGGGGCTGGGTGAAAGCCCCTCAACCTCGGGATTCAGCTATGCCTCCTACTCCCGGCCCACTGAAGCTAGAGGCTTTTCTTCACTTAGGCAGCTGCTGGCTGCTTGAGGCTGACAAACCCAAGGTTGACAAGTAAAAAGGCACAGTCCTGATATTACCAAACCACACGACAGGCCATTGATTCAAGTCCATTAAAAAGTCCCAAGATCAGCAGAGCATGGAAGACTGCTGAATGAAGACTCAGCTACATGCAAGGTCCAAGTGTGCCAGAAAGCTAAAGACCTTCCTCAAAGCTGCTTCTTATATGCTGGAAGCAGCCCACATCCCTAAAGTAGCTACTCAGCTGCTCCAGTAGACTCCACCATCAAATGATTGCCAATCTCACGATGGGGAATAACTACATCCAGCTGCCCAGCCAATCAACCAGACCCAGCCAAGCTGACACACAAGTTTAACTACCACATGAGCCAACTGAATGTTAACAATCAAGCCTTTATGCACTTACTTTAACAGTTCAAGCAAAAGGCAAAGAGTGTCTACCACCTCCCCAGTGTTCTATTTTTCCCCACAGAATGACACGGGAGGACGAGCTTCTGGATTTAGCACAGATGATGAAAATCATCTCATTCCCAAGGTGCCCCAAGCAAAAGGGGAATATGAGGTACAGAAAGCAATATGGCCTTTTGTTCTGGGTTCCTGAGAGCTGACTACACCTGAGGCTAATGATCGGAGGCTGACCAGACCAAGATGGGAGCCTGATGCTGACTAGCCCTCAGGAGGCATGGCCACATGGTGGGACTGAGAAAAGCCCTGACCCCTGAGGTTCAGATGGATCTTCCTGGTCGGTGAAAGCCCACAAATGCTCTATGAAGTGTAGCATGTCCTCTTGTGATATGTAAGCTGTTACTGCTCCTGGACCTTGCCTTTGGCATCTCTTTATCTGTGCCCCTTTTTGGTTTTAGTAAAGCTTCTGTCACAGATATGGTGTTTCCTGTGAGTTCTGTGAGTTGTACCAGTGAATTGTAGGACATAAAGGAGTAGAGGAGGCTGCTGATTTAAAGTGAAGGCAGTCACACGGACTCCTGAGCTTGCTGCAGCTGGTGTCGCTGATCTGGCCCCAAGTGAATAGGGTCAGAAAGAAATACTGCATCGGCAGTTGGGATCTAAACTGAACAAGGAAGAGAAGCAGAGATTTCCACAGAAGTAGTTGGTGTGAGGAATGGGATATTTTATTCTCTACACAATTTGGCATCAGAAGTAGGTGATCTTAGTCTCCCTGGTCTGGTTTGCACAGGAAAGGAGAAAGGAAAGGCTAGGGGTGAAAAAAGTAAGTCAAAATGGAGAAAATTGGCTCAGCCAAGACCTCCCAGTAAGGCCTCCAAATAGAGGTACTTGGGTGTAGAGAGTGCAGATTTCCCTCATGTTGCCAGCCAACTTTTTTTTTTTTTTCCAATAAACTATGGTCGAGCCTGAAAGATCACACATAGGATTTGGGCCTGGAGATAGATTCCTCATAAAATATCACATTAAATATTATTTACCTTGATTACTGAGATTGTGGATGCACCATGAAGTTTTGCAGATCCCTGAATGGTATATATGCTTAAGCACTCAACTACTAACTGAAAGATTGATGATTGGTTTGAATCCAACCAGAAGTACCTTGGAAGAAAGACCCAGTGATCTATTTGTAAAAAAATCAGCCACTGAAAACTCTATAGAGCACAGTTCTACTCTGACACACATGAGCTCACCATGAGTCAGTCAACTCAACAGCAACTGGTTTAAAATTTGCACTTTGCTCACTTCACCTAGTCCTGGCCCTGAATGAAAATAAGAAAACCATAGAGCTGTTTCATCTCCAGAGCTTTTATTATGTAAAAAAAAAAAAAAAAAAAGTTCTTATTTTTAAATTACTTTTAGCTGTTTTTTGCTTGTTTGTTTCTTACAGCTCAAAACATAACAAAAAGATCAACTTTTGTAAGTGACAGAAACACAACTCAAGATGCCTTAAACAATAAGGAATGCACTATGCTATATTTCAGAGTCCAAAGTAGGATTGGTGAATTTATGGAGTCTTCAAGCTATCTCCTCCCTCTCTATTTCTGCTACTGTAGCTCACAGGGCTCAGAAAAGGGAAATAGCATCTTATGTCTGAAGGATGAGGGGTGGGCACTCAGCCTATCTGGGGTATTGGAGGATAAGGGAAGTTTGGCACAAGCTATCACCTCCCCCAAAACAGAGATGTAGCAAACTCAGGAAGTATTTTTCACACTGCTTCACACAAGTATTTAGGAGATGATAGTATTACAATTGATGGCAAAAGAGATGGTGACTCCCTCCTCCTGTAGTTACTGTCACAACTCTGGTGTCTTTCAGTTAATGGCAGTTCTCATCTGTCTTCAAACAACTCTTGTGCACAACCATGTTCTACTTTTCACCTCTGGGGTTACATAGTGCAGGATTCTGCAAATAAGGTGTCACTGTCCAAACATAACTGTACATACGAGAACACTGCTTTGGTTTTTACTATTGTAGGGAAACTTTTTTTTCAATAAACTTTTCATATGTGGGAAAAAAAAACAAAGTAGGGTGGCCTCTAGGTGTAGTTTGATTAGGACTCCACCTTTTTGTTTTTCCCCTGCTCTCCTGTCAATACTTTCCTCCATGAGTCAGGTTTATCTGAAGTTCAGCTTTCCCTCTCACAAAAAGATTACCAGCTACCATATACCTCCTAGTACTTCCAGCAAGAAAACCCAAAAACAAACCCACTGCCATTGAGTCAATTCTGACTCACAGAGACCCATAGAACAGAGTAGAACTGCCCCCCTAGGATTTCAAGGCTGTAAATCAGGTAGCATAATGCCTAAGGCCCTTGACTGCTAACCAGAAGGCTAGCAGTTCAAACCCATCAGCCACTCCTCAGAAAGAAGATGGGGCAATCTACTTCCATAGTGATACCACCTCAGAAACCCAAGGAGGGGTCGCTATGAGTTGGGTCTGACTCGACAGCAAGTAACAACAACAACAACAAATCTTTACAGGAACAGACTGCCTCATCTTTCTCCTGTGTAGTGGCTGGTGGGTTCGAACCACTGACCTTTTACTTTAACCACTATAAGAGAAGAGAGAGATCAAAAAAAAAAAAAAAAAAAAACCCTATTACCCAAACATGGAATAGAAATCTTCTCTTCATTCTTATTGGACCCACTTATGTCATCTAGAAGTCGTTGGTGGTCAGTAGAAGAATTCTCACCTTCCGTGCAGGAGATCCAGGTTTGATTCCCAGACACACAGGCACATCTATGTCAGTGGAGGCCTGTGCATTGTTATGATGCTGAACTGGAACCTCAACAGAGATTCCAGACTAAGACAGACTAAGAAAAAAGAGCTGGTGATCTACTTCCAAAAACTAGTCAGTGAAAACTCTATACATCACAACAGTCTGATCTGTAACCATTCATGGGAATAGAACAGGACCAAGTAGGGTTTCATTCCATAGTGCATGGATCACCATCATGAGTCAAGGGTAGATTCGACGGCAAGTAGTAACAACATGTCCCTAGACCCAAGATAATCATCAGGAGCATGTCACATAAGCCCAGGTCCTTAAATCAGTGACTGGCAAGCACAGGGGATTACCATGATTGACTTAGATTAATTAATCCTCCCACCTATTGACTAGATGGCTATGGGAACTTAATAAAACTGAGGTTCTGTTAGGAAAGAGAAGGAGGGAAGAATGATTCAAGAGAGGCCACCAACAGTGTTGTTGTTAGTTGTCATTGATTCAGCTCCAACTCATAGTGACCTTATGTATAATAGAAAACCAAGTCCTGGGCCATCTTTGTGGTCGTTGGCATGTTTGAGTCCATAGTTGTGGCTATTGTGTCAATTCATCTCATTGAGGGTTTCCCTCATTTTCGCTGTTGAAACATGATGAGCTTTCCTAATGATTGGTCTTCTCTGATGACATGTACAAAGTAAATGAGTAGAAATGTCACTATCTTCCCTTCTAAGGAGCATTTTGGTTGATTTCTTATAAGATCAACCAAACCCAAAACTCCCTGCCATTGAGTCAATGCCAACTCATAGTAATCCCTCCTTGGGTTCCCGAGGTAGTATCACTACAGAAGTAGATTGCCCAACCTTCCTTCCAAGGAATGGCTGGTGGGTTTGAACTGCCAGCCTTCTGGTTAGTAGTCAAATGCCTTAGGCACTACACCACCTGAGCTCCCTAAGATCAACAGTATAGCACTATATGAAAAAAAGAACAGGCTTTAAGTCCCAACTTCAATAATTACTACCTGTGGGAACTTGGGTAAATTATATCATCTCTGAATGTCTGTTTCCTTATCTATAAAGAGAGAAAATAATGTCTGTTTGCTTTACATGGGTGTTTGTAATATGAGAGTTAAATGGGATGATAGTACTTTGCACAGTTTCTGACATAAAGTAGGTACACAAATATTGTTCCTTCATCCAGTCTCCCTTAGACAAGGAGTTCCTATATACTAGTTCAGCCCTCTTCTCTTTAATTACCTCACAAGAGTACCCAGCACACGGTGAGAATTTGATAGATATTTATTAATTGACATGTTAATTAATCAACAAAAGGACTTTCCTTTTAATAACTAGAGCCCTTTCCTTCTCCTTAACACTAATAATTATGAAATTACCTCTGTAACCCATTTTCACTTTGATGCTGAAAAACTGTAACCAGTTGTGTTAGGCTGGGTTCTCTAGAGAAGCAAAACCAGTAAAGCTTATAGAGAGAGAGAGAAAGAGAAACTTACCTTAGGAAAATGGCTCACACACTTATTGTTGTTGTTAGGTGCCATCAAGTCGGCTCTGACTCATAGTGACTCTATGTATAGCAGAACGAAACACTGCCCGGTCCTGAGCCAGCTCCATGATTCTTGCAATACTTAAGCCCATTGCCACTGTCACGGTGTCAATCCATCTCATTGAGGGCCTTCTCCTCTTTCATCAACCCTCTACCTTACCAAGGATGACATCCTTCTCCAGGGAATGGTCCCTTCTGAAAACATGACCAAAGTAGGTGAGACAAAGTCTGGCCATTCTTGCCTCCAAGGAGCATTCTGGCTGCACTTCCTCCACAACAGACCTGTTAGCTCTTTTAGCAGTCCACAGTACTTTCAGCATTCTTCACCACCACCACAGGTCAAAAGCATCAATTCTTCGTCAGTGTTCCTTATTCATTGTCCAGCTCTCACATGCATATGAGGTGATTGAAAAATATCATGGCTTGTGTCAGGCGCACCTTAGTCTTCAAGGAGGCATCTTTCCTCTTCAGCACTTGAAAGAGGTCCTTTGCAGCCAATTTGCCCAATGCTATAGTCATCTCATATCCTGACTGCTGCTTCCATTGGTGTCAATTGTAGAACCAAGTAATGTGAAGTCTTTGACTGTGATAGTTAGAGCTGTGTGTCAACTTGACTGGACCACAATTCTGTGCAGTTTAAGCAGTTGTGATGTGCTTATTCCCATGATGGGATCAGATGAATATGTTTTGAGCAGTCAATCCATTGAAAGAGGGTTTCCCTAGGGGTGTGGCCTGCTTCCAGTATATTTATGGACATGCTGGGAAAAGAGACATTCTTCTGTGGATTGGAATTCTGCTGTGTTGCCTACAACTGTCCGTGAGTGAACAATCCACTGTTTGCCCTGGTGGTCTTGGATTCGTCATGCCTTGGAGTCAACAGCCAGTATATACTGCCTGCCAACCTTGAGCTCCTCAGCCCCTACACCTGCATGAGTTGGGAAAAGCCTCCAGCTTGACGTTTGATCCAAGGACTTTGGACTTGCCAGCTTCTATAAGTATGTGAGCCATTTTCCTAAGATAAATTTCTCTTTCTCTATATTTATAAGCTTCACTGGTTTTGTTTCTCTAGAGAACGCAGTCTAACACATTCACAATTTCAATCTTTTCTCTGTTTATCGTAATGTTGCTTATAGGACTTGTTGTGAGGATTTTTGTTTTCTTAATATTGAGATGTAATCTATACTGTATTCTTCAGTCTTTATCAGTAAGTACTTCAAGTCATCCTCACTTTCAGCAAGCAAAGATGTGTTGTCAGCATATAGCAGGTTATTAATGATTCTTCCTCCAATCCTAATACCATGTCCTCCAGCTTCTCAGATTATTTGCTCAGCATATAGAGTGAATAAGTATGGTGAAAGAATACAACCCTAACGCACTCCCTTCTTGATTTTAAACCATGCACTGTTCCCTTTTTCTGTTTGAATGACAGCCTCCTGGTCTATGTACAGGTTCCACATGAGTATAATCAAGTGTTCTGGAATTCCCATTCTTCTCAATGTTGTCCACAATTTGTTATGATCCACACGATCAAATGCTTTTGCATAGTCAATAAAACACAAGTAAACATCTTTCTGGTCTTCTTTACTTTTAGCCAAAATCCATCTGACATCAGCAATGATATCCCTTGTTCCACGTCCTCTTCTGAATCCAGCTGCGCCTCTGGAAGTTCTCTGTCAATATACTGCTGCGAACTTTTTGAATTATCTTCAGTAAGATTTTACTTGCATGCGATATGAATGATATTGTTTGATAATTTCCACATTCTGTAGGATCACCTTTCTTTGGAATGGGTACAAACATGGATCTCTTCCAGTCAATTGGCCAGGTAGCTGTCTTCCAAATCTCTTGGCATAACCAAGTGAGTGCCTCCAGTGCAGCGTCCATTTGTTGAAACATCTCGATGGTCAATTCCTGGAGCCTTATTCTTCACCAATTCCTTCAGTGCAGCTTCAACTTCTTCCTTCAATACCATTAGTTCTTGAACATATGCCAACTCCTGAAATGGATGAAGAAATACCAGTTCTTTTTGGTACAGTGACTCTGTGTATTCCTTCCATCTTCTTTTGATGCTTCCTGCATCATTCAATATTTTTCCCATAGAATCTTTCAATATTGCAACTCGAGGCTTAAGTTTTTTCCTCAGTTCTTTCAGCTTGAGAAATGCTGAGCATGTTCTTCCCTTTTGGTTTTCTAACTCCAGGTTTTTGCACATTTCATTATAGTAATTGTCTTGGACTGATTGAGCTGCTCTTTGAAATCTTCTGTTCAGCTCTTTTATCTTGTCATTTCTTCCATTTGCTTTAGCTACTCTTCTCTCAAGGGCAAGTTCAGAGTCCCTTCTGACATCCATTTTGGTCTTTTCTTTCTTTTTAGAATTTCTTCATGGATGATGCTTTTGATGTCATCCTACAATTCTGCTTTTAGGTCATTGGTGTTTGTGCATCAAATCTATTCTTTATATGGTCTCTAAATTCAGCCCCAGGGATACAGGTGAGGAGAGACAACTCAGGGACACCCAGAGCAGCAGGCTGCAAGAGCAAGAGAAAGGGGATTAAAAGCCAGGAACCCGGACAGAAGAGCAGTCAGCCCCAGGGATACAGGTGAGAAGAGACAACTTAGGGACGCCCAAAGTAGCAGGTGGGAAGAGCAGGAGAAAGGGGATTAAAAACCAGGAAGCCAGAGAGAAGAGCAATCAGCCGAAGGGATTAGGTGAGGAGAGGAAACTCAGGCCCACCCAAAGCAGCAGGACGGGAAAGCAGGAGAAAGGAGATAAAAGCCAGGAACCTGGACAGAAGAACAGT
>NW_006921591.1:16173755-16187501 GCF_000298275.1 Orycteropus afer afer
AGTAAGGACATTAGATGACGTGTAGCATTGGGAAAGTCAACTGCGAAGGAACTGTTTCAAGTGCTGAGGAGCAAGGATATCTCATTGAGGACTAAGATGCACCTGACACAAGCCATGATATTTCCAATCACCTGGTATGCATGTGAGAGCTGGACAATATGAATAAGGAAGACCGAAGAAGAGTTGATGCTTTTGCTTGTGGTGCTGGCGGAGAATGCTGAAAGTACCATGGACTGCTAAAAGAACTAACAGATCTTTTGGCTCATTAGTGCCTAGGATATCAATTTTTATGCATTCCATTTCATTTTTGACAACTTCCAGTTTTCCTAGATTCATACATTGTACATTCCATGTTCCAATTATTAATGGATGTTTGGAGCTGTTTCTCCTCAATTTGAGTGGTGCCATGTCAGCAAATGGAGATCTCAAAAGTTTACCATATCCATATGAGTAAGGCTGGTTTTACTCTGATGACATGGCTCTTTCCAGTCTTATTTTGAGTGCCTTCCAACCCAAGGAGCTCATCTTCCAGCACTGTGTCAGACAATGTTTCGGAGCTATTCATAAAGTTGCACATTAATGTATCAGACAAGGTTTCTCTGCTATTCATAAGGTTTTCCCTGGCCAATTTTTGAGAAGTGGATGGCCTCCTCCATCTTCCTACTCTGTCTTAGTCTGTAAGTTGTGTTGAAACCTGTGCACCATGTGCACCTCTTCTGGCATCTGAAACACCAATGGCACAGCCTTAAGCCTCACAGCAATGTACAAGCCCCATAAGATGACAAACTGACAGACAAGTTTGTCTCCCTTAGCTGTTTGAAACATCTGCACCCTCCTCTTACCTAATTCCTACCTAGAACCTACCACTTTGTGGTCCCTGACCACTCCCTCCCTTTCCTGGCTGTAGGGGGCTTGGGGCCTAGCCTTGCCTCTCTCCACATTACCTGGATATCCTGTTGCTCTGGAGGTCCCAGGCCTCTCCTATTCTGTCCCTTTCCTGGCACTCATAGAACCTGGGAAGTCCAAAGTTCTTGGATCAAACGTCAAGCTGGAGTCTTTTCTCAGCTCACACAGCTGCAGGGGCTGACGAGCTCAAAGTTAGCAGGCAGTATACTGGCTGTTAACTCCAACAAATGATGAATCCAAGATCTCCAGGCTGAATGGTGGCTTGTTCGCTCATGGACAGTTGTAGGCAGCACAACAGGATCCTGATCCACAGAAGAGTGTCTCTTTTTCCCAGAATGTCCATAAATATATTGGAAGCAGGCCATACCCCTAGGGAAACTCCCTTTCAACAGGTTGGCTGCTTGAAACATATACATCTGATCTCCTTATGGGAATAATCCACATCACAACTGCTTAAACCACTCAGAATTGTGGTCCAGCCAAGTTGACACACAACTCCAACTATCACAGTCCACCCCTTGTCAACTTGGCAGTTGTATACATTTCCTTAACCATATATACTTTCTAAATAAGGACAATTATAAAGTCATATTTGCACCTAACATGATACACTAACATGCATACAACCAAAACACATTAACCTTGTTTACGTTTCATAGTTCATAACAGAAGGAAACAAAATATTTGTTTTTGTTTTTGCCTCCTAGAGCCAGGAAAGGGAGGGAGTAGGAGAGGCCTGGGACATCCAGAGCAGCAGGATTTCCAGGATATACAATGAAGAAATATAACAGTCACAGTCTTCGTTTCTTCAACTGGTCATGTGGTCATAGGTGATATTCAGAACAACCTTCTTCCACCACCCATTCTGTATTCCCCTTGCCCTAAGCAAGTACCACAGCTGGTCATGGTTCTTTGTCTGATGGAGGGACCCAAACCTTCATTCCTGAAGGGTCTGGCCATCACTAGTCATAGCAGAATTGGGTTACTGTAATTTTCCATTGACTTCAATCACAGGGCATGGTAGTACTAAGAGACATCCTAAAGAATCTCATGTATTCCAGACATATTCTTCTTTACCTCCATCATGTAATGCCAATCCAATTTCCCCTTGGTAATCAGGATCTATCACACCAGATATTACAGTAATGCCTTTCTTTGTCTGTTGATCCAGAGGCATGAGGAAGCCAAAATGGCCAGGTGGCATTCTTAATTTCCAGTTCAATGCAATCAGTATTGCGTCTCCAGGTGGGAGTGTTCCTCCCTTTGGGACTAAGATCTCCAGACCTGCAGAGCATAGGGTAACAGGGACAGGAAGTACCACCCCTTGTTTCCTGGACCCATGAATCCTGGCTATTGGAGAAATAGCACTATATACTGGACGCTGGTTTCGAGCATATACAGCCTCCTGGAGAACATTGCCCCAACCCTTCAAGGTATTACCACCTAGCTGGCACTGAATTGTGTTTTTAGTAGGCCATTCCATCATTATGTCAAGCTAGCTGTTTCAAGATGATGGGGAACATGGTAAGACTAGTGAATTCCATGAGCATAAGTCCATTGCCACACTTCATTTGCTGTGAAGTGAGTCCCCTGATCTGAAGCAATGCTATGTGGGATACTATGACAATGGATAAGGCATTTTGTAAGTCCATAGATGGTAGTTTTGGCAGAAGCACTGCGTGCAGGAAAGGCGAGGCAAATCCATATCCAGAATAAGTATCTATTCCAGTAAGAACAAAATGCTGTCCTTTCCATGATGGAAGTGGTCCAATGTAATCGACCTGCCACCACGTTGCAGGCTGATCACCCTGAGGAATAGTTCCATATTGCAGACTTAGTGTTGGTCTCTGCTGCTGGCAGATTGGGCACTCAGCAGTGGCAGTAGCCAAATCAGCCTTGGTAAGTGGGAGTCCATGTTGCTGAGCCCATGCAAAACCTCCATCCCTGCCACCATGGCCACTTTGTTCATGAGCCCATTGGGCAATGACAAGAGTAGCTGGGGAAAAAGAATGGCTGATTTCCACTGAACATGTTATCCTATCCACCTAATTGTTAAAATCCTTCTCTGCCGAGGTCACCTTTTGGTGGGCATTCACATGAGACACAAATATCTCTACTCCTTTGGCCTATTCAGAGAGATCTATCCACATACCTCTTCCCCATACATCCTTGTCACCAATTTTCCAATCATGCTACTTCCAAGTCTCAGATCATCCATCCAAGCCATTAGCCAGAGCCCATGAATCTGTATATAATCTCACATCTGTCCATTTCTTGTTCCATGCAAAGTGAACAGCCAGATACATGGCTCAAAGTTCTGCCCATTAGGAGGATTTCCCTTCACCACTGTACTTCAAGGAAGGCCCAGAAAAGGGCTTCAGCGCCACTGCTGTCCACTTTTGAGTGGTGCCTGCATATCACACAGAACCATCTGTAAACCAGGCATGAGTTTTCTCTTTCTCAGTCAACTGATCATAAGGAACTCCCCATGAGGCCACAGGTGCAGCCTGGGAAAAAGAAGGTATTGTGACTAGAATGAAGACCATAGGCATTTGGGCCATTTCCTCATGCAACTTACTTATGCCTTCAGGTCCTGCTTAAGCCCGGTCTCTGATATACCACTTCCGTTTAATGATGGAGTGCTGCTGTGCACATCCAACTTTATGACTCTGTGGGTCAGACAACATCCAGTTCATGATGGGCAGCTCAGGCCTCATGGTGACTTGGTGATGCATGGTTAAGTGTTCAGTCTCTACTAAAGCCCAGTAACAAGCCAAAAGCTGTTTCTCAAAAGGAGAGTAGTTATCTGCAGAGGATGGCAGGGCCTTGCTCCAAAATCCCAAGAGTCTGTGTTGCATTTCACTAATAAGGACCTGCCAAAGACTCCAAACAGCATCTCTATCTGCTACAGACACCTCAAGCACCATTGGATCAGCTGGATCATCTGGCCCAAGTGGCAGAGCAGCCTGCACGGTAGCTGAACCTATTGCAGAGCCTTCTGTTGTTCTGGGCCCCACTCAAAACTAGCAGTTTTCTGAGTCACTTGATAAATAGGCCACAGCAACACACCCAAATGAGGAATATGCTGCCTGCAAATTCCAAAGAGGCCCACCAGATGTTGCGCTTCCCTTTTAGTTGTGGGGGAAGCCAGATACAATAACTTATCCTTCACTTTAGTAGGAATATCTTGACATGCCCCACACCTCCAGACCCCTAGAAATTTTACTGAAGTGGAAGGTGCCTGAATTTTTGTTGGGTAATTTCCCACCCTCTAGCACACAGATGTCTTACCAATAAGTTTAGAGTCATTGATACTTCTTCCTTACTAGGTCCAATCAGCATAATGTCATCAGTATAATGGAACAGTCAGTATGATGTCTTGTGGAGGGGCAAGGCGATCAAAATCCCTATGGACTAAATTGTGACATAGTGATGGGGAGTTGATATACCCCTGAGGAAGCACTAGGAAAGTATATTTTTGGCCTTGCCAGCTGAAGGCAAACTGCTTCTGATGGTCCTTTGAAATTGGTATTGAGAAAAAAGCATTGACCAGATTAATAACTGCATACCAAGTACCAGGAGATGTACTAATTTGCTCAAGCAACGAAACTACATCAGGAACAGCAGCTACAATTGGAGTCACCACCTGATTAAGTTTATGATAATCTACTGTCATTCTCCAAAATCCAACTGTTTTTTGCACTGGCCAAATAGGGAAATTAAATGGGGATGTGGTGGGAATCACCACCCCTGCATCCTTCAAGTCCTTGATGGTGGCAGTAATCTCTGCAACCCCTCCAGGGATGCGGTACTGCTTTTGGTTTACTATTTTTCCAGGTAAAGGCAGTTCTAATGGCTTCCACTTGGCTTTTCCTACCATAATATCGCTTACTCCACATGTCAGGGACCCAATGTGGGAATTCTGCCAATTGCTCAGTATGTGTATTCCAATTACACACTCTTGAACTGGGGATATCACTATAGGATGGGTTTGTGGACCCACTGGACCCATCAATAACTTGACCTCCATATGTCCACACTCTGACTGGTGGGCCACAGTGACATTTTGAGTCTCCTGGAATTGATGTCAGTTCAGAGCCAGTGTCCAGTAATCCCCCAAAATTCTGATTATTTCCTTTTCCCCAATGAACAGTCACTCTTGTAAAAGGCCTCAGATCCCTTTGGAGAAGGTTGGGAGAAAGATTGACATTATAAATTTTTGGCAATGTGGTGCAATCCTTCCTCAAGGGGACCCGGCCTCCCCTTCATTCAAAGAGTTGTGGGTCTGTAAACTGACTCAAGTCTGGGAATTGATTGAGAGGCCATGACTCTATATTCTGGTGATTCAATCCAGACAGCCGTTCATGTGACCTAGAATTTTTCTGTCTGGACAGGTCAAGTAAATATTTAGTAGGTTACCATGTATTTCACTCCTAGGAACACCATGCCTAAGTAGCCAATGCCATAATTCTACATAAGTCACAGTATTCTGACTACTGTTTTGACTCTGCTGTATATTATAGTACCATACCCACCTTGTCTTTGTCGATTAATTGCTGCCACTTGTCCCCTACTACTACAGAGTTCAATCAGCCCCATTGTAGTTGTCTCAGTTCAGTTAGGGCAGTTCCCACTGTCAAATCCAGTTTACATAAAATAGCAATCACAGCAGTCTTCAAGGATGCTGGGACTCCCTTCTCAGATTTGTTCCTCAATGTACTGATGAAAGGCCTGTCCTCTGGACTCTCCATGTCTGGTTCTAGGGGTCTAATCTGATAAATTTATCCTAACATGCCAATTTCCCTAAGCCTTTGGATACCTTCTTCTACATTATACCAAGACAGATCTGGTACTTCAACTTGACTTAAGGTAGGCCACTGCATAATCCATGCTTCAGTAAGCCAACCAAATAAACAACTAGATCCTTTGCTAACTTCTCAAGCTGAAACATTGAATGAAGAATCCATACTTAGTGGGCCTAAATCAATAAACTCAGACTCACCCAATGTTGCAGTCCTTGCACCATTAGCCCATATCCTCAGGAGCCATTCCCATACATATTCTCCAGGTTTCTGTCTATACATGTTAGCAAAATCAAGTAGGTCTTTTCGGGTGTAGCATACCACCTCCTCAGTCACACTTTGTATTTCACCTTTTGGGGCTCTCTTGGACTTAAGTTTAGTTATAGGCCTAGCAGCAACAATGGGTGGTTGGGGCAGTTCCTGAGAATATTCAGCAATGTCTTCCTCAGATTTTGTCTCTGTAAAACCACTCTTGATACCAAATGTGTTAGGCTGGGTTCTCTAGAGAAGCAAATAGCATCTACTTCAGGCAATGACCCAGCAGGAACAGTTGGGTTAATCCCATCAAGCAGAGGTGCAAGGGATAATGGTTTTATAGTAATCCCTTCAGATGGAAGGGATTCAACAGAATTTACAAGCTCCATATCCTCATCTTCCTGACTATCTGCCCATATGTCCCCATTCCAGGTTTCAGGATCCCATTTTTTCCCAATCAATGCCCTCACTTTAACATCAGACACCATTCTGGGTTGGCAATTCAATTGACGTTGTAAGTCAGCCACCCTTACAATAAGACTCTGGGTTTGGTTTCTGTCAATATTAGCTCTTACTAGAGGAAATGAGGCTTTCTTTCAGAGCACAACTGGAAACATTGAGATCTTTTACGTGGCACTTGAGCTGTGACTCAGCAGCCCTGAACTCACCTTGCTCTTTCACCACTTTGTCTAGCATAAGTAGAACCAACCAACTAGCTTCCTTATATTCCTCATGCTGACAAAATTGCAGAAAAGTATCAAATATGTGATCACCAAGAGCCTCAGTTCTCAAAAATACTTGATCTATTGGTGGTGCTATTTTGCATATTAGTGTTGCCACCTCACATCATGGATTAGCAGGGCCCTCTTTACTAATGGAGTCAGAGTCACCATTGACTTTACAATTAATCAAATTGGAGAACCAAAACAATTGTTGTTGCTATGTGCCGTCCAGTCGGACCCAACTCACAGCGACCCCTCCTTGGGTTTCCAAGACAGTATCACTACGGAAGTAGATTGCCCAACCTTCCTTCCAAGGAATGGCTGGTGGGTTTGAACTGCCTGCCTTCTGGTTAGCAGTCAAGTGCCTTAGGCACTACACTACCAGCACTCCTAAAACAGAATTGGTGAAAACCAATTTAGGAAGCCTATCCTTATGATTTTGTCTCTGCAGAACCAGTGTTGGTGCCAAATGTGTTAGGCTGGGTTCTCTAGAGAAGCAAAACCTGTAAAGTTTATAGAGAGAGAGAAAAAAAGAGAAACTTATCTTAGGAAAATGGCTCACACACTTATAGAAGCTGGAAAGTCCCAAGTTCTTGGATCAAAAGTCAAGCTGGAGGCTTTTCTCAACTCACACAGCTGCAGGGGCTAATGAGCTCAAGGTTGGCAGGCAGTATACTGGCTGTTAACTCCAACAAATGATGAATCCAAGATCTCCAGGCCGAATGGTGGATTGTTCACTCATGGACAGTTGTAGGCAGCACAACAGGATCCTGATCCACAGAAGAGTGTCTCTTTTTCCCAGGATGTCCATAAATATATTGGAAGCAGGCCACACCCTTAGGGAAACTCCCTTTCAACAGATTGGCTGCTCAAAACATATACATCAGATCTCATCATGGGAATAACCCACATCACAACTGCTTAAACCACTCAGAATTGTGGTCCAGCCACGTTGACACACAACTCCAACTATCACACTAGTTATAATTTAATTTCATCTATAACAACTATTTTGCCTGCATAGTCTACACATCTATGTTCTTCTTTAACCTGATCTTGATTTTCTATCCCTATGTTCCTTTGGGGGAGTTCTGGTAGTGTAGTGCCTAAGGCAGTTGACTGCTAACCAGAAGGCTGGTGGTTCAAACCCACCAGCCACTCCTTGGAAGGAAGATGAGGCAATCTACTTCCGTAGTGATACTGCCTCAGAAACCCAAGGAGGGGTCACTATGAGTTGGGTCCAACTCAACAGCATATAATTACAACAACATGTTCCTTGGGGGAGCTCTGGTAGTATAGTGCCTAAGGCACTTGACTGCTAACCAGAAGGCTGGCGGTTCAAACCCACCAGCCACTCCTCGGAAGGAAGATGAGGCAATCTACTTCCGTAGTGATACTGCCTCAGAAACCCAAGGAGGGGTCACTATGAGTTGGGTCCAACTCAACAGCATATAATTACAACAACATGTTCCTTGGGGGAGCTCTGGTAGTATAGTGCCTAAGGCACTTGACTGCTAACCAGAAGGCTGGCGGTTCAAACCCACTAGCCACTCCTCGGAAGGAAGATGGGGCAATCTACTTCCGTAGTGATACTGCCTCAGAAACCCAAGGAGGGATCGCTATGAGTCGGGTCCGACTCGACGACACATAACAACAACAACAACATGTTCCTTGGAGCTCTGGTGGTACAGTGGGTGAGGCATTTGGCTGCTAACCAGCTCAGCAGTTCAAATCCACCAGCTGCTCTATGGGAGGAAGATGAGGCAATCTACTTCCATAAAGATTTTCAGCCTTGGAAACCCTATAGGGGTCACTATGAGTTGGAATCAACTCAATGGCCATGGGTTTGGTTTTTTGGGTTATGTTCCCTGAGGAGATTTTCCTCTACATCTATTTTTTTTCCAGCAGCAATTTGTTGTGTCGATCCTGGCTGTAAGCCATGTTAGTGAAAAGAGGTGGAGCAAAACCATATAGATAAATCAAATCATAACTTTAAAGAAAATAAAAAAGTCACAGAGGATGTACACAGACTTTCCCCTGTGATTAAATGGCTGTCTTTCCCATGCTAGCTGGGATGAATCCGGGCATGACATTAGGCTTTGTTCCAAGAGAGTGGGAGGTGCCAAGGGGAAGAGTGCAGCATGTAAGACTTCCAAGGAAGTCTCTTTTAGAGGTGATCTACATTACACAGTTGGCAACACTAAGCTGAAAGTTCCGGCTTCCAGGGAGAAATGAAAGACATTCCCGCCATAGCTCCCCTTTCAAACTGTCACAGCTGGAGGATGAGACTGCCAAGTTCCACCCTTTTCAATGCAGGTTGTCACTTGGATATCAGGATTAGCCAAACTGCCAGTGTGAGAAAGGGCCCATCACACATCTTTTTTGCTTATCTATCATCATTAAATGCTCCATTTAACACAAAAGAATCTGACTTTCTCTTTTTTTTTTTTTTTCTTCTGCTATGCTCAAGGAGAACCATGCTACTGAAAAAGAAAATAATCACAAAACGAAGTAAAAAGAAACAGGCCTCCTGAGCAGAATCCTCACTTGTTATTTTGCACCTAACCCTGTTTTTGTTTCATGGAATCTGAGAACAGGAGGGGAGTCTCTGGTATAACCCTCTGATTTTACAGATGGAGAAGTAGATGCCCAGAGAGGTGTAGTAACTCATCCAAGGTGACCCACCTAGCTATGGGCAAGGATAGGACTAAGACTCACAACCCTGACTCCTCCTCATCCAGTCTTTATTCACATCATATACCTTTTTTTATCAGACCATTTACAAACTCTTGTAACAAGAGATTTGACAATTCAAATAGATGATGCCCTTGCAAAGAAGAGTACACTGCAGAGCAGCCCCTACTGCTTGTAGGTTATTTTAAACCAACCAACCCAAACAGGAAAATTAAAGAACCCAGCTTATTTTTCTGTCATGCAGAATTTAAAAAATGGTTTACAGGCCAACATTCTCTAACTCACACACACACATACACACACACACACAAAATTCTGTTCTAACAAAATTTTGCTTGGAATTTGGCTATTTAGAACCCAGAGTGTATATGTGTGTATGTGTGTGTAAGAGAGAAAGAGAGAGTGAGTGAGTAGGAGTGCGAGTGAGTGTTTCAGGAAAGTCACATGATAAAGGACAGTTTGAACCCCAGGGTAGGTCACAAAGGCCACATTAACCAATAAGGAACCACAGTGGAATGGAAGCAACCTTTCATCTTGTTGTTTCCTCTCAAAACCACATTCCAAGTTTCAAAAGAGAATAGTGGAAACACAGCATGTCCAACAAAGCCCCAGCAGGAAGATGTTTCTACTAGGTGCCTGGTGGGGAGGGGAGATGGGAGGTCAGGCTGTATAAGAGCTTGGAGGATGTGAAAAACTGAACTGAGCATGGGCTTTGGATGGAGACAGATGTTCCACCTCTGCTACTTAATAGCTGAACAAGATCCTTAACCTCTCTGAACCTGTGTAAAATGAGGATGATAATAATACCCACCTCATAGGTAAGTTATAAGGACAAAATAAGACAATTTATATAAAGGACCTATTAAAGTGCCTTGATATACCAACAAAAGCTGTCTTTTATTAATATAGTTACTTGGGGGAGGGAAAGGTTGGGTTCTGGCAGTTTGAATAGTTGAGGGGGTCCCTTTGAGCCATCTAGGGTAGAGAAAGACCTTTGCCAGGACCTGATGGATGGAGGATCAACCCTCTACCCTGGCCCACTTAGGCAGCTGTGGTTCTACAGTGGGGCCCACTGTGGCTATTCCGTGTATCCTGTTATTAAAAGGTCTGGACTCAGCATTGTGCAATCATGAATCAGCTTCAGTCTTCCGGCTTCCCTCTGGAATCTTTCTTCTTCATCCCTGCAGGACATCTCCAACAGTGCCACAGTGCTTCTGTTGTTGTTGTTGTTGTTGTTATTTGCCGTCGAGTCGGCCCCGACTCATAGCGACCCCTCCTTGGGTTTCCGAAGCACTATCACTACGGAAGTAGGATTGCCCAACCTTCCTTCCGAGGAGTGGCTGATGGGTTTGAACCGCCAGCCTTCTGGTGAGCAGTCAAGTGCCTTAGGCACTATGCTACCAGAGCTCCTAGGCCCTTTCAAGTCTCATTTCAGTGACTAAAATGCCCAAGCCTTTCCCTGTCTCCTCCCACAAGCTGAGGCCTGCTTCAAGCAGAGAAGCTGCAGTAGAGAGGGGTGGGTCTATGATGGTTAGCTTCTTCTCTCTCCTGGCCCCACCCCCAGACCCCATATTCACTAGCTGTGTTTCATGCACCTCTGATGTTGGACCCAGAGGGATGGGGCAAGGTATGGATCCTCCAGGTGTCTTTCACACGGGAGTTAGCTCTATCCCAGGCCTACAGCTCCAGGGTGGACCACCAAAGCCCCTTGCACTTGTATTGAGGTAAGAAAACTCACCAGAACCCACCCCTGAGGTTAAGGTGACTAACCATCCAGGTTTGCCTTGGACTAAGAGATTTTCTGCGATGCATGACTGGAACAATTCCAAGCAAACAGGGAGAGATTAGTTACCTTGCCCAATGTGGGTAGGAGCATCATACTATACAGCTCTCTCCAAAGTAACCCTCTTTCTTATAACTCCTCAAAAGAAGTAGCTAGTGGGCCAGGTGTATATTCTCTCAGCACATCCTGCATAGATGGTCTACCTCACCCTAGAATGTGGATTCCTGGCATCTTCTGAATGGTTCTTTGCCTTTGGGGGCCTGTGTATAAACTGAGACTCACCCTTAAACATGGAGTTGAGTGATTTCCAGTTCCTTGATGAATCTGGAAGTTCCCACTAGGAGTTCTCCCACTAAGAATCCTCAACAAAGAAACAGTGTGGTTTGGTATAGGAGTGGCCTGGTTCAACTCTAGGTCATCCCTTCATTACCTGGGACTGTGTTACCTTGGGCAGGTTATTTAGCATCCCTGTGCTCAATTTCCTGCCACATTAAATGGGCTGATGACAGTACCTACTTTATATAATTATCTGAAGGATTACATGAGATAACGCATATAACAGTATCTAAGATATGATAATGGTTCAGTAAATATTAGCTCCTGAACATTATCAAGAGCTCTGGTGTGGCAATGGTTAAGTGCTCAGCTGATTACCAAAAGGTTGGCAATTCAATTCTATCCAGTGCCTCCACAGGAGAAAGACCTGGCTATCTGCTCCTGGAAAGATCACAGCCTAGAAAATTCTATGGGACAGTTCTGTCACATGGATTCATTATGAATCAAAATTGACTTGACAGCACCTAACAAAAACAATGAACATTATTATAGTAAGCTGGAATTGTGTAATAAAAACTTAATAGATGTCTATTTTCTTACTTTTAAAGTGAACTGATGAGTCAGTGATGTCAAAGGTTGCAGGGAAAGGGGATACTCTCCTACTCTACAGTTGGAAGTGAAAATTCATAGTCTTTCTGGAAAGCATTGAGCAATAAGTTTCAGAAGCCTTAAAAAAAATGCCTTTAAGCCAGGAGTTCCACTTCTGGGAATTTATCCCTGTAGAAATAATTGGAGAACTGGCTAAAGACTGATGTGATCATTTATTGCAGTGGACTTAAAACTGAAATGACAGGAAACAACTTAAATGTCTTAAAATAGGATACTGGTTCAATTTTGTTTCATGCATATAGTGGAATACTATGCAACTATTCAAAATAACGTCATAGAGAAAAAATCACACTTAGCCAACCAGCAGGACAAAAATCATACATGGACTAATATTACAACAACAGCAATTAAAATAATACAAAGAAAAGTTGATAATCTAAAGAGAAAGGGAAGAAGCTAAGCTTCTGATATCTCAAAAGAAAACAAAACAAAAAATAAAGACAAACAAGCATACAATCAATAAATAAATTTATCAATAAATAAAACAAAACTTAAATTTTTGATAACAGCAGTCAGTTACAAATCATGAAGGGGCAGGAAAAGATAGCTGAAGCAAATGAACAAAAGTAAATGAGACAGAAAAGCTCTCTGAGGAAGAATATCTAATGGAACTACCTGACAAAGACTTCAAAAACTAGCGTGCATATATGTCACTTAAAGGCTGTAATCCAAAAAAGACCAAACTCACTGCTGTGGAGTCGGATCCAACTCATAGCGACCCCTCCTTGGGTTTCCAAGGCAGTATCACCATGGAAGTAAATTGCCCAACCTTCCTTCTGAGGAGTGGCTGATGGGTTTGAACCACCAGCCTTCTGGTTAGCAGCCTTATGCACTATGCAACCAGAATAAAGGAAAAGAATTACAAGCCCCCCAAAAATATAAATAATGAAAATTATAAAAAAAACAAAGATTATAAGAATCAGATCATGTCAAAAACAGTACTTCGTTTAGAGAAAGACACAAACTTCTAGCATAAATAAATTGTTTGAATAAACTAATTTAATGAGTTGAGTGAATCAGAGGAACATATTTTTAAAAAATAGATTACATTTTTGGTGATTCAACCTCAAAATATTGACATTGACAAATATAATATAAAACTCATAATAAGCCATTACTATAAGGATTTTAACCAAAAACTATAGGAGAGAAAAAAAGTAAAAAGAAAGGATATTATAGAAATGTGTCCAAAAGTTAGCCAATAAAAATATTGTACTGCTTTCCTGTATTTTGTGATATTGATGGTATTTCTTAGCTTTAAAGTTTTTTAATTTGCTGTGATTTCTTCTTCTAAATGAATACTCAAATTTATACTTAATTTGTGCTCAGATTTGATATGTTTCTTAGAGAGGGCCCGATGTTATATAAGCTTCAAGCCAAAATAAACCTAGATACACTCCTGCTTTGTCTTAGTCACCTAGGGCTGCTATAATACAAATACCACAAATAGGTATCTTTATGTATTTTGAGGCTCTTTCATTGGGTCCATAAATATTTATTATGGTTATATCTTCATGTTCAATTGATCCTTTAATCATTACATAATGTCCTTCTTTGTCTCGTATGGTGGTTTTTGTCTTCAAGTCAATTTGATCAGAAATTAGTATTGCCACTCCTGCTCTCTTACAGTTGCCATTTG
>NW_006921591.1:16191191-16194164 GCF_000298275.1 Orycteropus afer afer
ATTATCTTCTGTGTCTGTGTTAATTGGTTTCCCTTTTCTTTGTTGAAGAGGGTCTGTGCAATCCTTCTGCCTAGTCTGCCATCTTGCCCCGCCCACAAATAGGTATCTTTAAAGACAGAAATTTATGTTCCTGTAGTTCTGGAGGCTAAAGCTCAAATCAGGATCTTGCTCCTCACATAGTGTCTGTCCTCCATTCTACGTCTATTCTTGTCTTTTTATAGATCAGAAGTGATTAGGTTTAGGATTCACCCTACACTCTCATGACTTCAACCAATTAATATTCTATCACAGTGAATTGCATTATAGAAAATGATTATATAATATTACATTACATTAGTATTAGCATTATATTACATTACATTACATATGAGATAATTGTATTTCATTATCAAATGTCATCTGCTGTACCCAGGGCCATCTGATTTAATCACATGTCACTACTCAATGCAACTAGGTTAGGGTTTGATCAAACAGTTGGGAATCATTGTCTAGCCAAGTTGACACAAAATTAACCATCGCATGCTATGAATATTAAGTACCTGGAAATGTTCTTAAATAAGATTCCAAATTCAATTTAGCTTTCCCCATTATCACAATTGGCATGTTTTGTAACAAAAAAACATTGCCCATGGCCAAGTTAAGAAGGATTATCTTAGGGTTCTCTAGAGAAACAGAACCAGTGATATATATGTGTATACAAACAGAGACAGATATCCTTCAAGGTATTACCTTGTGAGGGCCGGGAAGGGAAAATTCATAGGTTAGGTAGCAGGCTAGAAACTCTAGCTGGCTCACAAGATTGTAGGGGGCTGAAAAGTCCAAAATCTGTAGATCAGGTGGCAGGCTAGAGAGTTCTGCAGGTCAGGAAAGAGGATGAATGCAGGGTGGAGAGAGCAAGTTCTGCCAAAATATCTATTTATAGTCTAGAGGCAGCGCATACCCTGAGGAAATTCCCCTTTCAACTGATTGATTGATCACATTAGATTACATTATAGAAGGTGATTACATTACATTATAGAATAGCAATTGGTCTAGTATTTGGCCAAACCACTGGGAATCATACCCCAGCCTCACTGACACATAAAATTAGCCACCACAATTATACAATGCCAAAAAGACCCTCTCTTCATACATCCTGTAGGCAAAAAAAAAAAAAAAAAAACGGTTTGATATAACATTTAATACACAGATATTCATTGAGCATCTACCATGTACACCAAGGCCTGGGGCCCAGAGATAAATTATAACATACCAATAAGAGAGATGAATATGCAAACAAGAAATAACTTTATAAACCAGCTTCACTCAACAGGGTGCAATCATAAAGCATCTCTATGTTATTTTTCCACCCTGGCTCCATGGTCTAGACTTTCACTACCCATGCATGGCTTCCTAAGCAAACAGCATAAATCACTTTAAGTCACAAGAACAGTAAATGTATTTCTCGCCTAGGTAATAATCGAAATGCTAAATTTCATTTAAAGTTAAAGCTTCCCTACCTCCTCATTCTGGGAAGCCTACAGTGGTAGAAAGAGTGTAATCACCTCCTGCTCCCAAACTCTCTCTTCTTCCACTCCCTTTCAATAGCTAAGTTATCTGATGGAGGGTGTGATGGTGGACAAGTTAGAGGGAGAAGGATAAAGGAGCAGAAAGTATCTTCTTTGCTTCAGTTGTGACCTGGCATTGGGGTTCTACAGCTAACTTCTCTTTGGGGTGCTTCTGTGGATTCCTTGGAGGAGTCATGGAATTCTGGGGCAAAGTTCCCAACTTAGGGTTGCTAGATAAAATACAGAATGCCCAGCTAAATTTGAATTTCAGATCAACTACAACTGGTCCATGATAACTATATACCTTCACCCACTGCCTTCTGGGACAGGGTACTTTAGGTACAGTGCAGCTCTGACTTCTCAGACCAGCCCTCAAGTTTTCCCAAACACAAAAATGCATAGGAAGGCTGGCCCTGAAGCCCTTCTTACTTACCTTGAGATGAGAGGGAAGCACTGGCACTCCTCCATGGAGAAGTGGTGGACGTGGCGGGAATGCACAGTCCTGTCATCTCTCTCCTGAATCCCTCCCCCATATCTTCATATTCCAGAAGTGAGTGAAGGGCTAATATTGGCAGAAGAAGTTATATATTCCCTTAGCTTATCGGTTATAGAGTCTTCACACCCCATGTGGAAGTGGGGCTTCTTGACACTATTTTTTCTCTGCTTTTGAGACCTCTGCTGAACCTTTTAGACAGGAAAAGTTCTATTTAGCTTCCAGTTACTCTCACTTCAATGTGATGCAAATGTCTAAATGCTGGGCTACTAACTTTAAAGTTTAATGGTTAGAACCAACTGAGAGGCACCTCAGAAGAAAGGCCTGGTGATCTGCTTCCAAAAAGTTTTACTCTATAACACATGGGGTCTCTGTGAGTCAGAAGCAACTTGATGCTTGATGACAACTATTCTGTTTCTTTGGTATGGTTTTTACACTCACTTCCTTTGAAGTCCAAATGGAGCACGATGGACGTGGAAAAGAGCTTATTTAGCTGGGTTAGAGCTGCTGTCAAGAACAGCTTCACAAAATGCTTGAGATCATTAGTCATTAGAGAGATGCAAATCAATACAACAATGAGATATCGTCTCACCCCAGATAATAGCAAAATTCAACAAGACAGAAACCAACAAATTCTGGTGAGGATATGGAGAGATTGGGACTCTCATATACTGCTGGTGGGACAGTAAAATGATATAACCATTGTGGAAAACAGTATGGTGCATCCTTAAAAAGTTAGAAATGGAAAATACCGTTTGATCCAGGAATCCCTTTAATAGATATATACACTAAAGAAATAATAGATGTATACACTTTATGAATAGTCCAGTTAGGTTAGAAGGCTCTCAAAATAGGACTGGGAAAGAGCTGCATCATCTGAGTAAACCCAGCCTTACTCATATGGATAAGGTAAAGCTTTTGAGACCTCCATTT
>NW_006921591.1:16196233-16197583 GCF_000298275.1 Orycteropus afer afer
TCACAATAAATGGAGAGAAGATTGAGGTTGTCAAAGAATTCACATTGCTTGGTTCTACAGTTGAGGCCAGTGGAAGCAGCAGTCAGGACATTAGAAGACATGTAGCATTGGGAAGGTCAATTGCAAAGGAACTGTTTCAAGTGCTGAAGAGCAAGGATGTCTCCTTGAGGACTAAGGTGCACCTAACACAAGCCATGATATTTCCAATAGCCTTGTTTGCATGCAAGAGCTGGACAATGAATAAGGAAGACCGAAGAAGAGTAGACGCTTTTGAGTTGTGGTGCTGGCGAAGAGTGCTGAAAGTACCATGGACTGCTAAAAGAACTAACAGATCTATCCTAGAGGAAGTGCACCCAAAATGCTCCTTGGAAGTGAGAATGGCCAGACTTTGTCTAACCTATTTTGGTCATGTTGTCAGAAGGGACCATTCCCTGGAGAAGGATGTCATGCTTCATAGGGTGGAGGGTCGACGAAAAAGGGGGAGGCCTTCAACGAGATGGGTTGACACGGTTGTTGTGATGATGGGCTCAAGAATAGCAGGGATCATGGAGCTGGTGCGGGATCGGGCAGTGTTTCATTCTGTTGTGCATGGGGTTGCTATGAGTCGGAAATGATCCAACGGCACCTAACAACAACAATACACTAAAGAAATGAGAACCAGGACATGAATAGATATATGTACATATATGTTCATCACAGCACTATTTACAAAGAGAAAAAAACAACCTAAATACCCATCAGTAGATGAATGGATAATCAAACTATAGTAAATATACACAATGGAATATATACAACATTAAAGAATAATGAAGAATCCACTAAAAACCTCATAACATGGATAAATTTGGAGGATATTTTGCTGAGTGAAATAAGTCAATCATAGAGGAAAAAATATTGTATAATCCTACTATTGTAAAAAGCCAAGGAAAGGTTTACACATGGAAGGAAACTCTCTCTGTTAGTTATCAGGGATGAGTGGGGAGGAGAGAGAAAATTGCTAGATAGGTAAGAGACATGTATTGATTTGAGGGAGGGTAAAAGCTATAAGCCAAAAGCGAGTGACCAACATAATAACACTAAGGAAAAGGAAGACATGGAGAGGTGCACAAGAGGTACAAACAACAAAGATAAACATTTTTACATACATAATACTTCATTATCAGTAATAACAAACATTAATCTATGGGTGGATATATAGGTAGACAGGCTAAATGATCAGGTATGGTTAAGTAAAAGGAAGATATGCATATAAAAGTTTGACAGATGATATTTCTACATACATATTGTTGTTGTTGTTGTTGTTATTTGCCGTCAAGTCGGCCCCGACTCATAGCGACCCCTCCTTGGGTT
>NW_006921591.1:16198149-16217929 GCF_000298275.1 Orycteropus afer afer
AGCAAAGGAGAATGAAGAAAACCAAAGATGCATGAAAACAATTAGTCCAAGGGACTAGTGGATCTTGGGAATCTCAGTCTACATGACCCTGAGACCAAAACTAGATGGTGCCTGGCTGCCACTGTCAACTACCCAGAAAGGGATCAAAATTTGAGATCCTGGATAGTGTGGGGAAAAAATGTGGAACAAAACTCAAAATCATAAAAAAAAGACCAGGTTTACCAGTCTGATAGAGTCAGGTGAAACCCTCAAGACTGGCCCCTAGTCATACTTTGGGCCTAGAATTGAACTCACTCCTGTATCTTCCAGCCAAACGATGGATAGAACTACAAGCTGAAAGATTACACCATGTAGGTACACTCCTTAGAACAATCAACCATGGGAGATGGGAAGGGCAGCATTTGCATGGGGAGAAGGCAGGAATGCATAGGAAAGAAGGACACAGGGAATAGGTAACCACAGGGAGGAAGTGGAAGGAGAGCTATTACAGTATGGGGATTGAAGTCAATGTCATGAAACAAAATGTGTATGAACTGTTGAACAGAAAACAAATGTTCTCTGTAAACTTTTATCCAAATCACAATAAAAGAAAAAAAAAAAAAAAAAGAAAGGCTTCACAGAAGAGAAGGCACCTGGGCAGGTCCAGAGCTGCTCAAACTTTAAAGTGCTATGAATTCCCTGAGAGCTCGTTAAAAAGTAGGTCTGGGATGGGCCCTCAAATTCTGTATTTCTCACAAGCTCTTAGTTATGCAGTCCTCAGATAACCTTTGAATAGAGAAAGGCTAGAAGGATAGGTAGCAAGTGTTGTTGGGCCCTTACAGGGAGCTGAAAGGGACTAGGCGTTGTTAGCAGAGAAAAGGGAAGTGTAAATGCAGGAGAGCTTTTCAGGTCATGTAAACACTGCCTTCGTGAGTAGCCTGTAGGTCAGTGGCTACAAGGAACCAAGCCATTCTGATGGAGGGAGGTGGGCAAATTGGTAGTAGATGAAGTTCCAGAAGGGTCTCGACTACACCTGGCAAAGGCAGAACAGGAAAAGTAGTACAAGTAGGTTCCATTTGTGACAGATATTGTAAAAATGCTTTAGTAGCTAGTCTACATAATTGCACTTCACAAAGTCATCCAAACAAATGTTAATTACCTAGTGCATCTGATGGCTTGACCAAAAAGTGCCTGTGACTTAGCACATTAATGTCTTCCTTCACACAATGCCCAGCTGGCATTGGCTTGCTGCATTCCATATAGCTCTGCCTCTTAATGACATGCACAGTGTGGGTCTCCTGATAAAGCTTTACTGTCTCAGTGTAACATTTAGCCGATGATCAGCAGATCACATAACTTATCCTGATTGTGGTAGGCATAATAATGGTCCCCCAAAGATGTCCATGTCCTAATCCCCAGACCTTGTGACTATGTTGCCTCACATGGCAAAAGACACTTTGCAGATGTGATTAAAGGGTTTTTTTTGTTGTTGTTGTTGTTCATTTGTTTCCAGTTGCTGTGGAGTTGATTCCTACTCATGGCAACCCTGTGTGTCAGAATAGAACTGTGTTCCATAAGGTTTTCAATAGCTAATTTTTCAGAAGTAGATCACTTGGCATTTCCAAGGCACCTCTGAATGGACTCAAACCTCCAACTTTTCAGTTAGAAGCCAAGTGTGTTAACTGTTTGCACCACCTAGGGACTCCATGACTTTAGTTATTGCTGTTAGTTGCCATCAAATTGATTCCTATTCAGAAAAACTCCTTGTGATTCAGAATAGAACTGCACTTCATAGGGTTTTCAACACCATGGCCTTTCAGAAGGAGATCGACAGGGCTGTCTTCCAAGCCACCTCTGGGTAGATTCAAACCACCAACCTTTCAGCTAGCAGTCAAGTCCTTGATTGCTTGTGCCACACAGAGCCTCCTTAAAGACCACTGATGTAGAAGATTATCCTAGGTTATCCTGTTAGGTCCAATCTAATCATCTAAGTCCTTCAAAGTGGAAACCTTTCCCAACCATAGTCAGAGAGAGAGAGACAACAATGGAAAAAGACCTGAGAGATGACAGCTCAAGAAGGATTCCTGTTCTGACTCTGAGATGTAGTGGGCTATGTGCAAGACCCAGAGAGAGACCTCTAGATGCTAAGGGTGGGCCCCATCTGACAGCCAGCAAGGAAACTGAGACTTTAGTCCCATAACCTCATTCTGACAAATAAACAAGTGAGCAAAGAAACAGATCTGACCTGTGAGACTTCTGACCTATAGAACTCTATGGTAATACACTGTGTTGTTTTAAGCCACTAAATTTGGGGTAATGCCCCTGGATGGCTCAAACCATTTGTACTTAAATGACACTAAAGATTAGTGGTTCTAACCCACCCATCAGTCCCACAGAAGAAAGGTCTAGTAATCTGCTTCCATAAAGATTACAGCCAAAATGTGTAAGTATTTATTATTAACATTAAATACATATTTGCTTCATGCAAAATAATAATAATACAGATTTTAAAAAAAAAAAACCCTATGGAGTATAGTTCTACTCTGTAACACAATGGCAATAGAAAGGCAAAGTTTGTGATAATTTGTTACAGCAGTAATAGAAAACTAATACATTTACTCCCTGCTGGGAATGACCTCCTCTCATTGTTGAAGGAAGGCCTTGTGCCTGCTGCTGAAATCTAGCTGTCCTAAATTGTCACACCCAAAGGCTGATTGTTCCCCAGAAGCAGCTGCTGTTTTCTGAGAAAAAATGAGTTGTTTGTAAGTCTAGAGAATAAGATGAAAAGTCTAGTACCAATCCTTTCACAAACAGCCTACATCTGATGTGCTTGCCCTCAGATGGCAAGTTGGTCCTTGAATACCTGCCTTCCCTTTGGCCTTTATTCTCCATGCCTCCTGTCTGGCTCATTTGACTGTCTAACCTTGTCTAAACATAGCATGTGGTGTTACTACATGCCTCCCTCAGTGATCTTAAGGCCCCTGACCAAATGTTTCAGTGGTCATCGTCATTTAGACCAGAGGGGGCAGATAAAGCATGAACAGATTTTGGAGTCAGTCCAGTCCCACCATGTTGTGCATTAAATTTTGTCCTCCCAATGTGTGTTGGAATCCTAACCCTTATATCTGTAAATGTGATCCTGTTTGGAAATTTGTTGTTGTTGTTAGGTGCCAATGAGTCGTCTCCAACTTATTAATCATTGGATTAATCAAAGCAAAATGAAACATCGCCCAGTCCTGGGCCAGCTGTGCGATTCCTGCTATGCTTCAGCCCATCCCCGCAGCCACTGTTGCAATCCATCTCATTGAGGGCCTTCCACTCTTTTGTTGACCCTCCACCTTACCAAGAATGACATCCTTCTCCAGGGAATCGTCCCTCCTGAGAATATGACCAAAGTAGGTGAGACAAAACCTGGCCATTCTCACTTCCAAGGAGCATTCCAACTGCACTTCTTCCAGGACAGATTTGTTAGTTCTTTTAGCAGTCCATGGTACTTTCAGCATTCTTCTCCAGCACCACATCTCAAAAGCATCAATTCTTCTTCAGTCTTCTTTATTCCTTGTCCAGCTGTCACATGCATATGCAGCAATTGAAAATATCATGGCTTGTGTCAGGTGCACCTTAGTCCTCAAGGAGACACCTTTGTTCCTCAGCACTTGAAAGAGGTCTTTTGCAGCCAACTAGCCCAGTGCTATATTTCATCTGATGTCTTGGCTGCTGCTTCCACTGGCATCAATTGTAGAACCAAGCAATGTGAAGTCTTTGACAACTTCAGTTTTTCTCCATTTATTGTGATGCTGATTATAGGTCCAGTTGTGAGAATTTTTGTTTTCTTCATACTGAGATGTAGGAGCTTTGGTGGCCTAGTGCCTAAGACATTTAACTGCTAACCAGAAGGCTGACAGTTCATACCCACCAGCCACTCCTCGGAAGAAAGGTTAGGCAATCTACTTCATAGCAATACTGCCTCGGAAACCCAAGGAGGGGTCGCAATGAGTCAGATCTGACTCAACAGCAGTGTACTGCATTGCATCAATCCATACTGCAGACTGTATTCTTCAACCTTCATCAGCAAGTGCTTCAACTCATCCTCACTTCCAGCAAGCAAAGTTGTATCGTCAGCATATCGCAGGTTGTTACTGAGCCTTCCTCCAATCCTGATGACACGTTTTTCTTCATGTAGTCCAGCTTCTCAGATTATTTGCTCAGCATAAAGATTGAATAAGTATGATGAAAGGATACAACCCTGACACACTCCCTTATGGGTTTTAAACCATGCAGTACCCCCTTGTTCTATTCAAACAACAGCCTCCAGGTCTATGTTTAAGTTCCTCATGAGAACAATTCAGTGTTCTGGAATTCCCATTCTTCTCAATGTTATCCACAATTTGCTATGATCCACACAATCAAATACTTTTGCATAGTCAATAAAACACAAGTAAACATGTTCCTGATATTCCTTGCTTTGAGCCAAGATCCATCTGACATCAGCAATGATATACCTTGTTCCACATCCTCTTCTGAATCCAGCCTGCCCCTCTGGAAGTTCTCTGTTAATATACTGCTGCAACCATTTTTTAATTATCTTCAGTAAGATTTTACTTGTGTGTGATATTAATGATATTGTTTGATAATTTCCACGTTCTGTAGGATCACCTTTCTTTGGAATGGGCACAGATACAGATCTCTTCCAGTCAGTTGGCCAGGTAGCTGTCTTCCAAATCTCTTGGCATAACCAAGTGAATGCCTCCAGTCTGGTATTGGTTTGGTGAAACACCTCAATGGGCAGTCCATCAATTCCTGGAGCCTTGTTCTTCACTGACTCCTTCAGTGCAGCTTCAACTTCTTCCTTCAATACCATTGGTTCTTGATCATATGCCACCTCCTGAAATGGATGGACATCAACCAGTTCTTTTTGGTACAGTGACTCTGTACTCCTTCCACCTTCTTTTGATGCTTCCTGCGTCATTCAATATTTTGCCTATAGTATCTTTCAATATTGCAATTCAAGGCTTAAATTAAACTGGGGTTTGAGGGCCCACAAACGAACTTAGCAACAGGTCTTCCTGTCCTACCCTACCTTCTGTAACCCACTTTAGGAACTACCTCCACCCCCAAAAGACTGCCCTTGCTTGCTGAACCATTAATTATTAACTATTAACTATTTCAACAAATAACTGTTGATCACCTTCCTTCAGGGGCCTTATGAGAGGGACTTATCATTTTAGTCCTCACTCTCATTGACCATTTACCCATACCCTGGTCACCCCTCCCTCCCAATTTTACTACTTTATTTTTTACCTTCCAGCCTATCACAAGAACCTACCTTTCTCAGCATCTGACTTCTTTTTCCTTTCTGGGTCTATTTTTGTCCCACAAGTTCTGGTGCCACAGTGGTTAAAGTATTCAGCTGCTAACCTAAAAGTCAGTGGTTCAAACACACACACAAGAGAAAGATGAGACAGTCTGATTCCCCAAAGGCTTCTAGTCTTGAAAACTCTCAGCAGTTCTACTCTGTCCTGGAGGGTCACAATGAGTGAGAATCAACTCAATAACAGTATTTTTGTTTTTGGTTTTCCTTGACTCAGTAAATGCATGGACAATTCAGACCTGTCTTATAGGCAGCCACCACTCCACCCTCACACCCTTTCACCCTACCACTCCATTGGCCTCTGCTTCAGGGCCAGGAAGGATCCTGACCTACTAATATGCACTCAGAGCTTCTGTCTAGATCCTGCAGCAGATGGTACTCACCCTGGGTGACTGAGTCCAAACACCTGTTCCTTGGCACAGCAGAAGCCCTCCCCCCAGGCCTTAAAGCAGTAGCCCTGACTTTCCATCACTAGGAGTGTCCTGATGGGGGCTACAGGCTGCTCATCATCTCTGAAGTAATTCCAGAACCTACAAAGCTAGTTTCTGATGTTAAATGACGGCTAATGCCATCATTTCCTTTCCTCTTTACATTCAGGGAAAGATCTCTACTATCTGCAGTTAATCTGTGTAGAAATGAGAAAATGGCCATGAGTTTATTTGTTGCCCATTATTAGCTAAGAATGTTCTGATAATGGAAATACCAAATGAGGAAAAGTGTTGGATGGTGGAGAGGACCAAGATCAGAAAAATGACCCCACAGATCTGAGCTGAGTAAGCTTCAACAAACCTTTTCTATGTCTTCAGTTTCAGTTTCTTCACCCAAGGTGGTGGGGGGGGGGGGGCGATGGGCCTATTAGAACTTAATATGCTTACTTCAAAGGGATGAATCCAATGACAGAATATATAGAAAACCAAATTAAACCCACTGCCATCGAATTGATTCTGACTCATAGCAGCCCCCATTGGGTTTCCAAGGCTATAAATCTTTATGGAAGTAGATTGCCTCATCTTACTGCTGCAGAGCAGCTGATGGGTTTGAACTGCTGACCCACTACACCACCAGAGCTTCTTGAGAGAATGTATATATATCCCAAATTATCTCAGATGAGGCCCCATCACCAAGAGCAACAAATGAATGCACATTAGCAAGTGTCACTGGTTCATGCCTCTCACTGGCTGACAGAGGGCCTCCAGCATTCCCCCTGTAAGTCTCGCCCTAGTTACTTTGGGGGGCTTCTGGGGATGTCTCAGGAGAGTCCCCACATAATCTCCTTTCTCAAGTCAATCCTTACCCACTGCCCATACCCTTCAGAGGAAGCTGAATCTCATGGCCATCAAGGATGCAAAACCAAGAGACGCCAAAATGATCTGTCCCCTCTCAGACCTCATCCCATACAGGTAGACATTTGGAGACTGGGAGGGTCACAAACATACAAGACATACCCAGGAACCCATTAGGAATGTCCAAGGTTCGGGTTAGCCTCTACAGAACATCTCTGCACATAAATGGGGAGGGAGCAGCATTGAGTCTTGGACTGAGGTTTGACACTTTTTGCTACTGAAATCATGCAGCTATTTCAAGGGATGGGTATTGTCCACTCCTCCTTCTACCAAGGTCAAGTCATATGTACATTTGTCATTGTGTCTGCTGTGGTAGTTAAGATTATGTGTCATCTTCATTGGGCCTGGTTTTGAGTAGCTGGGCAGCTGGATGAAGTTATTCCCCATGGTGAGATTGACAATTAACTCTATGATGGAATCTACTGGAGCAGCTTAGTAGCTGCTTCAGGGATGTGAGCTGCTTCCAGTATATAATAAGCAACTTTTAGGAAGGCCTGCAGATTTTTGGCATGCTTGGACCCTGCATGTAGCCAAATCATCATTCAGCAGCCTGCCATGCTCTGCAGATCTTGGGCCTTTAATTGACTTGAATCAATGGCTTGCTGTGTGGTTTGGTAATATTGGGACTGTGCCCTTTCACTTGTCAATCTTGGGTGAGCCTCAACAGCAAGCAACTGCTTGAGTGAAGAGATGCCTGTAGCTTCAGTGGGCCAGGAGCAAGAGGTAGAGCTGAAGCCCAAGGCTGAGGGGCTTTCACCCAGCCCCTAGAGCCTGGCACTTTGAACTTGGACTTCTAGCCTCCAAAACTGTAAAAGAATAGACTCCTGTTTGTTAAAGCCATACCATTTGTGTTATATTTTCTGTTACAACAGCACTAGGTAGCCAAAACAGCTGCTTAGCATCTGGATACATTTAATCTTTGCTTTCTTCTGGAAGTTTCATAGTTTTTACTCTTATATTTAGGTCTATGTTTCAATTTAAATTAATTTTTTGCATATAAATGTCCAGTTGTGGATATAATTCTGATTTGTCAGGAGTATTGTCTTAATCAGGATGTCTAGAGAAACAAAAACAATAGTGTATATGTATCATACATGTTGTTGTTGTTATGTGCCATCGAGTCGGACCCAACCCATAGCGACCCCTCCTTGGGAGGTAGATTGCCCCATCTCCCTTTCGAGGAGTTGCTGGTGGGTTTGAACTGCCAGCCTTCTGGTTAGCAGTCAAGTGCCTTAGGCACTACGCTACCAGAGCTCTCATGTATCATACATAGAGAGAGAGATTTATTTCAAAGGATTGGCTCACCCAATTGTGATAAGCTAGCAAGTCTAAAATCCAAAGGTCAGGTGACTGACTAGAGATTCCTGCTGGCTCATGGGATTGTAAGGGGCTAAGAAAAAATGTGTGACAATTTACTTCTGAAAATTAGCCAATGAAAGCACTGAGGATCACAACAAAACATCATTCAATATAGTGCTAAAAAATGAACCGCTTAGGTTGGAAGGCACTCAAAATACACAGTGACTACAACAATGGAGTCAATCATGCCAACAATCATGAAGATGGCATAGGACCAGGCAATGTTTTGTTCTGTACAACATGAGGTCACCTGAGTTGAAGCCAATTCAACAGTAGCTAACAATAACAAAAACTCCCAGATTTGGAGTGGAGTTTGGAAATCTATATTTTAATACATTCTTCAGATGATTCTAATGTGTAGTCAGTGTTGAGAGCCACTGTGTTAAGGTATTAAAGGTCCCAAATAATGTACTACCCAGCAGGGGTGATATGTTATGGTGTTATACACATACAAATCACTCTAACAGTTTAGCTCCTAGGGTAAAAAGGATGCTGAAGAATTTCTAGAGGAAAGCTAAGCAATATGCACCATGGAAAAAAAGTGGGTTACTCAGGTGGGAAACAAGAGAGCACTGGAATGGCCAAGAAATGAAGAAGACATAGAGAAGGGGAAGACAGGTCAGACCTCTCTGGAAGGGAAGTCTTAAAGGCCTCACTCTGTCCCTAGAACCTGCCCTGTTTGCCTCCATGTCTTCTGTTCTCACCACTCCAAAGCAAGAACTTGTAACTTATGAGCCCACAGACAATTAGGACATTTGTTTTATCTGGAAGTCCCAAATTATGCTTAAAATATAATTCTGGGTTTCTTTTGAAAGACAAGTTGATGAAAAACATCTGGAATCAAATAAACCCACAGACCACTTGCATAGACCAAAAGGAAAAAGAAAAAAATCCACTCCAAATTATGCTATTCTTAACAGACTGGGAAAGACATAAATAAGAGAAGAGGGTGGGGAACCTTCTAGATGATATTGTAGAAAAAAAACAGGGTGTGGATAAGTCTGAGAGTACTTTGTTCTCATATTTTGGAAAGAAGGACATTTATTTCAGTAATATTGAGTCTCTCTCTTCAAAATAAAGTAATTTTTATATATGGCTGTACATTATACACTTGAGTCAATGCTGAAAAACTTCACATAAGAAAAGGCAGCTGATACCTAAATTTCCATCCTCCCTATAGACATAACTGAGTAGTCTATTTCCCATCCTCTCTAATAATGGTTGTAGTGCCTAAGACATTTGACTGTTAACAGAAGACTGGCGGTTCAAACCTACCAGCCACTCCTCAGAAGGAAGATTAGGTGATCTACTTCCATAGTGATACGACCTTGGAAACCCAAGGAGGGGTCACTATGAGTCGGATCCAACTTGACAACACTGCATTTGGTTTGGTCTAGGAGTAAATGTTTCTGACAGACACTGTTCTAAGCAACAGCATTGGTGTTTCAGTCTGTGTGTGGAATTGAAAAAGGACTAACACCTGCAAACTCTTTCAAAAGTAGTAACAACTACCGTTCCTCATTGCAAATCAGTTCTGTTGTACCTTTAATAGCTTGTATATATAGCCCTCTCAGAGTATGTCTGTATGAGTCCATCCCCACACATGCAGGAGTTCATTCTCCAGGGTTCTGTACCTAAACTCTTCTCTCTGCACACACTGTTCTCATGATCTGTGTTACCGTCTCAAAACTCTAACTCCAACGTGGGCTGGAGACCTGTGCTGCAGACCTGTATGTTTAATTGTCTTCTGGATACTTCTACCTAGAATCTTACAAGTTCTTCAAATTCAATTTCTTCAAAACTGGACTCGTCTTCTCTTTCAAACTTATTCTCTTTGATCTGTACTCCTGATCTTGGTGACTGCCACTATACCAATCTAGCCACTTGGCCAAGCTGAAAACCTAGGCATCATCATCCTCAACTTCTTTCTCATGCCCACCATATAATGAATGAGTGAGTAATATTGTTTCTACTTATTTAATATCCCAAGGACCACTGTACTCCTTTATAGCTACAGTTTCCACACTGGCTTGAATATATATCATCCCTCACCTGGGTTATCACAAGGGCCTGAAACTAGTCTCCCTCTTCTACACTTACCTAACCCTTAATCTATGTTCCACTATCATCAGGTTGGTCTTTATAAAATACACACATGGTCATGTCTCTCCCCTCCTGAAAAACCTTTTATAGCTCTTCTCTGCTCCCAAGAATATGTTCGTGGCATACAAATGCAAAGCCCGCTGACCTCTCCAGCCTTATTATTCTTCTTTGCTCTTTTCAGTTCCTGTGCTATCCAGGCTGGCTACTGGCAGGCATCCTACAACATCACACTGTTGTACCTTTTATAGCTTGTGTATATAGCATTTATTGCCTTTCAAGCTTCCAAGCGCTATGTGTGTGATTGAATTGATGGAAACTCTAAACTCCTTATCTATAAAATAGGGATACTAATACTTGCTCAGAAGGGAGTTACAAGGTATACATTTGGTAATGTACATAAGAGGCAGGATACATTGTTGTTGTTAGTTGCCATAGAGTTAGCTCTGACTCATGGTACAACAGAAGGAAACATTGCCCAGTCCTGCTCCATCTGCGTGATCATTGGTATATTTGAGTGCGTTGTGACTATTAAGGAGCTATGGTGGCATGGTGGATAAGTCGTCTGGGTGCTAACCACAAGGTCAGTGGTTCAAACTACCAGCCACTCCGCAGAAGGAAGATGGGGCAATCTACTGCCATAAAAATGTACAGCATTGGAATCCCAATGGGAGTCGCTATGGGTCTGAATAAACTCAAGGGCAATGAGTTTGTTTGCTTGCTTGCTTTTGATTGGTTGTAAACAGCTAAACACTGGGTTACTAAGCAGAAGGTTGGTGGCTTGAACACACCCAGAGGCATTTTTGGAAAAAGGCTGGCAAACTGCTTCTGAAAGATCATAGCCATGAAAACACTATGGAATGCTGTTTTACTCTGAAACACATGGGATCATCATGAATCATAATCATAGACAGCAACTGGTAACAATCCTATGAGGTAAATAATACTAATCCCATTTTATGGAGAAACCAGCACAAAGAGGTTGACTAGCTTGACAAAAATCACACAGGTCGTTGAGTGGCAGGAGGTGGAATTGAATCCTGGCAAGGTAATGCCAGAAACTATATTCTTAACCACTGTATGACATGTGTCTTCATGACTGATGGCCATTGAAATTAATTCTATTTATTTTAGCTCTATACACCAGAGAATACATTCAAAGTTCAGGGGAATGCAAAATCTAAGGACCCATATCTAAGATGTTAGTATAAAGCTACTAGGATGCCCTCAAGCATTAGAAACAAAACAAAAAACAGCCTCTCAATTTGAAGGCTCTTTTTCTCCTCTGAATTGATCCAAGAACAAATTGCTCTGATGTCATTGATACCAAAATAAAATCTAGCATTCTGTAAATAAAATATTTGGAAATTTCTTCAATGAGACTGACATTTTTGCTTTTTTCAAAATTGCCTTTTCACATCAGCTACATTATGTAGGACCTTCAAAGCAGGGGCACTTTCTGCTGCACATTTGGGTAAACTTGACTTTTAGCTACAGCAAAGTGCTCCACTCTCACAATATTACCTAGTTTTTCTTTGGTTGGATCTTAGCCAAACTGTCAACAAATAGAGGTGCTGAAGGATGATTATAAAGATATATCGAAGGAACTGAAGTTGAGCTATATGTCAATACAAATAGGTCCCCCAGCGTCTGGTCTCAACCCCGTGAACACTTGGAAAATCTACCCCTTGTAAAGAGAGGGAGAACAGGTATACAGGCTTTTAGATCATTGTCTTCTCCACTGGTCTCCAAACTTCTTTGGAGCAGGGATTGTGTTTTGTTCACTTCTGCAAATCCAAATCATGACCTAGAGCCTGGCACAGAAAAGGCATTAGACTGAGCCAAAAGCTCCATCCCACTGATGGGGTTAAATATCTTTTCTTACCTCCTGATTCACCCAGGACTGGTTCAGAATAGGGGTTGGAGAGTGTCTTAGTAACCTAGTGCTGCTGTAGCAGCCACAAGTGAGTGGCTTTAAACAACAGAAATTTATTTTCTCACAATTCTGGAAGCTAAAAGTCCAAATCAGGATCTCAGCCATGTTGAGTCATTCCTTGTTAGGCAGCCCTGGACATTCCTTGGTGATCCACACATGGCATCTGTCTTCCCAAGGTGCCTCTCTGTTTAATCTGCTCTTTTTATAACTTTTTTGTTTTGTTTTATTTTTTTTATAACTCAAAAGTGATTAGGTATAGGACACATTCTACACTAATATGGCCTCATTAACATCACTAAGAAAACCTTATTCCCAAACAACATTACATCCACAACTATAAGGTTTAGGATTCCAACACGTATGCTGGGGGTCAGAGTTTAATCTGTTAACAGGGTGGCAGGTTCCTACAAGGGACAGATATCAGCATCCCCACAGGAGCTCTGGTGTGGCATAGTGCCTAAGGCATTTGACTGCTAACCAGAAGGCTGGTGGTTCAAACCCATTAGCCACTCCTCGAAACGAAGACTGGGCACTCTCCTTCAGTAGAGATACTGCCTCAGAAACCCAAGGAGGGGTCACTATGAGTCAGCGTCAACTCGACAGCAGTGAGTTTGGTTTGGGTTCCCCCCCCCCCAAAAGATGAACTGGCAGTGTTAGTTGTAGTACAGTAAATTACTTAATATAGCTCATCTAGTCTTGGTCTCTGTAGCTCCCACCAGATGACTGGGTGGGGCTATGCAAATCTGAGGTGCTTATGTAGTCCACCAAGGGAACTGGATAGCTTGTTAACAATGTGAATAAGGCACATGCCACACTTGTATGGGTTGTTGTTGTTGTTGTTGTTTGCCGTCTAGTCGGCCCTGACTCATAGCGACCCCTCCTTGGGTTTCCGAGGCAGTATCACTACGGAAGTAGGATTGCCCAACCTTCCTTCTGAGGAGTGGCTGGTGGGTTTTGAGCAGTCAAGTGCCTTAGGCACTATGCTACCAGAGCTCCTAGGTGGGACCATGCAAATAAGGTGTACAGAGCCCTAATGTAGTCAGTTTTGCCATCCTGCTAGGCTTAAAATGAATCATCCCAGAGGCAGAAAAGACATATCTCACTATCCTTAAGAAAGAATAGGCAGAAGTGGACCATGTCCTTTGACCTGCGATCCCTTGTGCTGAGACAGCGAGAAGGAGTGGCAGAAAAATAGTGGCAGCAGAGGCAGCAGAACCAAGAGACCACAAGAGAAAAAGCAGTGGACTTTCAGGACCATGGAGCAAGAAAGCTGAGCACCTTTGAGCAGATGCCTTGCCGGCAGAGTTGGGTGCCTCTCTGAGCACCTATCTGCAGAACTAAAAGAGCTTTGTAACACGTACCCCAGCAGGGCAGAGGCTGAGGCCAGAGAGAGGTGTGCCTATGACATGGCTGAGAACACACCATCATGATTGAAAAACTGTATCCTGAGTTGTTTCTGATTCTGAATTATAGTCTGTTACTTCACTAATAAACCCCATAATCATGAATATTGCCTGTGACTTGTGTGTGGCCACTGCAACAGATTATCAAACCCAGCAGAGAGGTAGAGAGTGCCATGGGAGAGGGGGTTGGTGTCAGAACTGGTAAAAGGATTGGAGCATGGAGGCATGTCTGATCTCTGCCTCATAGGAATCTGCCTTGGACTGTTGATGTTGATGGTGATTATCTTTCCCCCTCTTGAAACTGGAGGAGGCCAGACGACACTGTCCCCACGTCATTTTTGCTTTAGGAAAATTGTGCTCATTAGCTGTGCCTTTCAGAATAGAGGAGTTAACAGTCTTTTAATATAAGGCACACAGAGCAGTGCCTGGCACATGGCAAACACTCAATAACTGCTGCTGTTGTTGAGCAGGCCATGTCCATACTGAGGAGGATAGCCCAGTTTGTCCAGGTGGTGGGCAGATGTGCATAGGAAAGGATGTGTGGAACACAAGTTGAGATGGGGCTAGGGAGAATGTGTTATCCTGGCAGTTACCTATTACAAGACCTGATCTAAGAAGGAGAAGTGAAAACCATGGTCAAAAACCTGTCTCAATCAGAGCAACAGGTGCAGAGCATTGAGCTGGTGGGGCCACATGAAGATTCCCTGAAAACCATGTGTGTTGGGAGGAAGCATCAAGGGACAGGTGTGAAGGAAATGTCATCTGTCACTTATGTATTCTGTTGGGCTACAGGGTGGGTTCAAACTGCCAACCTTTCAGTTAGTAGATGAACACAAACTGTTTGCACTACTCAGGGACCTGACAATTGCAATACAAATGTAATAATTGCTACAAAAAAAGAGTAGGTACATGGGGCCAAGGAAGTATAGAGGGGGATTCTCTCAGTCTGTCTTGGATTGTTTTGTTCATTTTTGTCAGGCACAGAGTATAAAGTCCCTTTTACATGGATTCCAGGCATCTTCCCAAGGCTAGCAGCAACTCTTGAAGGCAGTACTGACAGAAAAATACTTGGCAGAAAGCACACCAAACTGATGACAGTAGTCAACTCATGGGAGATGGAAAGGGCCCAAGCTTGGCAGTGTCATCATTGGAGACATTAGCCTTGTATTAATTCATTTTTTCAACAAGGGCATAATTATATTAATGCTGGTATGATAAAAATTCAACAAATGAAGAATGAATCATGTCTGTGAAAGCTCTTTGTCAACTGTCAAACACAGCAAAAATGTTGTTCTACTTGAGGGTGAGAAAGAGACTCAGAAGAGAGAAGGGACCCTGAGGCATGGATTACAAACAATCTGTTGTTCTCTAGCATGGCAGACACTGCTGCTTATCCTCCAATTCCTAGTTTCCCCTTTCCGGCAGCATGAGAAGTGGAGACACCCTACATTTTAGCTGAAAACATGGTGGCCCTGTAACAAAGACCACACCTCTCAGGCTCCCTTGATTCTAAGTGTAGCCACAAGATGAAGCTCTCACTGTTGATGAAGTGATATATGCCAATTTCAGTAAACTTTCCCTTAAAGACTGCCAGCACCTGCCCCCCTTCTGATGGATGCATGGAATATGAGTGCGAAGGTGCTCTAGTCACCAGTTTAGACCATGAAGATGAGAGCTACACCTTAGGGATGGCAGAGTAGGGGCCTGGAAAGAGCCTGGTGCCTGAGGATTTCACAGAGCAGGGCCACCAGGCCAGCCCAGGACTTCCTGCTTATCCCCAGACTTCCGTAAGAGGGAAGAGATGAACCCCTGCTTTGTATTGTTGTTTTAGTTGCCATGAAATTTGCTCTGACTCATGGCAACCTTATGTATAACAAACACAATGTAACTTTGCCCAGTGCTGTGCCATTTTCATGATCAGTAGTATATCTGAGTCCATTGTTGTGACTATTACATCAATCAGTCTCTTGGAGGGTTCTCCTAGTTTTTATTGCGCCTCTCTACTTTACCAAATATAAAGTCTTTTTCCAGCAATTGATCTTTCCTGATGATGTGTCCACAGTAAGAAAGCCAAAGACTCACCATCCTAGCTTCTAAGGAGCATCCTGTTGTTTTTTCTTCTAAGACTAATGTGTTCATTCTTCTGGCATTTCACAGTATACTCAATATTCTTCACCAACACTACAATTTGACTGCATTTGGGCTTTCTGTCAAACACCTCCTAACAGATAAACCCAACCCACCATAAACATCCCATTTATTTCTCCCTTTCAGGTTCATGCTCACCCTACTGATGGCCCACTATGTGCTGGTCATCCTGCTAGGCACCACCCATGCCTATGCCATGAATCCTCTCTGCATCTTATCTCCCTCTTGTAGTGTCAGAGGTTTTTTGCTAGAAGAAACCTAAGACAACATATAATAATAGATCAGTGGTTTCTAACATTTTTAAAGGAGCAATGCCATCGACACTTTAAGCATCATTGGATCAGCCAGATCACATGGCCCAAATGGTAGAATGGCTTGTATGGCAGCCCGGATGTGTTGCAGAGCCTTCTCTTGGTCTGGGCCCCACTCAAAACTAGCAGCTTTTCAAATTACTTGATAAATAGGCTGGAGTAGCAGACCCAAATGAAGGATATGTTGCCTCCAAATTCCAGAAAAGCCCACCAGACATTGTGTATCTTTTTTAGATGTAGGAAGGGCCAGATGCAATAACTTATCCTTGACTCTAGAAGGAATATCTCAACATGCCCCACACTACTGGACCCCTAGAAATTTCACTAAGGTGGAAGGCATCTGAATTTTCATCATATTAATTCCTCACCCTCTAGCATGCAAATGTCTTACCAATAATTTAGAGTCATTGATACTTCTTCCTTACTAGGTCTAGTCAACATAATGTCATCAATATAATGGAGCACTGTGATGTCCTTTGGAAGGGAAAGGTGATCAAAGTACCTGACAACTAAATTATGACATTGGGCTGAAGATATGCCCCTGATATATTCCTGAAGTAGGACAGTGAAAGCGTAGTGCTGGCCTTGCCAGCTGAAGGCAAACTGCTTCTGGTGATCCTTCAAACCAGAATGGAGAAAAAGTCATTGACCAGATCAATAGCTGTATACCAGGTACCAGGAAATCTATTAATTTGCTCAAGCAATGAAACCATATTTGAAACAGAAGTTACAATTGGAGTCAACACCTGGTTAAGTTTATAATAATCCAATGTCAATTTAAAATGTACAAAGTTTGTATAAGGAGCTCTGGTGACATAGTGCCTAAGCCATTTCACTGCTAACCAGCAGGCTGGTGGTTCAAATTCACCAGCCACTCCTCAGAAGGAAGATTGGGCAATCTACTTCCATAGACACATCGCCTCAGAAAGCCAAGGAAGGGTCACTCTCCTTGAAGATTTAGCACTACCATAGGAAAAGTCCCTGTTTTCTCTCTGGGGCCCCTTCATTTTGAATCAGGAGATGGAGGAACAGTTGGATGGAAACCTTCTGTTTATTCTTTAACTTAAAGAATTCACTTTTCCAATGGCCAGGTTTTTTACAGTAGTTACAGAAGCCAGTTTTGGGTTTATTAGAGTGTTTAAAACTTTTTTTCTGAGTGGGCCCTTGTAGCTGTTGTAACTGAAAGGGTATTAATTTATTCAACTTGTTAACCTAAGCAATCTGTTTTCTTTCTGACTTTTCGGCAAGCTCAGAACTAAAGTGGTTAATTCCTCAATGGAAGCAGCCCTCCAATCTAAATGATGTTTTATTACTAAGGCTGAAATTTCAGGTTTGAAGCCAGAAATAAATACTTCATTAAAGGCTCCTTTCATTCTTTGTTCTGAAAGTTTCAGCCCAGAATGTTCTAAAAGCTTCTGGCATAACCGGGATTGATAATTGTGGTAGTTTAGTTTGTGTGTCAACTTGGCTGGGCCTGAGTGAGTGGCTGGGCAGCTGGATGTAGTATTTCCCATGATGAGACTGGTAATCAACTCCATGGTGGAATCTACTGTTAGCAGCTGAGTAACTGCCTTAGGGAATGTGGTCTGCTTCCTGTCTATAAGTGGGAGCCTTGGGGAATGGTCTCTATCTTATGGCACGCTTGGACCCTGAGTGTAGCCGTGTTGTTGTTCAGTAGCCTGCCATGCTCTGCCGACCTGGGGACTTACATGAATGGCCTGCCATGTGGTTTGGTAACTTTGGGACTGTGCCATTTTATTTGTTGACCTTGGGCTTGATAGCTTCAGCAGCTCATAGCTGCCTGAGTGAAGAAAAGCGTCTAGCTTCAGTGGGCTGGGAGCAGGAGGCAGAGCTGAAGCCCAAGGTCGAGAGGCTTTCACACAGACCCTATGCCTGGCACTTTGAATTCGGACCTCTAGCCTCCAAACTGTAAGAGAACAAACTCCTGTTTGTTAAGGCCATCCCCTTTGTGGTATATTCTTGTCAAAGCAGCACTGGGTAACCAGAACAATAATCATACACATTTTCATCTTTGCCTTGTATACAGGAAAGTACTTTTGTCAAATCTATATTTGGGGTATAGGCTTTAAAGATTGCTTCATATCATTTCCTTTATTATAGTCAGTATGAATTGCAACTGACTCAATGGCAGAAGGTTTGGTTTGGTTTGGTGAGAAGGGAGTTGGCTGTTTTGTTTGTGTTTAGGGTTAAGCCAGTCATTTAGGGGATTTTTCCACTTAACGTGTTCTAATTTGGCTTTCCCAAGGCCAGCTAACAGATGGGTTAGTTGGTACAAATCAGCCACTTTGGGTTGGTAAGTGTTAATAAGGACCTTGACTTCTGTAGCAAATCTATAAGGGCCCTCACATACATTAGGAAAAATTTTAACAATGCTGTGTAGTTCAGTATAGGTCCAGGGAAATAAATAAACAACAAAGTTCTTTGGTCTTTCTTCAGTGCCTGCTCTAGATTCTGCAGGGTTGACTTTAAAAGACATTTCAGGAATTGGTCCTGCATTTTTGTTTTAGGTTCTGCTTCTGATTTTTTTTTTTTTTTTAACTTTCTACTTCTGGCTTGAAGTCTTTAACAACTTCTCTTTCTGGGAAGAAAGAAGTTCAAACACAGAGTTTTTAGGTAGAAAAAGAGGCAGAGTGGGGTACAGAGAAAGGAATCGTTGCTGGGAAGCAAGGAAAACTGTAACAGGGGATGTCAGAGGAGGATGCAGAGAGACAGCTGCCAGCAGAGGGACAGAGGGGCTGCAGCAAGGGTGTTAAGTACAGCAGAGCTCTGGCTTTCTAATTCTTTAGTTTTCTTGGTTAATTCAGAAACTGAATTCTGCAATTCTTTATTTTGTTCAGTCAATTTAGAAAGTGAATTTTGCAAAGAGATTATCTTACTTCATTGTTATCATATAGATGGTCAACTTAGGAAAAACAAATCCCACTGAAAACGTTTCTCATTTTCTGGGACCTTTTCTATCTCTGTCTGTAATTTACTGTGTTACAGTAACCTAGAAAGTTCAAAAGTCTCAAGAATTGGTGACTCATCCAAACTACCATTAGACAAAGCTTGTCAAGCCAACTTAGAATTGGCATTACCCAAATTTCTAGAGGTAGCACAAAGTTAGACTTGAAAGTTTGTCAGATGAAAACTCAGAGCTCTTAGCTTCTGAGAACCAGCTAACTTTCCTAAAAAGGGTGTTACAGATCTTGGAAATGTGGGTTCTTAGCATTCTGATGTCTTTAAGCAATGACCCTAAGGTAGCTGAAACCAAAAGAACTATGTTATGTTCAAAGGCCAGAAAGGAAAGAGGAAAACAAATTCATTTATAAAATAAGCAAGGAGCTTCATATGCAAAAGATACACAGCTCAACCTCACGGGGAATTTACATGCTGCAACCCCCAGGATTCCATGGAAGCGGACATATCCAACAGGTCTGTTTGGGCACCATACTCTATTTTCTCACTGCCCCACATGCTGCAGATGTGAGATGTCATTTTGGGATTCTTTCATTGTTGTCAAGAAATGTTTTAGTGAAAACACTAGACTGACTTACTGCCAGAAATTAAAACAAAAAATTATTATTTTTTTTTTTACAATATTCCCTGTCCTCCCCTCCCCTTCCACCCCTGATGCCCAAAAAAGAAAGTTTGCTTCCATATATAAACCTTTCCTTGACTTTTTGCAATAATGAACAGATACAATATTTGTCCTTCTGTGATTGACTTATTTCACTCAGCATAATGTCCTCCAAGTTCATCCATGTTATGCAGTGTTTTGTAGATTCTACATTATTCTTTGTTGTTGTTAGGTGCCACCGAGTCGGACC
>NW_006921591.1:16236968-16244562 GCF_000298275.1 Orycteropus afer afer
GGGAGGGGAGCTGCTGCATTGTAAATTTTGGTCAATGACATGAGACAAAGTATATGTGAACTGCTGTATGAAAAGTGAATTTACTCTCTAAATCTTCACCCAAATCCTAATAAAAAAAGAAAAAAACAACAACTTAATTTTTAGGAGGTCCCATTCATCTAGTTTATCTTCTGCTGTTTTGTACATTTTGGGTTATGCTTGACAGTCTATTTATGCCATAAAATTGTTGTTATTGTTATGTGCTGTGGAGTCAGACTCGACTCATAGCGACCCTTCCTTTGGTTTCTGAGGCAGTATCACTACGGAAGTAGATTGTCCAACCTTCCTTCCGAGGAGTGGCTGGTGGGTTTGAACCGTCAGCCTTCTGGTTAGCAGTCAAGTGCTTTAGGCACTACGCTACCAGACCTCCTATGTATTTTTTATTTATGCCATAAACTAGGGCCTTTAAATTTGCCTCTAGTTTTTCCTTGAGGAACTTTAAAGTTCTATATTTCACATTTAAGTCTTTGATCCATCTAGAGTTAGTTTTTGTGTATGATGTCAGGTACGAATCTTGTTTCATTCTTCTGCAAATGGATATCCAGTTTTGTCAGCACTATTTGTTAAAGAGACCACCTCTTCCCCATTTAATGGATCTCAGCCCTTTGCCAGAAATCAGTTAACCATAGGTCGATGGATTTATTTCTGGGTGCTCAATTCTATTCCACTGGTCTGTGTATCTGTCATTGTACCAATAGCAGGCTGTTTTGACTACTGTGGCTACGTAGTGGGTTTTGAGATCTGGGAGTGTGACACTTCCTATTTTGGTCTTCTTCAATAGTGCTTTGCTTATCTGAGGTCTCTTTCCTTTCCATATAAAAATAGTAATTGGTTTTTCCATATCCTTAAAGAAGGTTGTTGGAATCTGAAATGGAATTGCATTGAATGTATACATTGCTTTGGGTAGACTTGACATTTTCACAATGTTCATTCTTCCTATCCATGAGCATGGTTATATTCTTCCATTGATGTAAATCTCTTACAGTTTCTTGAAGTAGTGTTTTATAGTTTTGTTTATACAGGTCTTTTGTATCCCTGGTAAGATTGATTCCCAAGTATTTTATTTTTTTGGTGGCTATTGTAAATGGTATTGATTTCCTTATTTCCTTTTCAGCAATATCTATGCTGGTATAGAGGAATCCAACTGATTTTTGTATGTTGGTCTTGTATCCTGCCACTATGCTAAAGCTCTCAGTTTGTTCCATGAGTTTTTTTCCTGAGCCTCTTGTGTTTTCTATGTATAGGATCATATCACCAGCAAATAGGGATAGTTTTACGTCTTCCTTACCAATTTGGATGCCTTTGATTTCCCTTCCTTGCCTGATTGTCCTGGCTAGGACTTCCAATACAGTGTTGAATAGCAGTGGTGACAGAGGGCATCCTTGTCTGGTTCCCGTTCGCAAGGGGAATGGTTTCAGTCTCTCTCCATTGAATAATGTTGGCTGTTGATTTGGCATATATCCCCTTTATTTTGCTGAGAGTTTTGATCAGGAGTGGGTGTTGGACTTTATCAACTGCTTTTTCTGCATTGATTGATATAATCATGTGGTTATATCTTTCCCTTTTTTATTTATGTGATGGATGATGTTGATTGTTTTTCTAATGTTGAACCATCCTTGCATACCTAGTATGAAACCCACTTAGTCATAATATATTATTTTTTTTAATATGTTGTTGGAGTCTATTGACTAGGATTTTGTGGAAGATTTTTGTGTCTATACTCATGAGGGATATTGGTCTGTAATTTTCCTTTTTAATAATGTCTTTGCCTGATTTGGGTATCAAGGTTATGCTTGTTTCATAAAATGAATTTGGGAGGATTCCATCCATTTCTATGTTCTGGAATAGTTTGAGTAGGATTGGTGTCAGTTCTTCTCTGAACGTTCAGTAGAATTCTCCAGTGAAATCATCTGGGGCTAGGGCAAGGCAGTATCTCTATGGAAGTAGATTGCCCAATCTTCCTTCCAAGGAGTGCTGGTGGGTTTGAATTGCCAACCTTCTGGTTAGCAGTCAAATGCCTTAGGCACTATGCCACCAGAGCTCCCAGTTAGATTTGCCCCTATTTTATCTTTGATGAGCTTTACAGTTTTGGGTTTTACATTTAAGTCTTTGACCCAACTTGAGTTTGTTTTTGTGTGTGGGATGAGGTATGGGTCTTGTTTCATTTTGCTGCAGGTGGATATCCAACTTTGCCAGCACCATTTGTTAAAGAGGCTATCTCTCCCCTATTTAATGGGTTTTGGTCCTTTGTCAAAGATCAGCTGTCCATAGATGGAAAGGTCTATTTCTGGGTTATCGATTCTGTTCCATTGGTCTATCTGTCTATCATTGTACCAATACCACACTGGTTTAACTACTGTGACTATATAGTAGGTTTTGAGATCCAGGAGTATGAGACCTCCCACTTTGTTTTTCTTCTTCAGCAGTGCTTTGCTTATCCGAAGTTTCTTTCCTTTCCGAATTAAGTTAATAATTGGTTTTTCCATATACTTAAAAAATGTTGATGGTATCTGGATCGGGATTGCTTTGAATGTGTAGACTGCTTTGGATAATAGTGGCATTTTGACAATATTCGGTCTTCTGTCCATGAACAAGGCAAGTTCTTCCTTTTATGTAGATCCCCTGTAGTTTTTTGTAGTAGTGTTTTGTAGTTTTCTTTGTATAGGTCTTTTGTGTCTCTGGTAAGATTTATTCCTAGATATTTTATCTTTTGGGTAGCTATTGTAAATGGTATTATTTTCCTTATCTCCTTTTCAGAGGGTTCTTTGTTGATGTAGAGGAATCCAACTGATTTTTGTATGTTGACCTTGTGTCCTGCCACTTTGCTGAACCTCTCAATTAATTTAAGTAACTTTTTTTCCCTGAGTCTCTTGGGCTTTCAGGGTATAGGATCATGTCATCCACAAATAGGGATAGCATTCTTTCCTCTTTACCAGTTTGGATGTCTTTTATTTCTCTTTCTTGCCTTATTGTCCTGACTAGAACTTCCAATACAATGTTAAATAGAAGTGGTGATAGAGGGCATCCTTGTCTGGTTCCCATTTGCAAGGGGAATGCTTTGACTCTTTCTTTCTTCATTTTGTTTTGATCTTTTTTATGATTGATCCCTTTCCAAAGAAGTATTGGTGTATTTGTCTTCAATCTCACTAATTCTGTCTTCCACTGATTCAATTCTACTCCTTTGCCTGTTCAGTGTGTTATCTATTTCTGAAAATTTGGTATTAATCTTCTGGATTTCTATCTGTAGATTTTGTATCATTTATAATTTTTCATTTATTTTGTCATTTTGTTTTTGTGTGTCTTCCAAAATTGTTCTAGGGTTTTCTCTGTGTTTTCCTTAATTTTGTCAGTGCTTTCCTTAATCTGTCCCTCAATCTGTTGAAGGTACCTAAATATAATTCTTTCAAATTCCTTATCAGGGAGTTCCAACACTACTTCTTCTTCAGGGATGTGTTCTGGGTCTGTATCCTGCTCCCTTGTTTCTACTGCTTTGTCTTGCTTCTTTGTGTAGACTGTGATGGTCTGTTGTCTCTGAGACATTTTTGTGTTCATATTTAATTGGTGATTTATGTTAGAGTGATTTGCCTAGGATTTTCATTTTCTTTGCTTTGTTTGGATGTGTGTGTGTAAGCAGGGTACTGAGCTCTTTTATTCACTTGCTGACAGCACTTATGCACTCACCACCTGTCTCCTGGTGGGTGTGATAGAGAAGCAAAGTGGGTGCACAGATCTCTGCTAGCTGTTTGTGAAGAGAAGTTAAGGGTGATTCAGGCTCATATTGGCTGTTGTGTGTCACTGGCCAGTTGATGCAGAAGTAGGCGGTGGCCCTCACTCTGTAGGTGGGGCTGCAGGAGGTGTGGGTATGGTTGGGTCACATGGGCACGGGTGAACATAGTTGAGTCTCTCACTCAGTTAGATAAAAACAACAATCAAAAAAAAAAAAACAGTGAAAAGAAGAACAAAAAACAAACACTGCAGAAACACACAGGAACACAAAAAGAGAAAGAAAGAAAAAATGAATAATAAAAGAGGAAAGGCAAATAAATGAGTTGAGATATTTAAAGAAATGTTTTTAAAAGACAAAGAAAATATAGAGAAATAAGGGGGGAAAAACACAATATCTGGGGAGGGGAGAATAAGAGAAAAGACCTAGAGAAAAAGAATAATGAAAAAAATGGGGAAAATGCAAAAAGAAAAACAAGGGATAGAAAAAACACAACAAAGAAAAAAAAATGCAAACCAGGAAAAGAGGAGTGGGAAAAAAAACCCAAAACTAGAACCTTTCCAGTTGTCAGCCTCCAATATGTCCATGCTTTCCTTGGCAAGCGGAACCTATTCTCAAATACCTGAAATCTGAACGAGAACATTGTCACTTTAAATATCCAACATGGCCACCATTTGTAAACATTCAAAATGGTTGTGCCCTCCAGACAGACAAAAGTCTACAGCTCAGTTTGTCTCCTTCTTTGCTGTTTCCCTTTTTAGTCATCAGCCACTAGCACAGTCATCCATGCAGCCCTTGATTTTTAGGTTAATTCTCAGGTCCTAACACCACTGGGAGATATTCAGGCTGCCCATGCCATCAGGATAGCTGACAGTCCACAGCTCTGTTTGTTTCCTATTCACTGTTTTCATTCAGGTTCTTCTACTAGTAGATGTTTAATCCATTTCTGTATCCTTCCTTTCAAAACTCAGGGCTCCAGGATTATCTTCTGTATCTGTGTCAATTGGTTTCTCTTTTTTTTTGTTGAAAAGGGTCTATGTATCTTGTCTCCCCATTCTGCCATCTTACCAGAAGTCAAAACAAAAATGTTATTAAAGGAAGAAAATTATTTTTTGAAGTGAGAAAACATTTACAGATATCCACGTAAGATACTGTGATGCTCCGAATTGCAGCGAGAACTGTAAGGGTTTAAAAGGGTACAGTAAAAAAAAAAAAAAAAAGATTTGTACTGGGAAGCACATAGGGAGGAGGCTGAAGCATGGCAAAAGTTACAAATGGTTTGTTAAACTAAAAACTTAAGTTTTTCTTGACATCAGTAAGCTTCTTTGTTACATTCTGACATTGTTATATACTAAGAGTTGTTAAATAAAGCATTCTGCTAGGGGCTGCTTTTCTGTTACATCTGCACTCCTCCTCTTTATCTTAACAAATTTACCCTATACCTAAGTTACAAATTTACAAAGAGCTAGTAGAAACACAGCAGAAAATCCCAGTGAGTAAAAATTTAATTTGGGAGTCAGGATGTGAAGTTTGACATATATCTATCTTAGTTGTAAAGTTATTTACAGATTCTAACTTCGTTTACCATTATCAGCTCTATCTCTTATACTCCTGCAGACACCTTCTCTGGGGTTAGTTGTACGAATATTCTTAATGGGTACCAAGTAATTCTTTACCCAGGTTAGAAATCCTTGACTGTTGCGGTCTTTGTTTTCCAAGCAGTAAAACATTGACAAAAAGACTGAACGGCTTCTTTAGAAAAGCAGAAATTAAAATCTTAGTATAATTTGAAATGGAGTTTTTAATTTAGGTCTGAAGTCACCCAATTCAGACATGCCAGCATCTCAAGTTTTTTTAGATTCACATCCACAATTACAGTATGTCAGATAAATAGCAACTCATGCAACCCTGTGTGCTACAGAATAGAAGTGCTCCATAGGTTATTCTTGGCTGTGATCTTTACATAAGCAGATAGCCAGGTCTTTCTTCCACCATGTCACTGGATGGGTTTGAACCACCAACCTCTTGGTTAACAGACAAGCACAAACTGTTTGCATCACCCAAGAACCTGAAAATTGCAATACAGTATGATAAAAAACAAAAACCAAAACTCACTGCCCTCAAGTGGATTCTACTCATAGTGACCCCTCCTTGGTTTTTCCAGGTGGTATTTCTGCAGAATTAGATTGCCCAATCTTCCCTCTGAGAAGTGGCTGCTGGGTTTGAACCACCAGACTTCTGGTTAGCAGTCAAATGCCTTAGGCACTATGCCACCAGGTCTCCTAATACAGTATGATAGTTGCTACAAAAAAGGGTAGGTACATGGGTCCAAGGGAGCACAGAGGGGGCTCCTGTCAGTCTCTCGTAGTTTTTGTTGATGTTGTTGTTGTTGTTCCTTTTTCTTCTTCTCTGCCTTTGCATTAGGTCTCTTAGCAGCCTTTTTGATGGGCTGGGAAGGGGCTGAGGCTGATCCATTTGTAGATCTCAGCTGTTCCCTTTAGTGAACTCTTAAATACCTCACAGTCTGTGCATTTATCAGTGGCCTATTTTTAAAGTCTGTGGAAAGCTATCAAAGCTGAGTTTTTATTAAACATTGGAGATTTATGGTTATAGGGAAATAAAAAAACTCAGAATAAAACATTAAGCTCTTTGGTTTATGCTGCATTTTTAGGAAGCTAATTGGTTCCTCTCAAGCTGTTCTGCCACGCTTTTCTCTTATTTCCAAACTATTATGCTAAGCTCGGAAGGAAGGTTGGGCAATCCTACTTCCGTAGTGATACTGCCTCAGAAACCCAAGGAGGGGTCGCTATGAGTCGGGGCAAACTCGATGGCAAACAACAACAACAACAATAACAATGCTAAGCACCATACTCAGACTCAGCTGCTTGTTAACTGAGACAGGGAGGACAACTATATTAGCATGACAAGGAACCTGCAGAAAGCTAGGCTTTCCCAGGGTCCCAAGGTCCAGCACTGGCTATGGGGAGGAGGATATGATAGGGACAAGAGCTTGGCCCACCTGGGATCAGGCAGGCCCGGAGGCAGAAGCTTAGGTACTCATGTGAAAGCTGAGCTGTCCAAGTGAAGCTTAGCTCTCCAGTACACAGGGTCTGGTGTTGGGGACCTAAAACCAAGAAAACCAAACTCACTGCCATCAAGTCGGACCTGACTCATAGAGACGCCTCCTTGGGTTTCTGAGGAGGCAGTATCACTAGGAAAGTAGATTGCCCAGCCTTCCTTCCAAGGAGTGGCTGGTGGATTTGAACTTCCAGCCTTCTGGTTAGCAGTCAAATGCCTTAGGCACTACGCTACCAGAGCTCCCAGGGACCTAAAGGAGGGCAGGAATCAGGAAGTAGAGGGTCAGAGGAATAGACCGATGTGATTCGCTGGCACTTAATAGGTACATAGTAAATTTCTGTCAGAGAAAGGAAGGGGGGATGGAGAGAGTGAAGGAAGGAGGGAGCCAAAGAGGGGTTGAGATCCAAAGGTTGCTCAATAGGATAAACAAGACAAGAATGTGCATACAGGGACATTAGAATACAGCTTCAGCTAGGAGAAAAATGTATGGTCATACATTTGTTGTTGTTAGGTGCCATCGAGTCGTCTCGTCTCCAACTCATAGCGACCCCATGCACAGCAGAGCAAAACACTGCCTGATCCTGCGCCCGCTCCACGATCCCTGCTATACTTGACCCCATCATCGCAGCCACTGAGTCAATCCATCTTGTTGAAGGCCTCCCCCTCTATCGTGGACCCTCCACCTTACCAAGCATGACATCCTTCTCCAGGGAATGGTCCCTTCTTACAACATGACCAAAATAGGTGAGATGA
>NW_006921591.1:16246580-16252125 GCF_000298275.1 Orycteropus afer afer
GTGATTCTTCTTTGTTTCCAACTTTTCCATTCCAGTCACCAGTGATAACTAACACATCCTGATTGCATGTTCGGTCAATTTCAGACTGCAGAAGTTGATAAAATTCTTGAATTTCCTCATCTTTTGCTTTGGTGGTTGGTGCATAAATTTGAACAGTAGTCGTATTAACGGGTCTTCCTTGTAAGCATATGGATATTATCCTATCACTGAAAGCATTGTAGTTCAGGACAGATCTTGAAACATTCTTTGTGATGATGAATGCCATGCCATTCCTCTTCAAACTGTCATTCCCAGCATAGTAGATCACATGGTTGTCTGATTCAAAATGGCCAAAAACAGTCCATTTCAGCTCACTAATGCCGAGGATATCAATCTTTATGCATTCCATTTCATTTTTGACAACTTCCAATTTCCCTAGATTCATACTTGATACATTCCATGTTCCAGTGATTAATGGATGTCTGCAGCTGTTTCTCTTCAATTTGAGTGGTGCCACATCAGCAGATGGAGGTCTCAAAAGCTTTACCTTATCCAAAGGAATAAGGCTGGGTTTACTCAGATGATGCAGCTCTTTCGCAGTCCTATTTTGAGAGCCTTCTAACCTAACTGGACTATTCATAAATTTGCGCAGTAATGTATCAAACAGTGTTTCTTTGCTATTCATAAGGTTTTCCCTGGGCAATTCTTTGAGAAGTAGATGGCCTCTTCTTTCTTCCAGTCTGTCTCAGTCTGTAAGCTGGGCTGATACCTGTGCACCATGTGCATCCCGCTGGGTTTGAAACACCAGTGGCTCAGCCTCAAAACTCACATCAACACATCACCATGGTAGGACAAACCGACCGACAAGTTTGTCTCCCTGTTGGAAACCTCTCATACCACTCTTACCTGGGTCCCTGGTGCTGACTCCTCCTCTGTCCAGATTCCTGGGTGTTTTAATCCCCTTTCTCCCACTCTCCCACCCTGCTGCTTTGGGTATGCCTGAGTTCCCTCTCCTCACCTGGATCCCTGTGGCTGACTGCTCCTCTGTCCAGGTTCCTGGCTTTTAATCCCCTTTTTCCTACTCTCCTGCCCTGCATCCTGTCATACATACACAGACATAAACAGACACATAAACATACATATATGTGGTAGTCAGCCTCCAAGATGGTCCCTATCTCTTGTTTCTTGGTATTTATACCCTTGTGTAGTTTCCTCCTACTCTGAATAGGGCTGGTCTGTGTAATCAATAAGGAGCTCTGGTGGCACAGTGATTTAAAGCACACAGTTGTTAACCAAAAGGTCAGTGGTTCAAACGCACTAGCTGCTGTACTTCTGCAAAGATTTCGGCTGGTAATCAAACACCAAACCATTTGTGTCACCCAGGCACTACTTTGTTGTTGTTGTTATGGCCATTGAGTCAGACCTGACTCATAGCGACCCCTCCTTGGTTTTCCGAGGTGGTATCACTACGGAAGTAGATTGCCCAATCTTCCTTCTGAGGAGTGGCCAGTGGGTTTGAACCACCAGCCTTCTGGTTAGCAGTTAAATGCCTTATGCACTATGCTACCAGGGCTCCTAGGGACTATTTTAGTAAATATAAACTCATTGCTGTCAAATAGATTCTGACTCATAGCAACCCTTCAGACAGAGTAAAACTACCCCCATATGGTTTCCATGCCTGTAATCTTTACAGAAGCAGAGTGACACATTTTCCTCCTGCAGAATGGCTGGTGGGTTGAAACAGCCATGCTAACCATTCTGCCACCAGGGCTCCTTTAGTAAATATAGAAAAGTAAACTAAAATCACAATTCTATCCTACCATAGATGACAGATAATATTTGCTAAGCACTGTTCTAAGCACAATATACGTTGTTGTTGTTATGTGCCGTCGAGTCAGACCCGACGCATAGGGACCCCTCATTGGGTTTCCAAGACAATATCACTACAGAAGTAGATTGCCTCATCTTCCTTCCAATGCTGACAAAAAACCCATGAGTTAAACATTACTATATATTATAATGGATGGGAAAACTGAAACACAGAGTTGAAGTAACTTGCCTACGCTAGTAGAGAAGGCAGTGTTTGAGCCCAGGAAATCTGAGTCCACAAGTTGAGTATTTATTTAATCACTGTCTTATAGGACAACATATTCTGGCTTACATTTTCTTGTATTTCCCTTCAGTATTTTTTCTATACATATAACTTTTAAGATGAACTCATACTACACATACTAATTTTACATCCTGGTTTTTTCAAATAACATTACATCATAAATGTTTTCCCATGTCAGTAAAAATTACTTATATACACAATTTTTAGAACTCTTTATTGAGAAATAATTGATATAAAACACAATTCACCAGGGGTTAAGTGGACACTGTGATGATTTTTTTCCCCATTCAATCCTTGCCCCATCCCCTGGTAACCATCTTTCTTCTTTTGTCTAGATAGATTTAGTTATTCCAGATATTTCGTATAAGAGGGATCATATAATATTTGTCTTTTAGTGTCTGACTTATTTCACTTAAAGAGCTCTGGTGGTGTAGTATTTAAGGCATGTGGCTGTTAACCAGAAGATCAGTTGTTCAAACCCACCAGCTGCTCCATGGAAGAAAGATGAGGCAATCTGCTTCCATAAACATTTACAGCCTTGGAAACCAAATGAAGGTCACTATGTGTCAGAATTGACTCAGTAGTCATGAGTTTGGTTTCTGGTTTATTATTTCACTTAACATAATGTTCTCAAAGTTCACCCATATCATAGCATGTATCAGAACTTTATTTTTCTTTGCAGCTGAATAATATTTTATATAAACATAACTTTAATGCCTTATAAATATTCATTAAGCAACATCACAATAAATGGAGAAAAAATTGAAGTTGTTAAACAGTTCATATTACTTGGTTTCACAATCAATAGGAATGGAAGCAGCAGTCTAGATATCAGATGACATTGCACTGGGCTGCTGCAAAAGACCTCTTTAAAGTGCTGAAGAGCAAAGATGTTTCTTTGAAGACTAAGGTGTGCCTAACCCAAGTCATGATATTTTCAATAACCTCATATGCATTTGAGAGCTGGACAATGAGCAAGGAAGACTGAAGAAGAGTTGATGCTTTTGAGTTTTGGTGTTGGTGAAGAATATTGACAGTACCACGGACTGCCAAAACAATGAACAAATATGTCCTGGAAGAAGTGCAGCCAGAATGCTCCTTGGAAGTGAGAATGGCCAGACTTCATCTCATCTACTTTGATCATGATGCCAGAAGGGACCACTCCCTGGAGAAGGATATCACGCTTGGTAAAGTGGAGGGTCAGTGAAGAAGGGGAAGGCCCTTAACAAGATAGATTGACACAGTGATTGCAATGACGAGCTCAGGTTATAGCTAGGGTTATGAGGCTGGCACAGAACCTGACAGCATTTCGTTCTGTTGTACATAGGGTCACTATGAGTCAGAGCCAACTTGACAATACCTAACAATAACAATATTCATGTGTGGATGGATGAGCCATCATTAAATTAATCTGTCCCCTGTTGTTGGGTATCCAGTTTCTTCTGCCATGATTTATTAAAGTCCTGGGGTGAGGCTGAGGGACTCCTGACAAACCCAACCCAGCATCCTTAATTCAAGTTAACATTTGCCCAACAATGCTGTGTCAGCTTCAGCAAGTATGCATAACTGCTATGACTTTAGAATCTTTAATCTTACTGTGTTAGAAACTTGGGATCCATTGTTTCTGTCAGTTATTTCTTGCCTGTGAGTACAACGTGCACTTATTCAACCCCTCAGCTGCACTCTTCTCCCTTTATCCACCCCCCTCATGTTTGACTTCTAAGATAAATTGTCCTCAATTCCCAAAAATGACTCTTGTGAGTAGCAAATGACTGAGAAATTTTCTTTACACCCAACCTTCCACCTTGGGGACAATCTGATCACTGACACCTCTTCAAAATGAACAAAGACAGCTTAGGAAAATGATCTTTTCTGAGATTAAGTTTGTACTGTTTATTTTGCTCATTTCCAAATCCATTCACTTAATTCTAAATTTGATTTTTAACAGCCTACAAATTTCTATTTGATTAAATCTTTACTGTTTATCACAACTTTTTAAGTTCCTGTAATCAAAAATTCCACTTACATAGTATTTTCTACTTACTATAGCGTATTTTTTGCACACCAGGGGACACACCTAGGTCTTTATTTAAGAAAGGTACACAGACCTGTTTGGGCTGGTTCATTAGTCAGGCTGCCATTAAAAAAGAAGGAAAGATGCCAAAAAAAAAAAAAATTAAGCCACACGTTTAAGAGTTCTGTCTCTCTTCCTCTCTCTTTCTTCTTAAACCTGATGTCCAGGTAGGAAGGACAGTGTTCTAGACTACGTGCCTTTGATAATCAGGATAATATTGGCATTACAAGAATGTGAAGATGTTAGTAACTAGAAAGGGAATACCAGGATTAGCAAATAGCAAGACTTGTCAATGGACTGATTTTCGTCAAAGAAATATTTGTTTCACTCATGCTGGGCAGTTATTTCATTTCTGAGAAAGTTCAATTTAAAGAGGGTTAAATATGACCTTAATTTTTGTTTTAAATTATTTCCAGATGTTGTGCTTGAGGAAAACGTATAATTTACTGAGTGTCTAAGAGAACAGGATAAATAATTTTTCCAATAAAAATTATTAGACCATGAGTAGCTTATTAGAATAATTTATTAAATATTCAATGAAAGATCACTGCGTACAGTAGATCTAATCAGGGGGCTAGCAGCCATAGTGCTTAAGGCACTTGACTGCTAACAAGAAGGCTGGCAGTTCAAACCCACCAGCCACTCCTCAGAAGGAAGATTGGGCAATCTACTTCCGTAGTGATACTGCCTCAGAAACCCAAGGGGGGGTCACTATGAGTCAGGTCAGACTTGATGGCAAATAACAACAACAACAACAATATGTATTTAACTGACTAGTAATGAGGTTTTTTTTATTATTATTATTACTATGATTTGGGTGAAGATTTACAGAGCAAACTCACTTTCCATACAGCAGTTCACATACACTTTGTCTCATGACATTGACCACAATTTACCACAATGCAACAGCTCCCCTCCTACTTCCTCCCAATCGTTACCTCTTCCCTGTGTCCATCCCTCCATGCCCTCCTGCCCCCTGAGCTGTCTCCCAGTGCATAAGCAGCCCTTCTTTCTCCCATTATTGTTCTCTCCAAGAAGTGTATCTACTTCAGGTAAATGTTCAGCTCATGTGCCTGTCTTTTGCTTGGCTGGAATCCACAGGTGTGGGTTCAATTCCAGACCTGAAGGGCAGCTAGGGGCCATAGTCTCAGTGGTTCCACCAGGTTCTATCAGACCAGCAAACCTGGTCCACCCCTCGCATTTTTTTTTCCCAAATGATTTGAGTTTTGTTCCACATTGTTCTCCCTCTATATCCAGGATCTCCTACATAGATTCCTTTCCAAGTGGATGACAGTGGTAGCCAGGCACCATCTAGTTCTTCTGGTCTCATAGTTGTATAGGCTGCAGATTGGATGGTGTACCAGTCGCTAGGACTGATT
>NW_006921591.1:16252225-16252863 GCF_000298275.1 Orycteropus afer afer
CTCCACCTTACCAAGCATGACATCCTTCTCCAGGGAATGGTCCCTTCTTACAACATGACCAAAATAGGTGAGATGAAGTCTGGCCACTCTCACTTCCAAAGAGCATTTCGGGTGCACTTCCTCCAGGACAGATCTGTTAGTTCTTTTAGCAGTCCATGGTACTTTCAGCGTTCTTCACCAGGACCACAATTCAAAAGCATCAACGCTTCTTCGGTCTTCCTTATTCATTGTCCAGCTCGCACATGCAAACGAGGTGATTGGAAATATCATGGCTTGTGTCAGGTGCACCTTAGTCCCCAAGGAGACATCCTTGCTCCTCAACACTTGAAACAGTTCCTTCGCGGTTGACTTTCCCAATACTGCACATCGTCTAATGTCCTGACTGCTGCTTCCATTGGCATCAACTGTAGAACCAAGCAACGTGAATTCTGTGACAACCTCAGTCTTCTCTCCATTTATTGTGATGCTGCTTGTTGGTCCAGTTTTGAAGATTTTTGTTTTCTTTATATTGAGACATAATCCGTACTGCAAATTGTATTCTTCAACCTTCATCAGTAAGTGCCTCGAGTCATCCTCACTTTCAGAAAGCAAAGTTGTATCATCTGCACATCTCAGGTTGTTAATGATTCTTCCTCCAA
>NW_006921591.1:16253278-16260811 GCF_000298275.1 Orycteropus afer afer
TAAATGGTATTGATTTCCTTATTTATTTTTCAGCAATCTCTTTGCTGGTGTAGAGGAATCCAACTGATTTTTGGATGTTGATCTTATATCCTGCCACGATGCTAAATCTGTCAATTAGTTCCAGTAGATTTTTGATGAGTAATGAGTTTTTAAGATAATTATTTACCATAATTCATTAGAAATTTTTCCTAGACCTTTTTCCTAGTCTTAGTCTGGAAGATCCACTGAAATCTGTCCACCATATGTGGCATTTCTTTGGTATCTGAAATACTGGTGGCTTAGCTTCCAGATCATGGCAACATGCAAGCTGCCACATAAAAGGGAAGAATACAATTGGCATTCTGCAAGCTGAAAAAAAAATTCAAGCCTTGAGTTGCAATATTGAAGGATTCTGTGGGGAAAAAGTTGAATGACCAGAAAACATCAAAAGAAGATGGAAGGAATATAGTCACTGTACCAAAAAGCATTGATTGATACTCCAGCTATTTCAGGAGATAGCATATAATTGAGAACCACTGAAGGAAAAGTACAAGCTGTGTTAAAGGCATGGGTGAAAAACAAGGTTCCAGGAATTGGTGGAAAATAATTGAGATGCTTCACGAACAGATGTGCTTGCTTGTCTGTATCAGGAAAGTTGGAAGATAGCTACCTGGCCAACTGACTGGAAAAGATCCATATTTGTGCCCATCAAAGAAAGACAATCAAACAGAATACAGAAATTAACAAATAATGTCATTAATATACTAGAAATTTTGCTTTGATAATTAAAAAATGGCTGTAGTCATATATCATCAGGGAACAGTCTAAAGTTTAAATCAGATTCAGAAGAGGGCATGGAACAAGGGATATCATTGCTGTTAACAGATGGATCTTGGTTGAAAGCAGAGATACTAGAAAGATGTTTAACTGTGTTTCATTGACTATGCAAAGGTATTCAACTGCAAATCATAACAAATTATGGATAACATTGCAAAGAATGGGAATTCCAGAACATTTAATTATGCTCGTGCAGAATCCATACATGAATCAAGAGGCAGTTGTTTGAACAGAGCAAGGGGATACTACGTGGTTTAAAATTGGAAAAGATGTGTAGCAAGGTTGTATTTTTTCACTTTACTTATTCTAAATGTTGAGCAAATATTCCTAGAAACTAGGTATATGAAGAAGAATGCAGCATTAGGATTGGAGGAACTCTGATTTACAATCTGCAATCTGCAGATGACAGAGTTTTGCTTGCTGAAAGTGAAGAAGATGTGAAGCACTTAGCAGTGAAGATCAAAGACCTGAGCTTTCAGTATGGATTATACCTCAACATAAAGAAAACAAAACTGCTCACAACTGGACCAATATGCAACATCACAATAAATGGAGAAATGACTGAAGTTGTCAGTGATTTCATTTTATTTGGATCCACAATCAATACCCATAGAAGCAGCAGTCAAGAAATCAAATGGCTTATTGCATTGAGCAAATCTGCAGCAAAATACTTATTTATTTTATCTTTATATTTTGAATGTTTTACTGTGGTTTGGGTGAAAGTTTACAGAGCAAATTTGTCTTCCATTCAACAATTTATACACATTTTCTTTTGTAGCAGTAGTTCCAGTACCCTCAAAAGCACTCTTTGCAATTCCTCCCTCAGTTGCTAGTTTCTATTCGTTTTGCTTTCCTGCCCTTTCCTGCCTTCTGAGCTTTGTTTGCAGAAAAATGCTACCCTTTTGGTTAATGCAGATGACACAACCTTGCTTGCTGAAAATGAATATGACTTGAAGCACTTGCTGATAAAGGCAAAAGAGACAGCAGAGTTCAGTATGCATTATACCTAAACGTAAGGAAAATGGAAGGACTAAAAAACATTATAATGACAAATGGTGAAGAAATAGAAATTCTCTAGGATTTCATTATTCTTGGATCAACAATCAATGCCCATGGAAGCAGCAGTCAAGAAAGCAAATGATGTATCACATTAGGCAAATCTGCTGCAAAAGACCTCTTTGAAATTCTAAAAAGCAAAAATATCACTTTGAGAACTAAGGTGTGCCTGACCCAAGCCATGGTATTTTCAATCATCTCATATGTATATGAAAGCTGGATATTGAAAAAGGAAGAAATAATGCATTTGAAAAGAGTTCTGGTGGCGTAATGCCTAAGGCATTTGACTGTTAACCAGAAGGATGGTAGTTCAAACCCATCAGCCACTTCTTGGAAGAAAGACTGGGCAATCTACTTCCGTAGAGATACCACCTCAGAAACCCAAGGCCTCCCCTCCCCTCATTGCTCCCTATGAGTCAGAACTGTTTGAATAGTGCTGTTGGTGAAGAATATTGAATAAACTATGTATTGCCAGAGGAATGAACAAAATCTGTATTGGAGGAAGTATAGTCAAAATGCTCCTTGGAAGTGATGATGGCAAGACTTTGTTTTATTTACTTTGGACATGTCATCAGGAGGGACCAGTCACTAGAGAAAGACATCATGCTTGGTAAAGCAGAGGGTCAGTGAAGAAGAGGTAGACCCTCAATGAGATAGATTGACATAGTGGGCTCATACATAGCAATGATTACAAGAATGGCATATGACAAGATAATGTTTCATTCTTTCATACATAACACTACAAGTTAGAACCAACTTGATGGCAACTAACAACAATTAGAAATGCTGCTTAGACTCCAGAGAAAATTCAGATATATAATTGGAATCATTATTTAAACTGGTTAAATATATAACAATAATATATCAAATCCCTTATACCTTACATTTTGATCACTACAGCAGATTCCTATTTTTCTTGTCCTTGTACCTCAGGCATAGGACAAAATCCTTGGTCTTCTCCTTGCCCCACCTCTATCTAGAATAAAATCTAGAGCTGTGTAACTCAAAGTGCCAGATTGCAAATGGTTTGATACCAGCCCACAATGACATAAATACAGAAACCAAAACAAAACATTTAGAAAGGTTTAGAGAAACTTGACAGAGTAGTGTATTTCTGTTGAATCCAATAAAATTTGAGACTTGTATTTTATATGCCTTTATTTTTCTATTTCATTTTCTATTTATTTATTTTAAATCTCATTTATTTCGTTTTTGTTGAGAATATACACAGCAAAACATAACAATTCAACCAATTCAACAGTTTCTAAATGGACAATTAATGACACTGATTATATTCTTTAAGTTGTATAACCATTCTCACCCTCCTTTTCTGAGTTGTTCCTCTCTTATTAACATAAAATCATTGTCCCCCTAAGGTTCCTATCTAATCTTTCAATTTGCTATTGCCAATTTGATCCCATATAGTTCTTAAAAAACATAATGCTCAAGGCAGATCATTTTTGTTTTTTCACTAGTTAAGCTAAACTATTGTTCGGTTTTAAGACAACTTCAAGGAATAGTTATGGTTTATTAAAGATAATCCAAAGCAACAGTCTCAGGGATTCATTCACAATCCACAGCTCTAGAAAGTCTAAAGTTTGGGAGAATTTGAAATTCTGTTCTGATTTTCTCCCTTTTGATCAGGATTCTTCTATGGAATCTTTGATCAAAATGTTCAGTCATGGTAGCCAGACACCATCCAGTTCTTCCAGTCTCATGGCAAAGGAGGCAGTTGTTCACAGAGGCAATTAGGTGAGCTCTGGTGGTGTAGTACCTAAGGCATTTAACTGCTAACTAGAAGGCTAGTGGTTCAAACCCACCAGCCAGTCCTTGGATTGAGGATTGGGCAATCTACTTCCATAGAAATACTGCCTTGGAAACCCAAAGAAGGGTCACTATGAGTCAAATCGACTTGATGGCAGTGAGTTTGGTTGTTTTTTTTCCTATTCCTAGCTCTTCTTCCTCTGTTGCTCCAGGTGAACAGAGACCAACTGTTGTGCCTTAGATGGCTGCTTGTAAGCTTTTACGACTTCAGGTTCTACACAATGAACTAGGAGGAAGAACAGAAGCATGAAACACTTTAATGTTGTTGTTGTTGTTATTGTTAGGTGCCATCGAGTTGGCTCCGACTCATAGCAACCCTATATACAACAGAATGAAGCACTGACCAGTCTTGTGCCAGCCTCACAATCCTTGCTATACCTGAGCCCATTGTTGTAGCCATTGTGTCAGTCTGTCTCAGTGAAGGTCTTCCTCTTTTTAGCTGACCCTCCACTTTTCCAAGCAAACACTTTATTAGGCCAATTAAATATGATGTCCTATGAAACTATGACCCTAAACTTGCAAACTAAGGAACCAAATCCCATGAGGTGTTTAGTTACATATAAGCAGCTTCAGCAGCTACTCTTTCTTTCTTTTGGGGGGAAGGGTGTGAAATCGTTATAAATATACTTATTGTACAACTGTTGCCAATTCAACTTTTTATAGGTATACAACTTATTGATAGCAATTATAATAACCATCTGTGCAACCTTATACCCTTAATCAATGTGAATTTTCCATAACCTTTAATTTTTAACCTTTTAATTTTCCATAACTTTTTAACTTTTTCTCCTCCCTCCTGCCCCTGGTAATCCCTAATAAAGTTTGGTCTCTATACATTTGCCTTTTCTTGTCTTTTTATATAGGTGAGATCATACAATATTCGTCCTTTTGTGATTGACTTATTTCACTCAGCATAATGTGTTCAAGCTCCATCCATACTGTAGCATGTATCAAGACTTCATTTCTCCAGCTGGCTGAGTAGTAGTCCATTGTATGTACATACCACAGTTTGTTTATCTGTTGATGGGCATGTAGGTTGTTTCTACCTTTTGGCTATTGTGAATAGTCCTGCATAGTAATCTATTTTTGTTATATATATTTTAAAATAATGGTCCACAAAAATAACTGGTTCTTCACCCCAGATAGTTTGATAAGCACTGATCCAGAGGCCAAGTAGAGCAGTTATATTTTGGTGCTTAATATGTTCAGTGTCTCTGCAAATGGAAACTATGCCCTTGGTTCTGCTGCCCTCAGGAGCTGAATAAATAATTTTATTTCTACCCATATTTATAGAGAGAAGCCTGGGCTCTAATGAAATAAGAATGGAAGTGGGATCAGGTTGGGGCAAGGGCTTTTGAATTTATTAAAAAGTCCCTGAGTGCTTCTAATGTGCACTGGGGATAAGAACCATTGATGTGAGAGGTATTCAATAAATGACCACAGGCTGAATGAATGACTGAAATGTGTCAGCCAGCCAACAGAAGGTGTTTATTACACACCTGAAGCACACTAGACAACAGTGTTCCAGGTGCTAAGTAACAGCCTACAGAAGCATGAAGATTAATTAAGATTTTCTAATCTGACGTTAAAGCTTCTATGGACAATGCCAACACCTAAAAAAGAGCACAGACCAATAAATACACGGTATTCATCTACAAATAAGGCAACATGTATACACTATCGAGAATCAAGCCCATAATTCATACAATTATTCATTTATTTATGTTTAAAGTGAACAGCATATTCAATAACATTGCATTTAATGGTTAGAGACCTCAGGCTGGTATCTCCCAGTTGGTCAAAGAAGCCACTAGATGTCACTCAAGATTCCCAGCCTTCCCTCTCCCTTAGACTCAGGCGATCATTGCGTTCTCCAAATCTTGTTCCCCCCTTGCATTGTGCCCAATGGAAGCCTTGTAAGGCACAAAACTTGCTAGTCATTTGGTCTCCTTCTACTGCTTTCCCTAGCACTCTGGACCTACCTCATTCATTTGGTTATTGGATAATATTAACTGAGGATTGATTACATATGAGGCATTAGATTAGGCTCTGATGAAATAACGGTGAGTAAAACAGCCATGGTCTCTGCCCTCTTGGAGTTCGCAGCTTAATCAACCTATGAAAGCACTCCTCATGCTAATTTGTGTTGTTTATTTACTTACAGAGCCCTGATGGCATAGTGCCTAAGACGTCTGACTGCTAACCAGAAGGCTGGCAGTTCAAATCCACCAGCCACTCTTCAGAAGGAAGATTGGACAATCTACTTCTGTAGTGATATCATCTCAGAAATGCAAGGAGGGGTTGCTATGAGTTAGATCTGACTCCACAGCAGTGATTTTTTTTTTTTTTTAATACCACTGTAAAAAAAAAAACAAACCTAGGAGTTCCAGTAAGATGGTGGACTAGGCAGAAAGACTTCACAGACCCTCATCAACAAAGAAAACACATTAACACAGATACAGAAGATAATCCTGGACCCCTGAGCCTTGAAGGGAATGATATAGAAGTGAACTAAACTCCAACTAGCATAAGAATTTAAATGAAAACACCCAAAAAAGGAGACGTATGGAGCTGCGGTCTGGCAGTGATTCTGAAGGCTAGATATTGCCGAGTAGTGGTAGGACCTAAGAATTAATCTAAAAACCAGCCCTGTTAGCCAGGGACTGCAAGGAGGACTGCTCAGGTGACTGCTGAATAAAAGGGGAAGCAGTGAAGAGGAGGGTGGACTGAGCTGTGGATTTTTGCCTGTCTGGAGAGCACAGCCATTTCGAATGTTTATAAGTGGTTTGACTATTTTGGATATTTAAAGTGACAGCATTCTCCCAGATTCCAGGGACTTAAGAACAGGCTCCACTTGCTGGGAACCAAAAGGTCATTCCATACGCAGATTAAGCGGATGACTGGAAAGGTGCAACATTCCCCTTGTTACTCTTATACCCCACACCCTCTTGGTGAATGAATGTGTGGCCATCACTCCCACCCACTTTCTGGGCTGGCAGGAATTCCATCCCAATCTGTGTGCTCAGACGAAGCCTGGGTGCCCTGCCCCGCCCAGCCCTGATTTTTTTTTTTTTAAAATGTATTTTAGTTTGTTTTAAAACTACTGTTATTATTACTACTTTTATCCTTTATACTATTATTCTTTATTCTTCCCTTCTCAGGTTCTAGTTTTCAGCTTTTTTTTCTTTTTCCTGTTCCTGGTTCCAATTTTTTCTTTCTTTCTCATGGTTAACCCCATTCCTTGTTTTTCTTTTGTGTTTTCCCTTAATTATTCTCCTTCTTTACTTATTTTCTCTTATTGCCCACTCCCCAGATATTGTGGGGTTTTTTTTGGTCTGTTTGTTTCTTTATCCCCTTTTTCTTTCTTTAGTTATTGTTTCTGTGTGATTACAAGGTGTGGTTTTTGTCCATTTGCTTTTAATTTTTGATGGTTGTTCAATTGCTTTTTTTGTCTAACTGAGTGGAAGACAGCAACAGTCCACATACAACACAACTACAGCCACATCTCCTGCAGCTTCACTTACTGAGTGAGAGCCACCACATCCTTCTCCACCATTGGACCAATAATAAACAACCATCAAGAAGAGCCTGAATAACCCTTGGCTGCTCTCCACAATCAGTTAACAGAGATCTAAATACAACAACACCACGATGTCTCGGAGACAACACACCATAATAGTCCACACAAAGAAGCAAGATAAAGTGGTAGAAACAAGGGAGCAGGATACAGACCCAGAACATATCCCTGAGGAAGAAGCAGCATTGGAACTCTCTGATAAGGAATTCAAAAGAATTATATTTAGGTATCTTCAAAGGATTGAGAGACAGATCAAGAAA
>NW_006921591.1:16261029-16263321 GCF_000298275.1 Orycteropus afer afer
TTCTTTGGAAAGGGATCAATCAGAAAAAAGATCAAAACAAAATGAAGAAAGCCTAAGGTTCTTGTGGGATACCATCAAAAAGAATAACCTATGTGTCATTGGAATTCCAGAACAGGAAGAGAAATATAAAACCACTGACAAAATTGTCCAAGATTTGTTGGAAGAGAACTTCCCTGATATGATGAAAGATAAGAATATATCCATTCAGGAAGTCCAATGAATCCAAAATAAGATAGACCCCAAAAGAAAATCACCAAGACATATCATCATCAAACTCACCAAAACCAAAGACAAAGAGAGAATCCTGAGCAACATGGGAAAAACTTACCGACAAAGGATAACCAGTAAGAATAAGCTCTGATTTCTCAGCAGAAATCATGCAAGTGAGAGGGCACTGGGATTGTATATATAAAATGCTGAAAGAGAAAAATTTTCAACCAAGAATGATATGCCTGGCAAAATTGTCCCTCAAATATGATGGTGAAATTAGGAGATTTCCAGATAAACAGAAAGTAAGGAAATTTGTTAAAAACAGACCAGCCTTACAAAAGATCCTAAAGGGAGTCCTTTGAACTGAGAACCAAAAATAGCAAACAACAACTGACTATTAATACATGAGATGACATAACCCAGAAACCACAGCTAGGGACATATCAAAAGTAAGATATCAATTGACAATCAAGAGATATCAATTGGCAAGAGGGGACAACTACAAACAAAAAGAGGGAAAAGACTGTGTAGTTACAGAACTTCTAATGGTGAGGAAGTCAAGAGAGTTGCAAGATAGAATAGAATATTCTAATCTTGGAGAGAAAATTATAAATCAAAGGGTAACTCAAAGAAAAATGATAAACCTTCATATCACAATAAAAAAGAGGACAAGCACAAATACTCAGCAAATACTAAAACAACAGCAACAAAGGAAATGATAACATGATGCGTAAACATAATGAGCTCAGTACAGAAAAAACCATGGAACAAAGAAACCAGGAACACCATGAAAAACACATAACAAAATGACAGCAACCAATTCATACTTGTCAATAATTACACTGAATGCTAATGGATTAAATGTACCACTCAAGAGACAGAGAATTGCAGATTGGATAGGAATACAAAACCCATCAATATGCTGTCTAAAAGAGACACACCTTAGAGATAAAGACAAAAATAGACTAAAAAATCAAAGGTTGGAAAAAGATATATCAAGCAAATGGCAACTGTAAGAGAGCAGGAGTGGCAATATTAATTTCTGACCAAATTAACTTTAAGACAAAAACCACCATATGAGACAAGGAAGGACATTATATAATGATTAAAGGATTAGTGAACATGAAGATATAACCATAATAAATATCTGTGGACCCAATGAAAGAGCCCCAAAATATACAAATCAGACTTTAAAAGAGTTGGAAAGGTAAATAGATGACTCCACAGTTATAGTGGGAGAGTCTTTAATACACCACTTTCAATGAAAGATAGAATAACTGAAGAGAAACTCAACAAAGATGCATAACAGCTAACAGTACAATACACCAACTTGACCTTATAGACATCTACACAGCACTTCATCCAACAACAGCACAATATACATTTTTTCCAGTGCACATGGAACATTTTCCATGATAGATCATATGTTAGGCCATAAAAAAAGCCTTAATAAATTTAAAAACACTGAAATACTGCAAAGCATCTTCTCAGATCATAATGCTATCAAATTAGAAATCAATAATAGGAGGATCAGCACCAAAAGAGTAAACACATGAAAATTAAACAACACCCTCCTTAAGAAAGACTAGGTAAGAGAAGAAATAAAAATTGAAATTCAAAAATTCCTTGATTCAAATGAGAATGAAAACACAACATACCAAAATCTTTGGGACACAGCAAAAGAAGTGATCAGAGGCCAATTTATAGCAATAAATGCACACATTAAAACAGAAGAAAGAGCCCCAAACCATACTTTAAACCAACATTTCCAACGATTAGAAAAAGGACAGCAAGAAAAGCCTACAGTCACCAGAAGAAAGGAAATAATCAAGATTTGAGCAGAAATCAATGAAATGGAAAATAGAAAGACAATAGAAAAAAATCAACAAGGCCAGAAGTTGGTTTTAAAAAAGATTAATAAAATCGACAAGCCATTGGCAAATTTAACAAAGGAAAAGAGGGAGAGAATACAAATAACACGAACAAGAAATGAAATGGGTGACATCACAACAGAACCAACTGAAGTAAAAAGGATAATATCAGGATACTATGAAGAACTGTACTCCAACAAATTTGAAAATC
>NW_006921591.1:16264441-16277007 GCF_000298275.1 Orycteropus afer afer
ATTCAATGCAATCCCAATCCAGATCTCATCAACATTCTTTAGGGATATGGAAAAACCAATCACTAACTCTATATGGAAAGGGAAGAGACCTCGGATAAGCAAAGCACTACTGAAGAAGAAGAACAAAGTAGGAGGTCCCACACTTTTGGATCTCAAACCTACTATACAGCCACAGTAGTCAAAACTGTCTGGTACTGGTATAATGACAGATACATAGACCAATGGAAAAAACTGAGAACCCAGAAATAGATCCATCGACCTATGGTCAGCTGATCTTTGACAAAGGGCTGAAATCCATTACATGGGGAAGAGAATGTTTGTTTAATAAATGGTGCTGGAAAAACTGGAGATCCATTTACAGAAAAATGAAACAAGATCTGTACCTCACACCATACATAAAAACTAACTCAGATGAGTCAAAGACTTCAATGTGAAACCTAAAACTATAAAGTTCCTCAGGGAAAAACTAGGGGCACATTTAGGGGCCCTAATATGTGGCATAATTAGACTATCAAGCATAACCCAACATGTACAAACAGCAGAGGAGAAACTAGATGAATAGGACCTTCTAAAAATCAAATTTTTATGTGTTTCCAAAGGCTTCTCCAAAAGGGTCAAAAGAGAACCTACAGATTGGGAATAAAATATTTGGCAATGATGTATCTGACAGAGGACTAATCTCTAGAATTTATAGAAAACTCCAACACCTCAACAACAAAATACAAATAATCCAATTAAAAAATGGGCAGAAGACATCAATAGACACTTCACCAAAGAGGATATTCAGGTGACCAACAAACATATGAAGAAATGCTCACAAGCATTAGCCATTAGAGAGATGCAAATCAAAACAACAATGAGATACCATCTTGCTCCAGCAGTAGTAGCAAAGTTCAACAAGACAGAAAATAACAAATGCTGGTGAGGATGTCGAGAGATTGGGACTCTCATACATTGCTGGTGGGATTGTAAAATGGTACAACCACTGTGGAAAGCAGTATGGCAATTCCTTCAAAAGTTGGAATTAGAAATACCATTTGAACCAGCCATTCCATTACTAGGTATATATCTTACAGAAGTGAGACCCATGACAAGAATAGATACTCATCATGTTCACTCATGTGCATCACAGCACTATTTACAGTAGCCAAAGTATGGAAAGAACCTAGGCATCCATCACCTGAAGAATGGATAACCAATGTATGGAACATACACACAATGGAATACTATGCAACCTTAAAGAATAAACTAGACTCTGTAAAACACCACATAAGGTGGATGAACTTGGAGGACATTATGCTGAGTGAAATAAGTCAATCACAGAAGGACAAATATTGTATCAGTCCATTATTGTAAAAGTCAAGGAAAGGTTTATCTATGGAAGGAAATTTTCTTTGTTGGTTACCAGGGGTGGAAGGCGAGGGTAGGGAACACTGTTAGATAGGTAGAGATAAGTATTTATTTGGGTTAAGAGAAGGGCAATGTATGAAATGTGAGTTATGGTGGCATTGAGGAAGAGGAAGACATAGAGAGGTACATGGGAGGTACAGACAACAAAGATGAACCCATTTGCACATACAGTACTGCGTTGTCAGTGAAGGCAAATATGGTTATATGGGTGGATAGATGGGTGGACAGGCTGAACTACTAGGTATGTCTATGAAGTGGGGAATGTACCCAAGACCATGTAAAGGGTTGGCAGACAATGGTCCTCTAAGTGTATTTGTATGATCAGTAGGAATTCCCAGGTGTATAGTAGTGCTGACAAAGGACAAGATTATAGTCACTTCTTGGTCACAGCTTGCTACCCAGAGGGACCGAGTAGTCTGAGTAGTTGAACTGGTGGGCTCGGGACCATAGTCCCAGGGGACATGAAACTCAATTGGCATAACATACTACACAAAACATTGTTCAACCTCCTACTTTGGTGAGCAGCAACTGGGATCTTAAAAGCTTCCAAGCAGCCATGTAGATGCAACAATGGGACTCTCCTCATTCAGCACAAAGAAGAATGAAGAAAACCAAAGATTCATGGAGACAATTACTCCTAGTGACTGGTACACCATGTGATCCGTAGCCTATATAACTATGAAACCAGAAAAACTAGATGGTGCCCGGCTACCACTGTCAACCGCTCAGAGGGGGATCTCTATAGGAGAACCTGGATAGAGAAGGAGAACAAAACTCAAAATCATTTGGAAAATGAAGCAGTTGGGGGGGGGGGACGGACCAGGTTTGCTGGTCTGATAGAGCCTGGTGGAACCACTGAGCCTATAGCCCCTAGCTGCCCTTCAGGTCTGGAATTGAACTCACACCCGTGCCTTCCAGCCAAACAAAAGACAGGCATATGAGTTGAACATTTACTTTAGGTAGATATACTCCTTGGAGAGATCAATCATGGGAGAAAGAAGGGCTTTATATGCACAGGGAGACAGCTTGGGGGGGCAGGAGTGCATGAAGGGATGGACACAGGGAAGAGTTAACTATTGGGAGGATGTGGGGTAAACTGTAGTCAATGTCATGAGACAAAGTGTATGTGAAGTGTAGTATGGAAAGTGAATTTGCTCTGTAAAATTTCACCCAAATCACACACACACACAAAAATTGCTATTGAGTCCATTCTAATTCATAGCAACCCCATGTGTTATAGAGTAGAAATGCTCTATAGGGTTTTCTTGATAGTAAACAGAGAAAAGGTTGACATTATCAAGCATTTCATTTTACTTGGATCCACAATCAATGTCCATGGAAGCAGCAGTCAAGAAATCAAATGACATACTGCTTTGGGCAAAGGACCTCTTTAAAGTGGTAAAGGGCAAACATGTCACTTTGAAGACTAAGGTGTGTCTTACCCAAGCCATACTATTTTCACTCACCTCATACACTTGTGAAAGCTGGACAATCAATAAGGAAGACCAAAGAATTGATGCATTTGAGTTATGGTTGTTGTTGTTGTTGTTATGTGCCGTTGAGTCGGACCTCACTGACTCATAGCGACCCCTCCTTGAGTTTCCGAGGCAGTATCACTACGGAAGTAGATTGCCCCATCTTCCTTCTCAGGAGTGGCTGATGGGTTTGAACCGCCAGCCTTCTGGTTAGCAGTCAAGTGCCTTAGCCACTGTGCTACCAGAGCTCCCTGAGTTATGGTATTGGTGAAAAATATTGAATATGCCATGGACTGCTAGAAGAACAAAAAATCTGTCTTGGATTAGGTACATGTGGAATTCCCCTTAGAAGAAAGGATGGTGAGATGATGCTTCTCGTACTTTGATCATGTTGTCAGGAGAGACCAGTCCCTGGAGCAGGATATTATGCTTGGTAAAACAGAGGGTCAGTGAAAAAAGAGGAAGGTTCTTGACGAGATAGATTGACACAGTGGCGGCAACAATGGGCTCAAGTATAGCAACAATTGTGAAGAAGGCGAGGTCCAGGCAATGTTTCGTTCTGTAGTACATGAGGTCACTATGAGTCAAAACTGGCTCACGAGCACCTAACAACAACAACAACAATAACAAATCTTTTTGGAAAAGTTTGCCAAGCCTTTCATGGTGCCATTGAGAAGGCTTGAACCACCAGCTTTTAGATCAGTAGTCAAAGCACTGTTTGTACTACCCAGGGACTTTGTCTCTAGCATAGGATCTCTATATGTTGTTGTTGTTTTTATGTGCCGTCGATCGGACCTGACTCACAGCGACCCCTCCTTGGGTTTCCGAGGTATCACTATGGAAATAGATTGCCCCATCTTCCTTCCAAGTAGTGGCTGGTGGGTTTGAACTGCCAGCCTTCTGGCAGTCAAAGTACCTTTGGCACTACGCTATCAGAGCTCTGAATCTCTATATATTATCTGAAAATATTATCTGTAGATATGTGTGAATAGGAGGAGCCCTTGTGGTACAGTGGTTAAGTGCTCATCTGCTAACCAAAAGGTGAGTGGTTCAAACCCACCAGCTGCTTTGAGGGAAAAAGATGTGGCAGTCCATTTTCACAAAGATTACAGCCTTGGAAACCCTATGGGGCAGTTCTCCTCTGTCCTATAGAGTGACTGTGAGTCAGAAATGATTCAATGTCAATGATTTTTTTTTAACATATGAGTATAATGTGTATATATATTTACCCAGCCATACCATTTAGTTGGATCTGACTCATAACGACCCCACCTTGGGTTTCTGAGGTGGTATCACCACAGAAGTAGATTGCCCAACCTTCCTTCCGAGGAGTGGCTGGTGGGTTGAACCGCCAACCTTCTGGTTAGCAGTTAAATGCCTTAGGCACTATGCTACCAGAGCTCCCTTACACCATATATACTATGTGTAGGGGAAAAGAAGATATACATTTATGCTTATATATGCAGAGAAAATGCTGGAGGTGCACACAAGAATTGTTCAATAGTTCTTACCTTTAGGGAGCCTGTGTAGTTATTGATCAAAAGGATTGCTACTTTGGGTCTTTTGCTGCTACTCAGGAAATAAAGAGAGAGAATGAAGGTAAGGAGGAAAAGAAAGAGGAAAGTAGGGAGGAAGGAAGAGAGAAAGGAAAGAGGAATTATTGCCAAAAGTGTGAGAGCCATGTTGATAGAATGACAAATCTGGGCCGACTGTCTCAGCGGTATACACTAAAATAATAGTTTTTTAAAAAAGTATATTTCAAACAACTTGCAATTAAAGGAAGCCAAAGCTACAAACTTCTTAGCTTACTGGGAAAAATGTAGAACACTTCTTTAAAGGTTATTTTTTAAATTGTCTGTCTTGTTTTGGTTTGCTTTAAGCTATGCAGGAAGATTCCAGAAAGAAATCTAATTAAGGTTCTAAGTCAGAGAGCAGGTTAGAACTCCACACTTGTTCCATGCCTGTGTACCTTGTATGTTCCACCGTACCAGTTTAGGTAACAAAACAAAATCACTTAAGATTATTTTTAAAAATTATTATTACAATGAAAATATACACAATACCTTCATCAATTCAACAACTCCCACAAGTAAAATTCAGTAACATTGATTACATTCTTCGTGTTGTATAACCTTTGTTGCTGTCCTTCTTCAAATTATTCCCCTATCATTAACATAATAAGCTCAATGCCCCCTAAGCTAAAACTCCCTTACCCCTATCTCTAGTCACCACTAATAATCTTAGGTTTATGTATATTTTTACTTATTTGATATATGGAGATCATACAGTATTTGGCTGTTTTAAACTGATTTATTTTGCTTAGCATAATGTTTTCTAGGTTCATCCATGTTGTAGTATGTACCAGGACTCCACTTCTCTTTATGCATGGGTAATATTTCATTGTATGTATATACCACATTTTGCATATCCAAACATTTATTCACAACCATCACAGTTTCTACCTTTTGTGAAAAGTACTGCCATGGTCCTGTGTTTTTTAATATTAAATTTAATATTAAAATTCATACCACTCTGAGCTCTACCTAGCAAGTTGAGTCTAGCTTTTCCTTGGAGTTCTCCTCCCTAGCTATCCCCAGTGACCCCAAACCAACAGCAACACCCTGTGTATCAAAACAGAACTGTGATCAATGGCTGTGATCTTTTGGAAGTAGATCGCCAGACCTTTCTTCCAAGGCACTCCTGGGTAGACTCAAATTGTCAACTTCTTTGTTAGTAGCAGAGCACTTAACAATTTGTACTACCTCATGGTTGCTCATTTCTTTCAAACGGGTCTTGCTGAGTTACTGATGGTGGGGTGGCTGGTCAGTTGGTGCATAGTGCCTCATCAAAGTTCATCCTTCTCCATTGCCTTGCTGTTCCTGCTGCTACCTGGGGCCACTGCCAAGGCCCAGGAAGCCTGGCTTAGCTGCACAGGCTGGAGAAATGTTTATTCCTTCCTGGCTGTAGCTACTCAGGGTTAGGAGAAGTCTTAACATGAACCCCACAGTAACAAGACCAGTCCTCCCCTGCCAACATCTTCTAAATGTGGACATAACCTTTGCCATTACTTTTCCAAAGCATAGCCAAGGGCAGGCTGCAGACAAGAAAAAAATCTCAGTCAATAGCACTGTCTGCCAATCTCCACTAATACTTCTTTAAACGGAAAAAGAAAAAAATATTGCTAACTCCTAAATGGTAACAAATTATTTTAATTATGTGTAAACGTATTAAGGATAATTTCTTTATTCTTACAGCATGTCTACATCTATACAACTAAACTCACAAAATTACGAAATTCAATTCATATCGTTAATTGTAATGTGATAATATTTTGCTGACATTAAATTTTCCCTTGCGATGAGAATATGGAATTCACGGCTATGGTATAGGCTTTTTTGCTTGGTGTGCTTATAATTGAATCAATTATTCCCCACATTCTTCTCAATCTGAACTTCCGTTAAGCTTTTGTACAGTGTGCCATGAGGACAATTGACCTTCACTTAGCCAGAATGTTGTCATTTCCACAAGAAGTCTTCTATTCTTTTCCCATTAGCCCAAGACAATTAAAGTTATAGTTCTTTGTGCCCAATACAAAATCAAATGGCAGCGTTTTGTTACAATGTGGTCATTAAAATTACCCAGAATAGACATATATTAATTGTAAGAGATTATCATTTAAATAAAAGCAAAAGAAATTAGTATTTGTGTAGAGAGCTTGCAAATATCTTTTCTTGCACCCCAATTTGAGAAACAATGCTCTACTTGTGTTCTAGGGATCAGGTTGCTTGTTAGAAATACAGAGTCTCAGGTCCTAACCAAGACCTAAGGAATTAGAACCTAAAGTTTAAGATCCCTAAGGGAGCTCTGTAGCATAGTGCCTAAGCCACTTGACTGCTAACCAGAAGGCTGGCAGTTCAAACCCACTAGCCACTCCTCAGAAGGAAGATGGGGCAATCTACTTCCATAGAGATACTGCCTCAGAAACCCAAGGAGGGGTCACTATGAGTCGGGTCCGACTTGACAGCACATAACAATAACAACAACAAAAACAAGGGATCTGTATGCACATTTAAAATTTTAGAAGCAATGTTCTATGGTTCATTTCCTAATTCAGTCTTCAATAGGCCATGTGAGTATGGGGCACAATTTGAAGCTTTTTTTTTTTTTTTTAAATTCCTCTCTTTTCAGGGTTGCATGTAGGTAGATAAAAGAGTGCAACTTTCTTTAGGAATTATGATGAGTATTTGTGACTCCGAAGGACCCATTCTTCACAAAGGAGTTTTATCCTGGAACGTTTGTGTCTGACTTCACACCAGACATGAAAGGCCACATACTGTATGATTCTATCTATATGAAATGTCCAGGAGCTCTGGTGGCACAGTGGTTAAAGCATTTGGCTGCTAACCAAAAGGTTGGTGGTTTGAACCCACCAGTTGCTCCACAGGAAAAAGATCAAACAGTTTGTTTCTGTAAAGATTTACAGCCTTGGAAACCTTATGGGACAGTCTACTCTGTCCCATAGGGTAGCTATGGGTCAGAATTGATTCGACGGCAGTTAGTATGTGAAATATCCAGCACAAACAAATCCACAGAGCCAGAAAATATATCAGTGGTTGTCAGGGCCTGAGGGGAGGAGGAGATGGGGAGCGGCTGCTAATGGGTATGTGATTTCTTTTCGGGGTGATGAAAATGTTCTGAAATGAGATAGTGGTGATGGTTGCACAATTTTGTGAATACATTAAAAAGCACCGAATTGTACACCAGTGCTCATTGAAGCATTATTCACAACAGTCATAGGTGGAAACAACATAAATGTTCATCAAGAGCTGAATAGATAAAATATGGGGTGTGTGTGTGTGTGTGTGTATAGATAGATATAGTGGAATATTCCTAAGCCATAAAGAAAAAGAAAGTTGTGATACATGGTACAACAACGGTGAATCTAGAAAACATTATGGTGAGTAAAATACGTCACAAAATTGCAAATATTGTATGATCCCACTTACGTGATACATAAGTGGATGGATACAGAATAGGCAAATGTATAGAGAACAAAGTATTCTCTATAGTGGTTACCAGGAGAGAAAAGGAGGGGAAAAGAGTGAGTGAGTCATTGCTTAAGGGTTACTGAGTTTCTGCTAAGTGTGATGGAATCATTTGGAAATGGATAATGGTGATAGTTGCCCAACATGATGAACGTTAATTAATGTCACTAAATTGTACATGTAAAAAAATGTTTAAAATGGTAATATGTTTTGTTTTATGGTGCATGAATTATCTCTCCTCCTCCTTCTTTTTTTTTTAAATGGAGGTCCTTGCTCTTGAGTAGCTCACCATGAAGTAGTGGCCATGGACTCACACAGGGCTCAATATCATATAATAAAATGTACATTGTGATAAGAACCAAAAGGGAGGTATGAATCTAGACCTATCACTGCCAAAAGAAGAAGACAATATTCATTTCCGGTGGGAGTCCCATCTAATCTGCAGTTGGAGGTAACTGGATGTTGACACGTGGAGACAGTGAAGAACATTTTAGTAGAAGGAATGGCAAGAACAAAGGCATAGATACAGAAAGGGGAGCTAGAGGCTGGACAGCAAATTGAGGGAAGGATGCATGAGCCCTGGCTGGCACTAAGCTCTGGGAAGGAAAGTAAGTAGAGGAGGTAAAGAAGGAAAAATATCGACTGCCAAGTTCTTTCTGAAATGGAAAAACTAGAGGGAGGAGAGGGAAAACAGGGTAAATAGAAATTGCTGTTTTTCACAGATTTGTATAAATTTACAAGATTTCATCTTGCTAAAGCTACCCTTGATCAGTAAATAGGCATTTTGCCAGCTTGGTGAGAAAGTGATGTTTTGAAAGAACGTTTGTAGGAAGACTGGCCCTGGAGCAGTGCCGAAGCTAAAAGAAGGCGCCAAGCAAAAGGAAAGGACCCTGAAAAAAAAAAAAAAAAAATGAACGGGAGGGTCTCCAGTACCAACTCCACACCCCCCCCTCCAATTGAACTGAGATCGCTCAATTTGCGGTCATCAAACCCATCTCTCTGGTAAGCATAATGCCTAAGGCACTTGACTGCTAACCAGAAGGCTTGTGGTTCAAACCCACCAGCCACTCCTAGGAAGCAAGATTGGGCAATCTACTTCCGTAGTGATACTGCCTCGGAAACCCACGAAGGGGTCGCTATGAGTTGAATCCCACTCCAGGGCACATAACAACAACATCCCATTCCCAATAAACCTGTATTACAATAAAATATTAGAATGGACCCTTCTACAAACCCTGGTATAATACCAAATCTATACGTATTATTAGAATTAATTAATATTTTAAAAGTATACAGTTCTGGCACACAGAAGGGACCCAGATGTTTGCTTAAAAGTGAATGTTTGCTTGAGGTTTGTCTTAGGGACTATATTTAGGAGAGAAAATAATTCAAAACTGCTCTCCAATACTTATGTTTCTATCAGCTTTGAGGATGGCATGGTCTAGGTTGATAGATCTGGTTTTCTCCCATTTTTTTTTGGTCTCTTGACTCTCACTTTTCTGCCTCAGGACAGAAGGTCCAGCAAGAGTTGCAGTCCAACCAGCCAATCGCAGAGGGGCCGCGGGGGCGGGGCCAGGGCGTCCCACCCCCTCTTCGCAGCCCGCCCCCCAATTTTCCCAGTGCCATCGTGCCTCGCACCTGCGTGTCCCTTAGCTTTCCCGCGGGCTCATCCTCTCCCAGCGTTGGGAGGGGTTTGGCTTCGCCTCTCGCGAGATCGCCTCTTTCGGCAGCCGCTGAGCTCCTGGCAGCTGAGTGGTGGCGCTTGCGCAGCCGCCATGTTCCGTTGCTATGCTGCGGCCTGGGAGACGGGGTGTGCTAGAGGGAGGAGGTGGAAGAAAAGGAGGAGAAGAAGTGGGGGGAAGGGGATGGATTGAGCCCTGTTCTACTCTCACACACAGACGCTGCCCAAAATTACCTGCCAGCCCTTGCCGTGGTGTTCGCTTTTCAGTTCCTCGGGGCCCCTCTACATTGTTCTCACAGGACCCCTGGGTCCCCAGGGGCTGAATTTGGAGCCTGAGCCTGGGAGGGGAAGAGAATTGGCTTTGGCCCAGGGTTCAGAGATTTGGGGACAAGACCCCCCCCCGCCCGCCCGAGGCTCCCCTCCCCCACGGCACTTTTGGGGGGTGTGGATTATCTCATCCCCGCAGGGAGGTGGAGAAAGGGCTCCGGCTGCCCGCCTCCAGCCCGCCTCTTTGGCGGCGCCGGCCCGCGGCAGCCCTGCAGTATGAGGTGGTGTTGGTGGCTCCGGGCCGTGGCGCGGCCGCTGCTGGGGGGCCGCTGAAGGAGACCCCAGGAGCGGCCGGCTGACGCGCTTCTCCACGGCGCGCCCGAGCCTCGAGTTTTTTTTTTTTTTTTTTTTCTCCAGCCAAGAGGACGCGGCTGTGATACGAAGGTAAGAGGCTCTGGGGTCTCCGCCGGCCTTTTGGTCCCGGGCGGTACGCTAGGCTTTACTGGGGGGCGTGTATGGCTCTTGGAGGGTGAGCCAGGTAGGGCAAGCTGAACGTACAAGCTTGTTTAAACAGGAAGGGAAAAAAATGACAGTTTTTTTTTTTCTTCTTTCCGGGCCTGTGCTGTCGGAGCTCCTGGGGGTAATAGTTGGAATCTATGTTATGGTTGAGCACAAGGAGAAGGAATGGAATAGATACAGAAATGGAATGTTCCACGATACCTAACCTCTAGGCAAGGCTTTAGAGTCTGCTTAGTTTTCCATGCTGGTGGTTTTTTTTTTTTTTTAATTGCCTTATGAGTGATTCCTGCATGCTGCATGGGTAGACTGGATAGGGTAGACTTCCCTACTATAGAAGTTTTAAGCTTATTATAATTCCCCCGATATATACTTGTATTTCGGAAGGAAGACGGCAATCTACTTCCATCGAGATACTGCCTCGGAAACCAAAGGAGGGGTCGCTATGAGTCTGAATCGACTCGACGGCAGTGAGTTTGGTTTCTTTTTATACTTGTATTTAGGAATGTATAGTTGTGCCAAAAAAACCCCACAAAAACTTGTATGTAGTTAAATGAACCTACCGATGAGTTTCTCAGGGCTTCTCTAAAATGGAACACTACAGTTGCACAGGTATTTATGTTTGAGTGTTCCTGAGAAACTTAGGATGGGAGACTGTATATCTGCTCTGTACAGTGACACCTCAAAAAGACGATTTGTAGAATTTTCAAAGTACTTGTTTTAGGGGAACCTGTCATATCTGCAATATATCAGCTGCTTTCTGAATCAGATATTTGAATAATATTTGAGTTTCTGTGACCAATTGCTGGGGCCCAGGTGAAACAGTACAGCTCATTAGCCACAGATTAAAACATGCTTAGGGAGAAAGATAAAAACAAAAAGCCAATGTATCCGACTTGTAAAAAACGGTTTGAGGAGAAACTTGACTTTGGAACAGTAAAACCCAGAACGTGTTGTTACCCTGGTTTTTTGAACCATAATGTGCCAGAGAAAAAAAAAAAAACAATTTTCGTTTTAAAGTGTGTGTGTTGGGGGGGTGGGAGGGAGATGACCTTAAAATAAATGATTATTTAGAGCCACAGTACCCACAATACTTAAGTGCTTTGTGCTTAATGGAATAGAGCTAGATACATCAGTTAAATCTTGAATTTGATGAATACAATTTCAATTTACAGATTAAAAAATTTTTTTCTTTTGTAAGCATAAGTTTCTGTATTATACAGAACCTCTTCACTATCTACTGCATTTTGTGGACACCACAATTTTTAACAGGATAACTTTATGCTCCAGTGATCACAAAAACCCACTACCATCAAGTTGATTCAGACTCAGCGGGACCCTAAAGAACAGAGTAGAGCTACTGTTTGCAAGGCTGTAAATATGGAAGCAGACTGCCACATCGTTCTCTCTCAGAGTGGCTGGTAGGTTCGAACCACAGACCTATCATTTAGTAGCCAAGTGCTTTAACCATTGTGCCCCCAGAGTTCCCTAAATACTACAAAAGCTGTTTTTATTGCTCTTCACATTTTTTATGGCATACGTATCTTTTGTTACATTTTGCATTGAGACATGTGCATGGTCTCTAATAGCATGATCTTAAGTGGTTCATAATAAGAAAAACGGTCTGTTTTATTGATGGGAATATTTGTGATTTAGCTAATCTGATTTGTGCATTTGACAAGAGAATTGTAAAACACAAGGAAACATCACTATTTTGTAGTTTTTACTAATATTAGTTGAGTAGGTTAAAGCTTATTAAGTTAGAAAATCTGTACTTTCACAGGTTCTTCAAAAATAGTCATAGATGACGATAAGACTTTATTGCCCATTTTCTAACATGCTTAACTTCTGGAGTATGGGTATTGAATTGTCTCAAAGATGTGTTTCTTTTCCTGTGTTCTAGTTGAGTATCTTCAAAAATGTTCCTAGTAACATTGTTACTTTAAATTTATGACACCCAAATTCTAATTTAGGCTAAGCATAAAACTAGCATTGATTGAACACATTAGCTAAAAATACTTTCTGGGTCAGATGTACTTAATTAGAATGCAGGCACAGGAAAAGTCATTCGAACTATTCTACTGTGACCAGTGTACATTTCATTATTGAAGGATTTAAAAAAATTATAGGATGTCACAAAGTAGATTTCATTAGTTCAGGCATGTTGTTGTT
>NW_006921591.1:16277252-16286414 GCF_000298275.1 Orycteropus afer afer
TCTCAAAGTCTTATTAAACTCTGATTTGTGTATTTAAAATATTTCATTTTTATAGAGCAAACATAATTTGTGTTGTAAAGTGACAGCACAGTGTGTGGAGCTTTCTAATTAGTTTTTATATATACTTTAAATTCTAAAGAGGGAATCAGTGGTCATTTTTGAGTAAATCATCTTCAGGGAGCAGAGTAAGAGACTGATACATTTACTAGAAAATTATGTTCCTCTCTGAGAGTTTATATGGTCAATTTTAAACAACAAGTAGGTTTTGAAAATATACAGAAATCTTAATCTGTTTGCTGGCTGTTGTAAAGACACATTTTAAAAAAATTCTACTTGAATTCTTTATGTTAGTCATCAGAAATGTAAAATTGATGACCTTACCAGGAACGACAAGTCTGTGAGATTTAATGTGGCTAAATATGAATTGTTGCTCCTAAATAAAATTTAGTTGTTGGTGGGAATTCACTGATTATTAAGTGAGTTGAATTTTGTTGTTTTCCTGGGTTAATGCATGTTTGAAATTTTTAATATGCAGTAGTCCAGATTTGTTAAATTTGCCAGTTTACTAGAATAAACTGTGGAGCCTTAAAGATTGGTTTAACATTCTGGATTTTTAAAATTATTATTATTTTTTTTAAGAAGGTGATTGATACTTCATTTAATATTCAGTTTGTTCAGATGCTGAGAAAGAATGTTAGTGCAAGTACTATAGAATGTTCATTATTGGTATGGAAGTACAATATCTTGGAAGAGGGTAATTTATTTCTTTTCCACTGTATAATCAGTTAGTATGTTGTTGTTATGTGCCGTCGAGTCGGCCCCGACTCATAGCGACCCCTCCTTGGGTTTCTGAGGCAGTATCACTACGGAAGTAGGATTGCCCAACCTTCCTTCCGAGGAGTGGCTGGTGGGTTTGAACTGCCAGCCGTCTGGTTAGCAGGCAAGTGACTTAGCCACTATGCTACCAGAGCTATCAGTTAGTATAGGAATATTAAAAATGGGATAGAAAAAGAGGGGGAGAAATTTATTATGTACTCTTCCATTTAATTACAGGCTTTTTTTTTTTTTTATCACACTTATTCTTTTTATTATTCTTATGAGAGGTACAGGTATTTGAAGCAATTACAGGAACAGAATGAAAATTAGGTACCATGGAGTATCTTGAGGGGAAGATATTAATTTAGATGGGTTATTGTGTTTGTGCTTTCAATAAGGATGCTATATAGAGTAGTAGAAAGAAAAAAGGATTCAGAAGGGAAGTGTATTGATTTGTTATGTGCCAGAAAGTATACAAGGGGCTTTTCATGTTATCCCACTTCATCATCAAGTATACTTTGTGAGGTAGGTATTATTACTCTACCACTGCTTTTTTTCCCCCTCTCCAGAAATGGGAGGTAAGAGAAATTAAATAACTGCTTGTTGATGGAATTCAAACCAGGTCTCCCTGATTGTAAAGCTTATGTTTCAGATCAGTGCTGTACATGAAGTTTTTGCCATGATAGAAAAAACTCTTTCTCTGCACTGTCAGATACGGTAGTCGTTAACCGTATTATAAGCTGTCACTGGTTATTGTAAATAGTGAAGTGCTTGACTACTGTCTGAAAGGTTGGTGGTTAGAACCCATCCAGAGCTGCTTTGGAAGGCAGACCTGGTGATCTGCTTCTGAAAGGTCACAGCCTTTGTTTCAAGGAGCAATTCTCTGATACACATAGGGTCACCGTGAGTCAGAATCAGCTTGCAGTAATGAACTAGCACCATACTATGGATCATTTGAAATGTGGCTATGGACAGCTTGAAACTAGTGTATCTAAGGAACTGAATTAAAAATTATATTTCATTTTTAATATCACATGTGGTTAGTGACTACAATATTGGGCAGCATGGTGTTAATTGTCCTGAAAATCTAAGTTCTAGTATTAAACTATCTTGAGCTATCTAGCTAATATATGACATTGGGCAAGTTATTTAGTTGTCAGGCCTCAATTTAGTCTGTTGTGAAAATGAATGGGTTGTCACTAAAAGATTATCTCCAAGGCCCTTTCGTGCCCTAAATTATATAATTATTATTAAAATGTACAGTGGCATTTAATATTCACAAGCATTATATCTGAAGGGGACCTGACCCTCTATATGCTCACTTCTCATCTAAGGATTTTTGTTTGTTTAGTGAGTTTCTCTTTTTGAGAAGAGTATGCATAAAGTATATATAAGGGATCATGGACTATATTCCACCCTTGTTTGGAGAAAACGTTGTGTAACCCAAACCATACCTTACCTTGAAACAAAGTTTGAATCTTTAAAGACTGTATTTCCACATGCCATCCTCTCATTTAAGAATATATAGTGGTTCCTTATTGCTTATCAAATCAATTCCAAACTTATCTGCTTGTCCTTGAAGACTTTCCACCAACTTCATCTCACAAACCCTGTTTCTCATTCTTGCTTACAAAGGAAACATTCTTATTTTTTCCCTTTGCCCTTGTTTCCTCAGTTTAAACATCTCCCTCTCCAATTTATGCCCCTCCTCTTTAACGCTTCCTGAAAATTCACCTTTTTCTGGAAGAATGCTGCTTAATCGGGTCACAGTGAACTGACTTTGAATCCTGTTAGTTAAGTACCCTGGGTTAACACATATTTGCTTAGATGTATTTTAGTATCAACTTAAGTTTTTACATTACCTACTATATGTTCTTAATGAAAATGTAAAAAAAATAAAGGAGAATTACTTGTTTCTTACTTGATGAGCTTACCCCATTGCTCAGCAACTGCTTTTCAAAAGTTGCTAATTTAAAAATGATAAATACTGTAACACTATTCACCCTGAATCACCGTTCTAATAGATATTTTTGTTATGTTCCTGTCAGTTGTCTATATTTTTTGTAAAGTTATTTTGGTAGAGATACAATTTGGGCTTAATACAGTGGAAATATAGTGTAGTGGAAGCAATGCAGTGTGGGGGAAGATCACAGACTTTGAAGTCAGACAGATCTGGTTTGTAATCTGGTCTCAAATTTTGGGCAAATTATATAACCTCTGAGCCTACTTTCTTAACTATGAAATATAGATGATAATACTTGCCTTGTATTTTTCTGAAGATTAAAATAATATACGTAAAGTATCTGGCACTGTGCTTTCCATAGAGAGGTGATCAGTAAATGGTAGCTGATACTATTTTTCCCATTGGCTATATCTAACAACAACAGCACATCTTCAGCATAATTTAATGATTGCTGAAGTATTCAGGTGATTTATTATAATTGATTCAATCATTTACTCTTTGTTAAATGTTTGGTTGTTTCTAAACTTTTCACTGTTGTAAATGGCAATGATTATCTCTGTGCTTATAGCTTTTTTTTCTTTTTCTTTTTAATTGTTTCCTCACTTTAAAGCCCTAGAACTGTGACCATGGTCCACTTACATGGGTATTTCTGTGTGTGAAATCTCTCTCTTTAAAAAGTACCTTTTGGAAAAATGTTAATTTAGTTGTAAAATTGTACCTCATTTAAAAAATTGATATATTTTAGTATATTGGCCAATTATGTGAACATTTATTTATATTTTAATTCAACTAATATTGAATATCTTTTATAGTGAGAGCAATGGTATAAAAATAAGAAAGACATGATTCTTGTCTTTGAGGAGCTCAAATTCTGGGGTGGTAACACACTTGGCGACAAATAATTACAATTCATGACAGCTGTATTAAGATCTGTGGGAAATGAGAAGTGGCAGTTGAAGTAGGATCTTGGAGGATGAGTTGGAATTGATCTGGGCAGAGAGAACAGCATGTACAAAAAGTCAGACGTATAAAAGTGCATAATGTACTTAGAGAAATGCAAGTTGTTTGGTTGTATATGTCTGTTTATAAGTGGATGTGGGTGTCTGTTTCTGTATGTGAATCTAGGTGTCTGTGTGTATGTTCATATGTGTTGACTGCAATGGGAGATGAAGCTTTGTGAGAATCCTTGTGTTTGAGCAATCAGTAGGATTATATTAAGACGTTTAGAATAGAGTTTCCCATCATGTCGTGAATGGGTTACCAGTGTGTCAGAGAGTAAGATACCCTTCAGCCCAAGGGGCCTGGGCATATTGGAGCCCTCAGAAAGTTTATTTTTGGCCTTGAATAGCATGTGTGGCTTATCATAGTATGCTAAAAAATTACCATTTTCTTTGGTGTTTCATTAAGAAAAGAATTGGGAAGCAATCCTTAGAGGATCTAAATATTGGAAGGTTTATGATATCTACTCACTACCAGCCACTCCTCGGAAGGAAGGTTGGACAGTCCTACTTCCGTAGTGATACTGCCTCGGAAACCCAAGGAGCGGTCGCTATGAGTCGGGTTTGACTTGACAGCACATAACAACAACAACAACAACAATGTAATTAAAAATAAAACCAATGCTAAATCTTAAAATAAGCATAAAGAAGATCAAGTCAAAGCTGCCAAGCTCCCCTCCCCCCCATTACTGTGTCATTGTTTTTTTTTTTTTGTATGTGAGAAGTATCTTTTTTATGCTCCTGCATTGCTGGTACCTCTTAGGAAATCAGCATTGACTTTGGACAGCAATTAAACCAAAAAACTAAACTCACTGCCATTGAGTAGATTCTGACTCATAGTGACCTCCATTGGGTTTCTGAGGCGGTGAATCTTTATGGAAGTAGATTGCCCCATCTTGCTTGCACAGAGCAGCTGGTGAGTTTGAACCGCCAACCTTCTGGTTAGCAGTCAAATGCCTTAGGTGATATGCCACCAGAGCTCCTTTTGAACAGAAATTATAAGTCTTTAAATAAGAAATAATGAGATTAGATGTAGATTTTTGAATAGTAACTCCTTCCTTTTAGGTAATGAATTGGAGTGGGCAAGAATGAAAGAGCAGAGAGACCAGTTAGGATATTGTTGCATTGATTCAGGGAGAGATAAGAGCCTGAGAAGGAGATAAGGATGAGGATGTTGTTGTTGTTGTTATGTGTCCGGACCCCTCCTTGGTTTCCTCCTTGGGTTTCCGAGGCAATATCACTACGGAAGTAGATTGCCTCATCTCCTTCTGAGGAGTGGCTGGTGGGTTTGAACCGCCAGCCTTCTGGTTAGCAGTCAAGTGCCTTAGGCACTACGCTACCAGAGCTCCCAAGAATGAAGATAGGGAACTAAAACTGAAAACTGATTAGGCAGTTTTGCTAGAACTAAGCTCAGTTGAGGATAGAGGAAAGAGGACAAGAGTTGAAGATGATGCTAAGATTTCTTCTTTGGGTAACTGGATGGGAAGATAAATGATTTTTATTGAAAACCTAATTTTTAATGAGCCAGGTGGTGTGCTAGGTAGGCACCAAGATTATCATGTTCTTATTTAAGCTTTTTTCTTTCTTCTAAATTTTATTAAATTTGTTATTGTTGAGAATATACACAACAAAACAACCACTTTAACCATTTCTATATGTGCAATTTAGGGACATTGATTACATTCTTTGAGTGTGCAACCATTCTCACCCTCCTTTTCTGAGTTGTTTCTCCCTTATTAACATAAACTCACTGCCCCCTAAGGTTCCTAGCTACTGTATTTGTCACAAATAACATGCCCACGTAAATAATGAGCACACACATACCGTGTATAGGAAACTAATGTGTAGTTTGCAAAAAAAAGTATAATGTTTGTGTTACTTGTATATAAATAATGGTCATCTTCTGAATTGTTGTCAGTTTGATCCTATTAGTTCTTAAAAAAGCATAATGCTCAAGACAGACTATTTTTATTAGTTGAGCTAAGCTATTCTGTTTTAAGATGTCTTAACGGGCTGTTTTTGGTTTAAGTTTTAAAGATTGTGTCAGAACAAGAGTTTCAGAGGTTCATCTGCTGTCCAGCGCCCCAGACGGTCTAGACTCCATATGACTTTGAAATTCTGTTCTGCATTTCCCCCCTTTTGATCAGAATTCTGTGGAATGTTTGATCAAAATGTTCAGTAATAGTAGCCAGGCACCATCCAGTTCTGGTTTCATGGCAAAGGAATGTTCATGTTGTTCATGGAATCAATTAGCCAAATATTCTATATCCTGTTATTTCTGACTCTCCTTCTGCTGTCCCAGGTGAACAAACACCAATTGTTGTGCTTAGTTTTAAGACTCAAGGCACTGTGCAACGAACTAGGAGGTAGAAGAAGTGCTAAACACGTAATTAGGCCAGTTAACTGGGATGTCCCATGACCCTAAACCTCCAAACCAAGGAACCAAAGCACATAAGGTGTTTGGTTGCATCTTTCCAATCAGCAGCTACGCTTTTTTTTTTTTTTTGTAAATTATCACATAACTTTTGCCAATTCATTATTTTACAGGTACACAGTTTGACATCAATTCCAGTAATTGGCTGTGCAACTCTACCCTTAATGTGATTTCTTTACCACTGTTAACCCCATTTCCCCCCCCCCCCTTCTTCCTATCCTGGGGGCCCGCTAATAAACTTCAGTCTCTATGTATTTGCCTTTTCTTTTTTTTTATACATAAGTGAGCTCATATAGTATTTGTCTTTTGTGATTGGCTTGTTTTATTCAGCCTAATGTCTTTAAGTTCCATCCATACTGCAGCATGTATCAAAGACTTCTTTTCTCCTACTGAGTATTCCATTGTATGTATGTACCACATTTTGTTTATCCATTCATCTGTTGATGGGCATTTAGATTATTTCTGCCTTTTGGTTATTGTGAATAATGCTGCAATGAACATTGGTGTACAAGTCTCTTGTTTGAGTCTCTGCTTTCAAGTGGTATACCTAGTTTATACCTGGTAGTGGAATTGCTGGGTAAATGGTAGTTCTATTTTTAGTTTTTTTTGAGGAACCATCACATTGATTTCCACAATGGCTGTACCATTTTGCATTCCTACCAGTAATGGGTGAGTGTTCTAATTTCCCTTCATCCTTGCCAACATTTTCTATTATTATTTTTTAATTTTAGCCATTCTAGTGGTAGTGAAATGGTATCTCATGGTTTTGATTTGCATCTCTTTGATGGCTAATGGCACTGAGCATCTTTTCTTGTCATTGATGGCCATTTAAATGTCCTTTTTGGTGATATCTGTTTAAGTCCTTTGCCCATTTTATGATTGGGTTATTTTTCTTTTTGTTATTAAGTTGTTGATGTTTTATATATATTTTGGTTATGGGATTCTTGTTGGATATATGGTTTCTGAAGATAAGCTTTTAGTCAGTACCTTGTCTTTTCACTTTCTTGTAAAGTGTTTTGATGAACAAAAGTTTTTAATTTTTGTGATGTTCTGTTTACTTATTTTGTCATTTTGCTGTTTGTGCTTTTGTTATTATATTAGATAATCTATTGTTGAAAGCTCGGCCCGACTGCATTGCCCCTGCTTGTTCTTCTGAAAATTTTACGGTTTTAGTTTGCACATTTAGGTTCTTAATCGATTTTGAATTTGTTTTTGTATAAGATGTGAGACATGAATCCTTTTTCATTTTCCTGCATGTGAAAATCTAATTTTTTCAGCATCATTTATTGAATAGACTCTTCTTTCCCTGTTGAGTGGACTTAGCGCCGTAGATCAATTGACCACAGATATGTGGGTTTATTTCTGGACTCTCAGTTCTATTGTATTGGTCTGTGTGTCTATTGTTACAACAGTTCCAGGCTGTTTTGATTATGGTAGCTGGATAGTGTGCTTTAAAATCAGGAAGTGTGAGTCCTCCTGCTTTGTTCTTTCCTTTCAGCATTGTTTTAGCTATGTAGGGCTTCTTTCAGTCCATAAAAAGTGGCAGGTTGATTTATCTATTTCTGTAAAGAATTTTGATCAGGATTGCATTGAATCTGTAGATCAGTTTGGGGAGTATTGGCATCTTGACAATACTAAGTTTTCCAATCCATGGGCATGGAACATCTTCTCATTTATTAAGTGTTCTTTAATTTCTTTTAGTAGTGTTTTATAGTTCTCATTCTATAAGTCCTTCACGTCACTGGTTAGATTTATTCCTAGATATTTTATTCTTTTAGTTGCTGTTGTAAATGGAATTGTTTCTCTAATTTCCCTTTCAGATTTCTCATTTTTGGTGTATAGAAATCCAAGTGATTTTTGTTTGTTGACTTTGTACTGTGCAACTTTGCTAAATTCTTCTATTAGCTCCAGAAGTTTTCTTGGGGATGCTTGGGATTTTCTATATATAGATCATGTCAACCATGAATAGAGATAATTTTATTTCTTCTTTTCCAATCTAGATACCTTTTCTTTCTTTTTTTGTCTTATTATTCTGGCTAGGACTTCTATTACTGTGCTGAAAAGGAATGTTGAGAGCAGGCACCCTTATCTTGTGTTCTCAATTTCAAGAGGAACACTCTCAGTCTTTCTCCATTAAGTATAATGTTGGCTGTTGGCTTTTCATATATACACTGAATCATATTGAGGAATTTCTCTTCTAGTCCAATCTTCTTTAGAGTTTTCATCAAAGGGTGTTAGATTTTATCAAATGCTCTTTCTGCATCCATAGACATGGTCATGTGATTTTTTTCCCTTTTTTCTATTGATGTGGTATATTACTTTGATTGATTTTCTAATGTTGCAGCATCCCCGGCTGCCTGGAATAAATCCCGCTTGGTCATGGTGTGTGATTCTTTTAGTATGCTGTTTGGTAGTATTGGATGGCATTTTGTTGAGGATTTTTTAATCTACATTCATAAGTGATGATTGGCTTGTAGTTTTATTTTTTTTTGTGGTATCTTTGTCTGGTTTTAGAGCATTTTGAAAAGGTTGATGGTTTGAACTTACCAGCTGTTCTATGGAAGGAAGGTGAGACAGTCTGCTTCTGTAAAGATTTACAGTCTTGGAAACCCTATGGGACAGTTCTACTCTGTCTTATAGGGTCATTTTGAGTCAGAATTGACTCAGTGGCAGTGGATTTGGTTTTGAATTTTTTGTTGGTTTGGATATCAAGGTTACATTTGCTTCATAGAATGTATTAGGGAGTATTCCTTCCTTCTCTGCCTTTCAGAAGAGCTTAAATAGCTCTTCTAAGAATTGATTCTTCCCTAAATAAGTGGTAAAATTACCCAGTAAAGCCATCTGATCCAGGTCTTTTTTTTTTTTTATTAGGATTTGGGTGAAGATTTACAGAGTAAATTCACTTTTCATACAGCAGTTCACATATACTTTGTCTCATGTCATTGACCAAA
>NW_006921591.1:16293324-16314144 GCF_000298275.1 Orycteropus afer afer
TCCAAATCTGCATCCTTTCCTTCAAGGCTCAGGGGTCCAAGATTATCTTCTGTGTCTGTGTTAATTGGTTTCCCTTTTCTTTGTTGAAGAGGGTCTGTGCGATCCTTCTGCCTAGTCCGCCATCTTGTCCCGTCTCCCTCTTACGGTTTTTTGAAGTAGTTTTTCATAGTTTTCTTTGTACAAGTCTTTTGTGACCCTGGTAAGTTTTATCACAAGTATTTTATTTTTTTGGTACTATTGTAAATAATATTGATTTCCTTATTTCCTTTTTAGCAATCTCTTTCCTGGTGTAGAGGAATCCAACTGACTTTTGGATGTTGATCTTGTATCCTGCCATGATGCTAAATCTGTCGATTAGTTCCAGTAGATCTTTGACTGAGTCTCTTGAGTTTTCTAGGTATAGGATCATATCATCAGCGAATAGGGATAGTTTGACTTCTTCCTTACCAGTTTGGATGCCTTTGATTTCCTTTTCTTGTCTTATGGCCCTGGCTAGGACTTCCAGTACAGTGTTGAATAGAAGTGCTGTTAGAGGGCATCCTTGTCTGGTTCTTGTTTGCAAGAGGAAGGGTTTTAGTCTCTTACCATTGAGAGTAATGTTGGCTGTTGGTTTTGCATAGATGCCCTTTGTTATGTTGAGGAATGTGCCTTCTATTCCTATTTTGCTGAGAGTTTTGATCAGGAATGGGTGTTGGATTTTATCAAATGCCTTTTTTGCATCAAATGATAAGATCATGTGGTTCTTTTTCTTTGTTTTACTTATGTGGTGTTGGATAATGTTGATTGTTTTTCTAATGTTGAACCATCCTTTTGCATACCTGATATGAACACCACTTGGTCATAATGAATGCTTTTCTTGATATGTTGTTGGAGTCTACTGGCTAGGATGTTGTTGACGATTTTTGTGTCTATATTCATGAGGGATGTTGGTTTGTAGTTTTCCTGTTGAGCAATGTCTTTGCCTGGTTTTGGTATCAAAGTATATTTGCTTCATAAAACGAGTTAGGGAGGATTCCATCCTTTTCTATGTTTTGGAATTGTTTGAGTAGGATTGGTGTCACTTCTCTGAATGCTTGATAGAATTCTCCAGTGAAACTGTCTGGGCCAGCACTTTATTTTGTTGGTAATTTTGTGATGACCTGTTCCATTTCTTCTTTTGTTATGGATCTATTCAACTTTTCCACATCCAGTCTGTGTTAATTTAGATAAGTGGTGTCTTTCTAGCAATCTGTCCATTTCTTCCAGATTTTTAAATTTGTTGGAATACAGTTCTTCATAGTATCCTGATATTATCCTTTTTATTTCAGTAGGTTCTGTTGTGATGTTACCCATTTCATTTCTTATTCATGGTATTTGTATTCTCTCCCCTTTTTCCTTTGTTAAATTTGCCAGTGGTTTGTCAATTTTATTGATCTTTTAAAAAAACCAGCTTCTGCTCTTGTTGGTTTTTTTCTATTGTCTTTTTATTTTCTGTTTCATTAATTTCTGCTCGAATCTTGATTTCATTTCCTTTCTTCTGGTGACTGCAGGCTTTTCTTGCTGTTCTTTTTCTAGTTGTTGGAGATGTTGATTTAACGTGTTGATTTTGGCTCTTTCTTCTTTTTGATGTGCATTTATTGCTAGAAATTGGCCTCTGATCATTGCTTTTGCTGTGTCCCAAAGATTTTGCTATGTTGGGTTTTCATTCTCATTTGATTCAAGGAATTTTTGAATTTCACTTTTTATTTCTTTTACCCAGTGTTTCTTAAGGAGGGTGCTGTTCAGTTTCCATGTGTTTACTCTTTTTCCGTTGATCTTCCTATTGTTGATTTCTAATTTGATAGCATTATGATCTGAGAAGTTCCTTTGTGGTATTTCAATTTTTTTAAATTTATGAAGGCTTGCTTTATGGCCTAACATATAGTCTATCACGGAAAATGTTCCATGTGCACTGGAAAAGAATGTATATTGTGCTCTTGTTGGGTGAAGAGTTCTGTAGATATCTATAAGGTGAAATTGGTAAATTGTGTTATTTAGCTCTTCTGCATCTTTGTTGAGTTTCTTTCCAGTTGTTCTATCTTTCATTGAAAGTGGTGTATTAAAGTCTCCCACTATGTCTGTGGAGTCATCCATTTGACTTTTCCGCCCTTTTGAAGTCTGATTTATGTATTTTGGGGTCCATAGATATTTATTATGTTTGTGTCTTCATGTTCAAGTGATCCTTTAATCATTATATAATGTCCTTCTTTGTCTCGTATGGTGGTTTTTGTCTTAAAATCAGTTTTATCAGAAATTAATATTGCCACTCCTGCTCTTTTCCGGTTGCCCTTTGCTTGATATATCTTTTTCCAGTCTTTGATTTTTAGTCTATTTTTATCTTTGTCTCTTTCTGGATTTTCAGTCTATTTTTGTCTTTGTCTTTTAGAGACAGCATTTTGATGGGTTTTGTTTTCTTAGCCAATGTGCAACTGTCCATCACTTGAGTGGTGCATATAATCCATTAACATTTAGTTAATTATCCATGAGTATGAATTGGTTGCTGTCATTTTGCTATGTGTTTTTTCATGGTGTTCCTGGTTTCTTTCTTCCATATTATTTTCTGTGCTGAGCTCATTATGTTTGTGAATGGTGGTATCATTTCTTTTGTTGCTGTTTTAGCATTTGCTGAGTATTTGTGCTTGTCCTCTTTTTTATTGTGATGTGAAGGCTTATCATTTTCCTTTGAGGTTACCCTTTGATTTATAATTTTTCCCTGAGATTAGAACAGTCCATTCTGTCTTCAACTGTCTTGACTTCTTCACTGTTCAGAAGTTCTGTAACTACACAGTATTTTCCCTCTTTTTCGTTTGTAGTTGTCCTTACTTGGCACTTAATGTCTCTGGTTCCCTGTTTACAATCTTGTAAGCTTATTTTACTTTGGATATGTCCATAGTTGTGGTTTTGAGGTTATGTCATCTTGTGTATTAATGGTCGGTTGTTATTTGTTATTTTTGGTTCTCTTTTCAAAGGACTCTGTTTAGTATCTCTTGTAAGGTTGGTCTGGTTTTAACAAATTCCCATACTTTCTGCTTATCTGGAAATCTACTAATTTCACCATCATATTTGAGGGACAGTTTTGCTGGTTATATAATTCTTGGTTGGAAATTTTTCTGTTTCAGTGTTCTATATATACTGTTCCATTTCCTTCTTGCTTGCATAGTTTCTGCTGAGAAAGCAGAATTTATTCTTACTGGTTGTCCTTTGTAAGTAACTTTGTTTTTCATAAGCTGCTTTCAGGATTCTTTCTTTGTCTTTGGTTTTGATGAGTTTGATGATGATGTGTCTTAGTGATTTTCTTTTGTGGTCTGTCCTGCTTGGGGTTCATCGGACTTCCTCAGTGGATATATTCTCATCTTTCATTGTATCAGGGAGGTTCTCCTCCAACAAATCTTGGACAATTTTCTCAGTGGTTTTCTTTTTCTCTTCCTGTTCTGGAATTCCATTGACACCTAGGTTTTTCCTTTTGATGGTATCCCACATGAACCTTAAGCTTTCTTCATTTTGTTTTGATCTTTTTTCTGATTGATCCCTTTCCAAAGAAGCATTCAGGTATTTGTCTTCAATCTCATTAATTCTGTCTTCCATTGCATCAGTTTTACACCTTTGCCCTTCCAGTGTGTTATCTATTTCTGACAATATAGTATTAATCTTCTGGATTTTTATCTGCAGATTTAGAATCATTTCTAATTTTTCATTTACTTTGTCAATGAAAAAGGGTGTGGGGTATAAGAGTAACAAGGGGAATGTCACACCTTTCCAATCGTCCGGGTCTGGAATATCCTTGGGGTTCCTGGCAAGTGGGTCCTGTTCTTAAATCCCTGGAATCTGGGAGAACACTGTTACTTTAAATATCTAAAATGGTCAGTCTACTTGTAAATATTCAAAATGGCTGCACCCTCCGGACAGAGAAAAGTCCACAGCTCAGCCCGCCTTCCTCTTTGCTGCTTCCCCTTTTATTCCCCAGCCACCAGACCAGTCCTCCGTGCAGTCCCTGGTTAGCAGGTCTGATTTTTAGGTTAATTCTTAGGTCTTACCACCACTCGGCAATATCCACGCTCTCTGTGTCATCAGGATTGCTGCCAGATTGCAGCTCCATATGTCTCCTTTTTTGGTGTTTTCATGCAAATTCTTCTGCTGTTTGGAGTTTAGTCCACTTCTATATCCTTCCCTTCAAGGATCAGGAGTCCAGGATTATCTTCTGTATCTGTGTTAATTGCTTCCCCTTGTCTTTGTTGAAGAGGGTCTGTGCAGTCTTTCTGCCTATCCGCTATCTTACCGGAACTCTGGCTGTATTTCTTCCAAGACAAATTTGTTTGTTCTTCTGGCAGTCCATGCTATGTTCAGTATTCTTTATCAACATCATACTTTAAAGCCATAATTTCTTCTTTGTTTTTGTTAGTGTTAGGTGCTGTTGAGTTGTCTGTGACTCATAGAAACCCTGTGCACTGCAGAACGAAACACTGCCAGATCTTGTGCCAGCCTCACAATTCTTGTTGTACCTGAGCCCATCGTTGCAGCCACTGTGTCAGTCCATCTCATTGAGGGCCTTCCCCTTCTTTCTTAACCCTCCACCTTACCAAGCATGATATATCCTTCTCCAGGGAATGGTTCCTTCTGACAACATGACCAAAGTATATGAGATGAAGTCTGTCCATTCTCGCTTCTAAGGAGCATTCCAGCTGCACTTCTTCCAGAACAGATTTGTTAGTCCTTTTAGCAGTCCATGGTACTCTTAGCATTCTTCTCCAGCGCCACAGCTCAGAAGCATAAATTCTTCTTCATTTTTTCTTATTCATTGCTCAGCTCTCACATGCATAAGTTGTTGTTGTTATGTGCCGTCGAGTCGACCCTGACTCATAGCGACCCCTTCTTGGGTAGCAGAGGCAGCATCACTACGGAAGTAGAGTGCCCCATCTTCCTTCCGAGGAGTGGCTGGTGGATTTGAACTGCCAGCCTTTTGGTTAGCAGTCAAGTGCTTTAGGCACTATGCTGTTGTTGTTTGCCGTGGAGTCGGACCCGACTCATAGTGACTCCTCCTTGGGTTTCCGAGGCAGTATGACTATAGAGGTAGATTGCCCTATCTTGCTTCCGAGGAGTGGCTGGTGGGTTTGAACCGCCAGCCTCCTGGTTAGCAGTCAAGTGCCTTAGGCACTATGCTACCAGAGCTCCCAGGCACTATGCTAAGATATTGAAAATACCATGGCTTAAGTTACGCGCACCTTAGTCTTCATAGAGACATCTTTGCTCTTCATCACTTGGAAGAGGTCCTTTGCAGCAGATTTGCCCAACCCAGTACATTGTCTGATGTCTTAACTCCTGCTTTCGTTGGTGTTGATTGTAGAACTAATATGAAGTCCTTGACAACTTCACTCTTTTCTCCATCCATCGTGAAGCTATTTATCAGACCAGTTGTGAGGATTTTTGTTTTCTTAATACTGAGGTGTAATCCATACTGCAGACTGTAGTCTTTAATCTTCATCAGTAAGTGCTTCAAGTCATCCTCACTTTCAGCAAGCAGAGTTATGTCATCTACATATTGCAGGTTGTTAATGAGTCTTCCACTTCTGATGTCACATTTTTCTTCATATAATCCACCTTCTTGGATTATTTCCTCAGCATACAAACTGAGTAAGTATGGCGAAATGACAACTGTGACAAACCCCTTCTTGATTTTAAACAATGCAGTATCCCTTTGTTCTTTTTGAATGACAGCCTTTTGATCTATGTATAGGTTCCTCATGAGTACAGTCAGGTGTTCTGGAATTCCCATTCTTAATGTTTTCCATAATTTGTTATGATCCACACAATCGAATGCTTTTGCATAGGCAATAAAACATAAGTAAACATCTTTCTGGTATTCCTTGCTTTGAACTAAGATCTGTCTAACATCAGCTATGTTATCCCTCATTCCACTTCCTCTTCTGAATCCAGCTTGCATTTCTGCACATTCTCTGCCAGTATACTATTGCAACCTTTTTTTGAATTATCTCTAGTGAGATTTAATTGCATGTGATATTAATGATATTGTTCGATAACTCCCAAATTCTGTGGGATCACCTTTCTTTGGAATGGGTACAAATATGGATCTCTTCCAGTCAGTTGGCCATATCTCTTGGCATAGCCAAGTGAGTGCCTCCAGTGGGTCATCTGGTTTTTGAAACATCTCAGTGGGTATCCTGTCAATTCCTGGAGTCTTCTTCGCCAGTTCTTTCAGTGCAGCTTTGACTTCTTCCTTCAATACCATTGGTCCTTGAACATAGGCCAACTCCTGAAATGGATGAAGATTGACCAGTTCTTTTTTGGCACAGTGACTCTGTGTTTTCCTTCCATCTTCTTTGGATGCTTCCTGCATCATTCAATATTTTGCACTTAAAATCTTTCAGTATCTCAACTCAAGGCTTACGTTTTTTTCCTTAGTTCTTCCAGCTTGAGAAATGCCAAGTGTGTTTTTCCCTATTGGTTTTCTAACTTCAGGTCTTTGCACATTTCGTTATAATAATTGGGTTTGTTTTCTTAAGCTGCTCTATGAAATCCTTTGTTCAGCTCTTTTATCTTGTCATTTCTTCATTTACTTTAGCTACTGTCTCCTCAAGGGCAAGTTTCAGAGTCTCTACTGACATCCATTTTGGTCTTTTATTCCTTTCCTGTCTTTTTAATGTCTTCTTGCTTTCTTCATGGATGATATTCTTGATGTCATCCTACATTTCCTCTGGTTTTCGGTCATTGGTGTTCAATGCATCAAATCTGTTGTTTAGATGTTCTCTAAATTCAGGAGGAATATTATCAAGGTCATGTTTTGGTTCTCGTGGACTTGTTTTAATTGTCTTCAGCTTCAACTTGAACGTGCATATCAGTATTTGACAGACTGTTCCATAGTCAGTTTCTGGCCTTGTTTTGGCTAAAAATATTGAACTTCTCCATTGCCTGTTTCCACAGATGTAGTCAGTCTGATTCCTGTGTATTCCATCTGGTGAAGTCCATGTGTATAGCTGTCACTTATGTTTTGGAAAAGGTATTTGCAATGAATAAGTCATTGGTCTTGCAAAATTGTATCATGCAATCTCCAGCATTCTTTCTATAACCAAGGCCATATTTTCCTACTATCTGCAACTCCTCTTTGTTTCCAGCTTTTGCATTCCAGTCACCAGTGACAATCAATACATCCTGATTGCATGTTTGATCAATTTCAGACTGCAGAAGTTGGTAGAAATCTTGATTTCCTCATATTTGCCTTTGGTGGTTGCTGCATAGATTTGAATAATAGTAATATTAACTGTTCTTCCTTGGAGGCGTATGGATATTATTCTATCACTGACAGCATTGTACTTCAGGACAGATCTTGAAACAGTCTTTGTAAAAATGAATGCCACACCATTTCTCTTCACTTTGTCATTCTTGGCATAGTAGAGCATATGGTTGTCTGATTCAAAATGGCCCAAACTAATCCGTTTCAGCTCACTAATGCCTAGAATATCAATCTTTATGCATTCCATTTCATTTTTGACAACTTCCAATTTTTGTAGATTTATATTTCATACATTCCATGCTCTGATTATTAATGGATATTTGCATCTCATTTTGAGTCATGGCACATCAGCCAATGGAGGTCCTGTAAGCTGTAGTCTATCCATATCTTTAAGGTTGTCTCTTCTCTGAGAAGTCAGTTCTTCCCCAGTTATATTTTGAGTGCCTTCTGGTGTGATGGGCTCATCTTCTGGCACTATATTGGACAGTGCTTCAGGGCTATTCTTAAAGTTTTCCAGTAATATATCAGACAATGTTTCACTGCTATTTATAAGATTTTCACTGGCCGATTGTTTGAGAAATGGATGGTCTCTTCCTTCTTCCAAGTCTGTCTTAGCCCAGAAGCTCTGCTGAAGCCTGTCCACCATGGGTAACCCTGCTGTCATTTTGCAACACCAGTGGCATAGTCTCCAGCCTCACAGCAACACGCAAGGCACCTCAGGACAACAAATTGACAGACAAGTTTACCTACCTTAGTTGTTCCTAACCACTCTGCGCCTGCCTCTCTGGGGCCCAGCCTTAAAATAAAGCCAAACCTGAAGCCAAGCCGAGCAGCCCCGAGCCTGCCGCACCTGCTCTCTCCAGGGCCCTGCCTTAAAATAAAATTTCTGTCTTGGTTTTCCTTATTTATTGTCCAGCTTTCACATGCATATGAGGTGATTGAAAATACCATTTCTTGGGTCAGGTATACTTTAGTTCTTAGTAACATCTTTGTTTTTTAACACTTTAAAAAGGTCTTTTTAAATTTGATTTATCCAGTGCAATTCGTTGTTCGATTTCTTGAGTGCTGCTTCCATGGACATTCATTGTGGACCCAAGTAAAATGAAATCCTTGGTAGCTTCAGTCTTTTCTCCATTTATCATCATGTTGCTTATTGGTCCCATTATGAAGAGTTTTGTTTTCTTTATGTTGAGATGTAATCCATATTGAAAGCTGTGGTCTTTGTTCTACATCAGTAAGTGCTTCAAGTCTTCTTTATAGGCTTTCTAAGGCTGCAAGATCTTTCTGTTATGGAGCAGGTGGTGTGTTCAAACAGCGACATTTCTATTAGTAGCTAGCTATTTAACCACTGTGCCACTGGGGCTCCTTCAAATATACATATCTGTATATTTAAACTAAAACAAAACTTAGGAAGGCAATCTTTACTCTTTGGATTAAATAGTTACTTAGTTTAAAGGTGACTTCATGGGGTAGTTTACATTCAAGTTTTGAAAAACAACTTAGGACCATAGTGTTGGGGACTTCTCCAGACTCAGTAGGTCCGATAAGTCAATTCTTCATGAATTTAAAGTTTTTCTCCCCTTCCCCCTTTTTTAAAATCAGGATTTCTCTAGTCTATTCCTGATCAGAACATTTAGTAGAGGTAGGCAGGCACCATCTCTTTCTTCTGATCTCAAGGTGAAAGAGACAGAGTGGTTCTTATGGAGACAGTCCTAAAGTCCAGTCCTTCTCTGATTCTTGGATTGCCTTCTTTCTCTTTTGTTCCAGATGAATAAAGCCCAGTAGTTATATTTTAAATAGTTGCTTGTAAGCTTTTATGACCCCAGACACTACTCACCATTACTGGGAGGTAAACCATGAACTTTAAGAATCATGTTACGCCAATTGACTAGATTGTCCCACACAACCTGGCCTTAAGCCCCCAAACCAAGAGAACTAATCCCATGAGGTGATTGATTATGTCTAATTAGTATCAACATCTATAGCCTCCTCCCTCCCTTTTTTTTTTTTGGTGGTAATTATTACAAAATCATACACAACGTACCATTTGTGCATTCATCCCTCTTCCCTATGAGCAGCTTATTGATATCAATTACATAGGTCATCATGTGTAGACTTCTTCCATATTTGGTGCCACTTTTCCCATTTCTGTAAGCAAAAAGTGACTGCTACCTAAGGAGTACCCCCCTATAACCACTAATGTACATTTTTAAAAAAAACCACTGCCATCAAGTCACTTCTGACTCATCGCAATCCCATGGGGCAGAATAGAACTATCCCATAGGGTTTCTGAGGCTATAATCTTTATAGAAGCAGACTGCCACATCTTTCTCCTAAAGAGTGGCTGGTGGGCTTGAACTCCCAACCTTTCAGTGAGCAGCCCATTGTTTTACCACTGTGCTACCATGGCTCCTACTAAAGAACATTAGAGCATTACAGTGGTATATTTACTTACTCATGTCTTACTCATTTTTATAAAATATGACTTTAAAATGTGTTACTGTATATAGAACAATCACCACAAATACATTTAGAAATTATGTCCAGAATTGGAGGTGACTTCAGATGGAAAACATTTAGTTAATCCAGAGTCAATTTAACTTAGTTTTTGAATACCAAATAGGTGACAGGCACTGTGCTGGGCTGTGGGAATATAAGAGTTGAATAAAAACATGGTGTTTACCTTCAAGGAGATTGTAGTCCTTTTATTTTGGAGAAACTGAAACTTTTATATACCTAGAAATATGTTGAGATAAGTCATAGTTACAGTTCCCTGTGATAAGCACAGCAGTATGCATTATCAGAACTATCAGACTTCTCAGTTATTTTTAGAAACAATTTTGTTGTGATTATATATTTATATATGTATAAGTACATATATATAGAAAAAATTTGCCATTTTAACCATTTTTATAATTCAGTCATGCCACATCAGCCAGTGGAGGTCCCGAAAGCTTTATAATTTTTACACATTCATATTGTGTAATCATCATCTCTATTTCCAAAAGTTGCTTATCACCCCAAACAGAAACTCATTGTCACTTAAGTGTTGTTGTTGTTGTTGTTATGTGCCATCGAGTTGGACCCGACTCATAGCGACCCCTCATGGGTTTCCGAGGCAGTATCACTACGGAAGTAGGATTGCCCAACCTTCCTTCCGAGGAGTGGCTGGTGGGTTTGAACCTCCAGCCTTCTGGTTAGCAGTCAAGTGCCTTAGGCACTATGCTGCCAGAGCTCCTAGTTACTTAAGTTAAGTGACTTAACAGTTATGTAGTAACTCCCTATTTTCTGTCTCCCAAATCCCAGCCCCTGGTAGCCAGTAATAAACTTTTATCTCTGTGCATTTGCTCGTTCTTTTGTTGTTGTTAGTTTCTGCCAAGTTGGCTTTTAACTCATGGTGACCTTATATGTAGCAGAATGAAATACTGCCTGGTCCGGTGGCATCTCCATGATCTTTGATATGTTTGAGGATATTGTTGAGGCTATTGTGTCAGTCCATCTCTGTGGTGCAGTGAATTACTTGATATGGCTTTTCTAGCCATGCTGTTGTTGTTATGTGCCATCAAGTCAGACCTGAGTCATAGTGACCTCTCTTTGGGTTTCTGAGACAGTATCACTACGGAAGTAGATTGCCTAACCTTTCTTCCAAGGAGTGGCTGGTGGGTTTGAACTGCCAGCCTTCTGGTTAGCAGTCAAGTGCCTTAGGCACTAGCCATAGTCTTTGTTAACTTCCACTGAATTACTGGGTGGACCATGCAAATAAGGTGTATAGAACTCTGATGTTGGGATTGGTTAGTTTTGTCACTCTGCTAGGCTTAAAATGAGCCTTCTTAGAGGCAGAGAGGGAATCTCGCTGCCCTCAAGAGAAAAGAGTTGGAGTTGGAGTGGAGCGTGTCCTTGGAGATGAGATCCCGGCATTGGACCTCCTTGGCAGAGACAATCTGGCAGAGAGAGATGCCCAGCAGAGAAAAACTTGCAGTGGAACCAGAGGCATGGGACAGAGCAACAGGCTTACCTGGCCCACAGAACAAGAAAGCTGAATGCCTTTGGACAGGAGTCTTGCTGGTGGAGTGGGTGCACCCAGATGTATCTATCAGCAGAGCTAAAAGACCTTTGTAACACTTGCTCAAGTAGGGCAGAGGCCAAGGGCGAGAGAGGCATGCCTGAGGGCACAGCAGTGGGGAGACCGTCATTATCGAAGAATTGTATCCTGAGCGTGTTCCTGAACCTGAATTGTAGCCTGTTACTTCCCTAATAAACCCCATAATCATGGGTATTGTCTGAGTTCTGTGTGGCTATTGCAATGAATTATTGAACCCAGCAGAGAAGTGAGTGTCATGGGAGGGTGGGAGGGATGACTGGTGTCAGAATGGGTAAAAGGCTAGAGGGTGGCAGCATGTCTGGCCTCATAGGAATAAGCCTTGGGTGATGATGGTGATTCTGTCTTCCTCTTGTGAAGTTAGAGGAGGGCAGATGTCACCTCCATGTCCTTTTTGCAATTTCATTGAGAATTTTCTTTGCTTTATCGACTCTTTGATTTACCAAACATGATGGCCTTTCCTTGTGATTGAAATTTCCTGATGTATTGCAAGGTTCAAATAGTAGTAGTAGTGTCAGAGCTCCTCTAGTTTCCTTAGGAACAAGAACCAGGTTCAGCCTAAAGCTGATTCTTAATGAGGTGGATATGAGACATACCTTCATTCTCCAGTGTTTTTACCAATGCTGAAACCAGCCATCCTCCCCACAGCACTCTCTCCTTCTCTGCTGGGTTTGATAATTTGTTGCAGTGGCCACACAGAACTCACAGACCATACTTACAGTTAAGTGGTTAAAAAAGTAACAAGATAGGGGTCCGGTAAGATGGCGGACTAGGCAGAAAGACTGCACAGACCCTGTTCAACAAAGAAAAGGGGAATCAGTTAACACAGACACAGAAGATAATCCTGGACCCCTGAGCCTTAAAGGGAAGGATATAGAAGTGGGCTAAACCCCAACTAGCAGAAGAATTTGCATGAAAATACCAACAACAGAGATATACAGAGCTGCGGTCTGGCAGGGATCTTGAGCGATCCTGACAGCACAGACAGCTTGGAGAGTGCCCAGTAGTGGTAGGACCTAGAAATTAACCTAAAAATCAGCCCTGCTAGCCAGGGACTGCACGGAGGACTGCTCTGGTGCCTGGGGAATAAACGGAGAAGCAGCGAAGAGGAAAATGGGCTGAGCTGTGGACTCTTGCCTGTCTGGAGAGCGCTGCCATTTTGCATGTTTACAAATGGCTTGACCATTTTGGATATTTAAAGAGACAGTGCTCTCCCAGATTCCAGGGGCTTAAGAACACGTTCCACTTGCCAGTAACCCCAAGGACACACTGGACCTACATGACTGAAAAAGTGCGACATTCCCCTTGTGACTCTTATACCCCACACCTGCTTGGTGAACGGAAGTGCGACCATCCTCCACTCCCACCCACCTTCTGGGCCCACAGGAGCTCCATCCCAGTCTGTGTGTTCTGACGGAGCCTGGGTGTCCTGTCCTGCCCTCCCCTGATTTTTCTCTTTTTCTTTTTTCTGGTTTTTAGTTTGCTTGTTTTTGTCTGCTTTAAAACTATTATAATTAATACTTTTTTCCTTTTTACTATTATTCTTTATTCTTCCCCTCCCAGGTCCTAGTTTTAAGCTCTTTTTCTTTTCCTTGTTCCTGGTTATAAATTTTACTTTTTTTAGTTAGTTAGTTTGTTTGTTTATTTTCCCTTTTCTTCTAGTGGTTAACCCCATTCCTTGTTTTTCTTTTTGCATTTTTCCAATTTTTTCTTCATTATTCTCCTTCTCTACCTTTTTCCTCTCAGTGCCCTGTCCCCAGATACTGCAAGTTTTCCTTTATTTCTTTTTCTTTCTCCCTTTTTTCTTTTTTTGGTTACTGTTCCTGTGTTATTACATAGTATGTTTTTTGTCCATGTGCTTTTAGTTTTTTGATGGTTATTCAATAGTAATTTTTGTCTGAGTGGGAGACAGCAACAGTCCCCATAAAACACAACTACACCCACACCTCCTGCAATGTCACTTACTGAGCGAGAGCCACCACCTCCTTCTCCACCAATGGGCCAATGATAGAAAACCACCAAGAAGCGCCTGAGTCACCCTTGGCTGCTCTTCGCAAACAGACAGGTCTAAATACAACAACACCACGATGTCTCAAAGACAACAGATCATCACAGTCCACACAAATAAGCAAGATAAAGTAGTAGAAACAGGGAGCAGGACACAGACCCAGAACACATCCATGAGGAAGAAGCAGCATTGGAACTCCCTGATAAGGAATTCAAAAGAATTATCTTTAGGTATCTTCAAAGGATTGAGAGACAGACCAAAGAAAACAGAAAAAACCTTAGAAGAATTTTGGACCTTAGAAGAATTTTGGAAGCAAATACAAGAACAAAATGACAAAATAAATGAAAAATTAGAAATGATTCTAAATCTACAGTTAGAAATCTAGAAGATTAATACTAAATTGTAAGAAATAGATAACACAGTGGAAGGGCAAAGGAGTAGAATTGATGCAATGGAAGACAGAATTAATGAGATTGAAGACAAATACCTGAATACTTCTTTGGAAATGGATCAATAAAAAAAAAAAAATCAAAACAAAGTGAAGAAAGTCTAAGGTTCATGTGGGATATCATCAAAAGAAATAAGATATGTATCAGTGGAATTCTGGAACAGGAAGAGAAAAATAAAACTACAGAGAAAATTGTCCAAGATTTCTTGGAGGAGAACTTCCATGATATGATGAAAGATGACAATATATCCATTCAGGAAGTCCAATGAACTCCAAACAGGATAGACCGAAAAAGAAAATCACCAAGACATATCATAATCAAACTCATCAAAACCAAAAACAAAGAAGGAATACTGAAAGCAGCATGGGAAAAACAAAAAGTTACTTACAAAGGTCAGCCAGTAAGAATAAGCTCTGATTTCTCAGCAGAAACCATGCAAGCAAGAAGGCAATCAGATGGTATGTATAAAATTCTGAAAGAGAAAAATTTTCAACCAAGAATTATATATCCAGCAAAATTGTCCCTCAAAGATGATGGTGAAATTGGGATATTTCCAGATAAGCAGAAACTAAGGGAATTTGCTAAAACCAGACCAACCTTACAAGAGATGCTAAAGGGAGTCCTTTGAACAGAGAACCCAAAATAGCAAATAACAACCGACCATTAATACACAAGATGACATAACCCAGAAACCACAGCTATGGACATATCCAAAGTAAAATGAGCTTACAAGATTATAAACAGGGAACCAGAGACATCAATTGGCAAGTGAGGACAACTACAAACAAAAAGAGGGAAAATACTGTGTAGTCACAGAATTTCTAAATGGGAGTAAGTTAAGAGAGTTACAAGATAGAATGGACTGTTCTAAACTCGGGGAGAATATTATAAATCATAGGGCAACCTCAAAGAAAAATGATAAACCTTCACATCACAATGAAAAAGGACAAGCACAAATATTCAGCATATACTAAAACAACAGCAACAAAGGAAATGATAACATGAAAATAATATGGAACAAAGAAACCAGGAACACCATGAAAAAACGCACAGCAAAATGACAGCAACCAACTCATACATGTCAATAATTACACTAAATGTTAAGGGATTAAATGTACCACTCAAGAGACAGAGAGTTGCAGATTGGATAAGAAAACAAAACCCATCAATATGCTATCTACAAGAGACACACCTTAGAGATAAAGACAAAACAGACTAAAAATCATAGCTTGGAAAAACATACATCAAGCATATGGCAACAGTAAGAGAGTAGGAGTGGCAATATTAATTTCTAATCAAATTGACTTTAAGACAAAAACCACCATATGAGACAAGGAAGGACATTATATAATGATGAAAGGGTCAATTGAACATGAAGATATAACCATAATAAATATCTACGGACCCAATGAAAGAGTCCCAAATACATAAATCAGACGTTAAAAGAGTTGAAAAACCAAATAGATGACTCCACAGTCATAGTGGGAGACTTTAATACACCACTTTCTTTGAAAGATAGAACAACTGGAAAGAAACTCAACAAAGATGCAGAAGAGCTAAACAATACATTTCACCAACTTGACCTTATAGACATCTACAGAGCACTTCACCCAACAGCAGCACAATATACTTTCTTCTCCACTGCACATGGAACATTTTCCATGATAGACCATATGTTAGGCCACAAAGCAAGCCTTAATATAAGTTTTAAAAACATCGAAATATTGCAGAGCAACTTTTCAGATCATAATGCTACCAAATTAGAAATCAATGGGAAGATCAACAGAAAGAGAGTAAACAAATGGAAACTGAACACCACCCTCCTTGAGAAAGACTGGGTAAGAGAAGAAATAAAAATTGAAATTCAAAGGTTCCTTGAATCAAACGAGAATGAAAACACAACATACCGAAATCATTGGGACACAGCAAAAGCAGTGATCATAGGCCAATTTATAACAATAACTGCACACATCAAAAAAGAAGAAAGCCCAAATCCACACTTTAAACCCACATCTCCAACAATTTTTATAAAGAACAGCAAGAAAAGCCTACAGTCACCAGAAGAAATAATAAAGATTTGAGCAGAAATCAATGAAACAGAAAATAGAAGGGCAGTAGAAAAAAAATCAACAAGACCAGAAGTTGGTTTTTTGAAAAGATCAATAAAATTGACACACCACTGGCAAATTTAACAAAGAAAAAGAGGGAGAAAATATAAATAACATGAATGAGAATCTAAATGGGTGACATCACAACAGAAACAACTGAAATAAAAAGGATAATATCAGGATACTATTAAGAGCTGTACTCCAGCAAATTTGAAAATCTGGAAGAAATGGACAGATTTCTAGAAACACACCACTTATCTAAACGAATATAGACTAATATGGAAAAGTTGAACAGGTCCGTCACAAAAGAAGAAATTGAACAGGTCATCAAAAAATTACCAACAAAAAGGAGTCCTGGCCCAGACAGATTCACCGAGGAATTCTACAAAATATTCAGAGCAGAACTGATACCAATCCTACTCAAACTATTCCAAAACATAGAAAAGGATGGAATCCTCCATAACTCATTTTATGAAGCAAGCATGACCTTGATCCCAAAACCAGGCAAAGACATCACTTGAAAACTACAGACCAGTATCCCTCATGAATATAGATGCAGAAATCTTCAACAAAATCCTACCCAGTAGCCTGCAGCAATATATCAAGAAAATAATTCATCATGACCAAGTGGGCTTTCATATCAGGTGTGCAGGTATGTATGGTTCAACATTAGAAAAACAATCAACATCATCCACCACATAAATAAAACAAAGGAGAAGAACCACTTGATCATAACAATTGATGCAGAAAAGGCATTTGATGAAATCCAACATCCATTCCGGATCAAAACTCTCAGCAAAATAGGAATATAAGGGACATTCCTCAACGTAATAATGGGCATCTATGCAAAACCAACAGCTAATATTATACTCAATGAAGAGAGACTGAAACCATTCCTCTTGAGAACAGGAACCAGACCAGGATGCCCGCTATCTCCACTTCTATTCAACATTGTACTGGAAGTCCTAGCCAGGGCCATAAGTCAAGACAGGGAAATCAAAGGCATCCAAATTGGTATGGAAGAAGTCAAACTATCCCTATTTGCTGATGATATGATCCTCTACCTAGAAAACCCGAGACTCAGTCAAAAATCTACTGTAACTAATTGACAGATTTAGCATCGTGGCGGGATACAAGATCAACATCCAAAAATCAGTTGGATTCCTCTACAGCAGCAAAGAGATTGCTGAAAAAGAAATAAGGAAATCAATACCATTTAAAATAGTTACCAAAAAAAAAAAAAACAAAACAAAACAAAAAAACAATAACAACAACAAAAAACTTGGGAATCGTCTTACCAGGGACACAAAAGACCTCTACAAAGAAAACTATAAAAAATTACTTCAAGAAACCATAAGAGATCTATATAAATGGAAGAACATCCCATGCTTATATATAGGAAGATTGACAATTGTGAAAATGTCATTTCTACCCAAAGCAATCTATACATTCAATTCAATCCCAATCCAGATCCCATCAACATTCTTTAGAGATATGGAAAAATCAATCACTAACTTTATATGGAAAGGAAAGAGACCTCGGATAAGCAAAGAACTATTGAAGAAAAAAAACAAAGCAGGAGGTCTCACATTGCCGGATCTCAAAACCTCTATACAGGCACAGTAGTCAAAACTGCCTGGTATTGGTTCAATGACAGATACATAGACCAATGGAATACAATTGAGAACCCAGAGATAGATCCATTGACCTGTAGTCAGCTGATCTTTGACAGTGGTCCAAAATCCATTAAATGGGGAAGAGAATGTTTGTTTAATAAATGGTGCTGACAAAACTGGAGATACATTTGCAGAAAAATGAAACAAGATCTGTACCTCACACCATACGCAAAAACTAACTCCAGATGGATCAAAGAGTTAAATGTGATACCTAAAACCATAGAGTTACTACAGGAAAATCTAGCGGCAGATATAGGGCCCTAATATATGGCATAAATAGACAATCAAGCATAACTCAGAATGCACAAACAGCAGAATAGAAACCAGATGATTGGGACCTTCTAAAAATTAATTTTTTATGTGCTTCCAAAGACTTCTCCAAAACAGTCAAAAGAGAACCTACAGATTGGGAAAAAAAAAAAATTTGGCAGTGACATCTGACAAGGGACTTATCTCTAGAATCTATAGAAAACTCCAACACCTCAATAACGAAAAGGCAAACAATCCAATTAAAAAATGGGCAGAAGACATGAATAGACACTTTACCAAGGAGGATATTCAAGCGGCCAACAAACATATGAAGAAATGCTCACGATCATTAGCTATTAGAGAGATGCAAATCAAAACAACAATGAGATACCATCTTGCTCCAGCACTAGTAGCAAAGTTCAACAAGACAGAAAATAACAAATGCTGGCGAGGGTGTGGAGAGATTGGGACTCTCATACACTGCTGGTGGGACTGTAAAATGGTACAACCATTGTGGAAAGCAGTATGGCGATTCCTTCAAAAGTTGGAATTAGAAATACCATTTGACCCAGCCATTCCATTACTAGATAGATATCCTAAAGAAGTGAACATCATGACAAGAACAGACATATGCACACCCATGTTCATCTCAACACTATTTACAGTAGGCAAAAGATGGAAACAACCTAGGTGTCCATCAACTGAGGAATGGATAACCAAACTATGGTATATACACACAATGGAATACTATGCAATGCTAATGAGTAGTGTTGAAGCTGCAAAACACCACATAACGTGGATGAACTTGGAGGACATTATGCTGAGTGGTATAAGTCAATCACAAAAGGATGAATACTGTATTAGTCTGTTACTGTAAAAAGTCAAGGAAAGGTTTATCTATGGAAGGAAATTTTCTCTGTTGGTTACTAGGGGTAGGAGGAAGGGTACGGAACACTGTTAGATAGATAGAGATAAATACTGATTTGGGTGAAGAGAAGGGCAATGTACCAAATGTGAGTGACCAATATGATGGCATTGAGGAAGACAAAGACGAGGAGAGGTACATGGTAGGTACAGACAACAAAGAGGAACCCTTTTGCACATACAGTACTGCATTATCAGTGAAGGCTAACATGGGTATATGGGTGGATAGATGGGTAGACAGGGTGAACTATTAGGTATGTCTATGAAGTGGGGAGTATATCCAAGAACTTGTATAGGGTTGGCAGACAGTGGTCCTATAAGTTTATATGAATGATCAGAATTCTCAGGTGCATAGTATAGCTGACAAGGGGCAAGGTTGTAGTCACTTCTTGGTTACAGCCAGCTACCCAGAAGGACCCAGTAGTTGAACCTGTGGGCTTGGGACCGTAGTTGCAGGGGACATCAAGCTCAACTGGCATAACATACTATACAAAACAGCAGTCAGCCGCAGGGATTCAGGTGAGGAGAGAGAACCCAGGCACTCCCAAAGCAGCAGGGCGGGAGAGTGGGAGAAAGGGGATTAAAAGCCCAGGAACCCGGACAGAGGAGCAGTCAGCCACAGGGATCCAGGTGAGGAGAGGGAACGCAGGCACACCCAAAGCAGCGGGGCAGGAGAGCAGGAAAAAAGGGATTAAAAGGCCCAGGAACCAGGACAGAGGAGCAGTCAGCTGCTGGGATCCAGATGAGGAGAGGGAACCCAGGCATGCCCAAAGCAGCAGGGCGGGAGAGTGGGAGAAAGGGGATTAAAAGGCCAGGAATCCGGACACAGGAGCAGTCAGTTCCAGGGATCCAGGTAAGGGTGGTACGAGAGGTTTCCAACCGGGAGACAAACCTGTCTGTCGGTTTGTCCTACCGTGGTGACGTGTTGATGTGAGTTTTGAGGCTGAACCACTGGTGTTTCAAACCTAGTGGGATGCACATGGTGCACAGGTATCAGACCAGTTTACAGACTGTGACAGACTAGGAAGAAGGAAGAGGCCATCCACTTCCCAAAGAATTGGCCAGGGAAAACCTTATGAATAGCAAAGAAACAGTTTGATACATTACCGCGCAACTTATGAACAGCCTCGTTAGGTTAGAAGGCTCTCAAAATAGGATTGGAAAGAGCTGTATCATCTGAGTAAACCCGGAATCACATTGACTATATCTGTGGCAAGAGGTGGTGGAAAAGCTCACTATTTTCAGCCCAAACTAGGCTAGGAACTGATTGTGGAACAGACCATCAACTACTCATACACAAGTTCAACTTGAAACTAAAGACAATTAAAACAAGTCCAGGAGAGCCAAACTATCATCTTGAATATATCCCTCCTGAATTTAGAGATCATCTGAAGAATGGATTTGATGCATTGAACACCAATGACTGAAAACCAGAAGAATTGTGGGAGGATATCAAGAACGTTATCCATGAAGAAAGCAAGAGATCAGTAAAAAGACGAGAAAAGAAGAGAAGACCAAAGTGGATGACAAAAGATACTCTGAAACTTGCCCTTCAGTGGAGAGTAGCTAAAGCAAATGGAAGAAATGACAAGATAAAAGAGCTGAACAGAAGATTTCAAACAGCAGCTCGAGCAGACAGAACCAATTACTATAATGAAATATGCAAAGACCTGGAGTCTGAAAACTAAAAGGGAAGAACATGCTTGGCATTTCTCAAGCTGAAAGAATTGAAGAAAAAATTTAAGCCTCGAGTTGCAGTATTGAGAGATTTGATGGGCAAAATATTGAACGATGCAGGAAACATCAAGAGAAGATGGCAGGAATACACAGAGTCACTGTAACAAAAAGAACTGGTGGATCTTCATCCATTTCAGGAGGTGCCATATGATCTAGAACCAATGGTACTGAAGATGGAAGTCAAAGCTGCAATGAAAGAATTGGCGAAGAACAAGGCTCTGGGGATTGATGGCATACCCATTGAGATATTTCAACAAATGGATGCCCCATTGGAGGCACTCACTTGGTTATGCCAAGAGATTTGGA
>NW_006921591.1:16315110-16322034 GCF_000298275.1 Orycteropus afer afer
AAGAAGAGTTGATGCTTTTGAGTTGTGGTGCTGGCGAAGAATGCTGAAAGTTCCACGGACTGCTAAAAGAACTAACAGATCTGTCCTGGGGGAAATACACTCGAAATGCTCCTTGGAAGCGAGAATGGCCAGACTTCATCTCACCTATTTTGGTCAGTTGTCAGAAGGGACCTTCCCTGGGGAAGGATGTCATGCTTGATAGGGTGGAGGGTCGACAAAAGAGGGGGAGGCCTTCAATGAGATAGATTGACTCCGTGACTGCGATGATGGTCTCAAGTATAGCAGGGATCATGGGGCTGTCATGGGATCAGGCAGTGTTTCGTTCTACTGCGCATGGGGTCGGTATGAGTTGGAAATGACTCGACGGCACCTAACTGCAACGACAACAACTATACAAAACATTTTTCCACCTCTTACTTTGGTGAGTAGCAACTGGGATCTTAAAAGGCAGCGACCTGCCATCTAGATGCAGCGATGGGTCTCTCCTTGTCCAGAGCAAAAAGAATGAAGAAAACCAAAAATTCATGGAAACAATTAGTCCTAGTTGCTGGTACACCATCCGATCTGCAGCCTATATAGACTATGAGACCAGAAGAACTAGATGGTGCCCTGCTACCATGTCATCCACTTGGAAGGGGTTCTGTATAGGAGATCCTTGATAGAGAAGGAGAACAATGTTGAACAAGACTCAAAATCATTTTGAGAAAAAAAAATTTGAGGGTGAGACCAGATTTGCTCGTCCGATAGAGCCTGGTGGAACCACTGAGAGTATGGCCCCTAGCTACCCTTCAGGTTTGGAATTGAACCCACACCTGTGGCTTTCATCCAAAACAGAGAGGCTATGAGTGTAAACACTCTTTGGAGAGAGCAATCATGGGAGAAGGAAGGGCTGTTAATGTGCAGGGAGACAGCTCAGGGGCCAGGAGTGCATGGAGGGCTGGACACAGGGAAGATGTAACTATTGGGAGGAAGTTGGAGGGGAGCTATTACATTGTGGCAAATTGTGGTCAATGTCATGAGACAAAGTGTATGTGAACTGGTGTATGGAAAGTGAATTTGCTCTGTAAATTTTCACCCAAATCATTAAAAAAAAAAAAAAAAAAGTAACAAGTGTACAACTTGGTATCAGGAGGCATGTAGTAGAGAGCACATCCTACATTTCTTCAGTGCAGAACAGCTCTCTCAGCTCCCCTTGGCCATAGAAGCAAGCAGATCTTTTTATCTGTTATTCATACCCCTGTCAGTTGTGCAGGCCTCCTCTCAGCCCCCTCAGGGTAGAGCTCTCTCAGCCTCTTTGAAACAGGTCTCTTCCCAGGCCTTCTCAGGACAGGCTTCAAGTTGGCTATGCACATCCCCTGTCAGCTGTGGCTTTTCATCTCTTTGCTGTTGGCCTCTTTGCTAACTGACCTAGTTCCTAGCTAGTGTAGCAGCTTTATCTCCCTTAGCTGCATATCTAGCAGCAAATTTCTCCCATCATCACGGACATTGTTGCAAGGCCCCTTTTGGGCCTCTTGCTGCTGGCTTCACTGCAGGGTCTTTTCTGGGCCTGTCACTGCTGGCTCTGCCACAGGGCCTCTTCCAGGCCTCTTGCTGTCTTTATTGTTACAGCCCAACTCTCATTACAACTCTTTTAGGTTCTTCACTTCCACTCTGCTTCTCTCTTCCCTCTTCTTTCGTCCTGTAATCTCGGTGGTGCTGACTACATATATAAGGAAATTCCTTGTCGCTTTCAAGGTTTGGTCCTCCCAGCAGGGTCACAAACTGACCAATCTGCTCAGTGGACCATAGTCACTTCATTGGCATAGGCTATGGCATATTGTCCAATCCCTTGAAAATGCATAACATAGATCAGTCTTAGGGCAGGCTGCAGCCCAGGAGCAGACAAAAAGTTACTAAACCGTCAATTAGTTTACAGCTCACTGGAAAGTGTCTGTCAACCTGGACAAAAGTAAAAAAAACAAAAAAACAAAAAACACCTCTGGGGTAGAAAACTAGCACAAGAGTAACTCCTTAGGGTTTACGGGAAAATCTCTCAAACTGTTTTTCAAAGAACCAAGGCAAAAGACTGCATAAAGGAACTCATTTCAGCATGTGTCCAAAGTAAGCAAGACAAGCCTCATGATTCTTATTTATAAGGAGCATTCAGTTATATTTCTTCTGAGACTGTGTTCTTTGTTCTTTTGACAGTCCATGATATATTCAGTATTCTTAGCCAATGCCACAATTCAAATATATTAATTCTTTTTTTCATTGTCCAGTTTTTACATGCATATGAAAACCAAAACGAAACTCATTGCCATCAAGTCTGCTTCTTGGGTTTCCAAGGCAGTATCACTACAGAAGTAGATTGTGCAATCTATTTCAGAGGAGTGGCTGGTGAGTTCAAACCACCAGCCTTCTGCTTAGCTGTCAAATGCCTTAGGCACTAGGCCACCAGAGCATATAAAGTAATTGAAAATATCTTGGCTTAGATCAGGCTCACCTTAGTAGTCAAAGTGACATTTTTGATTTTTACAGCTGTAAAGAGGCTTTTTGCAGCAGATCTGTCCAGTGCAATACATTATTGGATTTCTTGACTGCTGTTTCCATGGTTAGTGATGTTAATCCAAGTAGAATGAAATCCTTGATAACTTCATTTTTTTCTCCATTTATCATGATGTTTATTGGTCCATTCGTAAGGATTTTAATTTTCTTTTATGTTCAGGTTTGATCCATACTGATCAGGCTGTGGTCTTTTACCTTCATCAGTAAGTGCTTCATTTTTGGCAAGCAAGATTGTGTCATCTGTATATCACTGGTTATTAATGACTCTTTTTCCAATCCTGATGCTGTGTTCTTTTTGTAGTCCGGTTTCTTAGATTATTTGTTCAGCATACAGATTAAATAAGTAAGATAAAAGGATACAGCCCTGCCACATACCTTTTTCAGTTCTAAACAATGCAGTATTGCCTTGTTCTGTTTGAGCAACTGCCTCTTAGGATCCACGTACAGATTATGCATGATTACATTAAATGTTCTGGAATTCCCATTCTTTGTAATGTTATTTATAATTTATTATAATCTACACAGTTGAGTATAATATTCTATTGCATGGATGTGTACTGCATTTTGCTTACCCATTCATCTGTTAATGGGTTGTTCCTACCTTTTGGCTATTGTGAATCAGTTACTTTTCAAATTTCTTTAAATTTTGTTTCCTTTTTTGAATTGGTGATATGATTAGTTAGTTTACATACTATGATAGTTGGGGCTGTGTGTCAACTTGGCTGGACCACAATTCTGTGTGGTTTGAGCTGTTGTGGTTTGGTTGTTCCCATGATGGTATCAGATGACTATGTTTTGAGTGGCCAATCTGTTGAAAGGGAGTTTCCCTAGGGGTGTGGCCTGCTTCCAGTATATCTGTGGACATCCTGGGAGAGGAGACATTCTTCTCTGGATCGGGATTCTCTAGAGAACCCAGTCTAACACACATACCAAAATAATATAAAAATGTATGTATTGAGAAGCCTTGACACTCCTCTCTCCCTTTCTATCCCTCCCATCTCTGCTCTTTGTAGGTAACCATTTTTAAAAATATATATACTAGTGGTATTAATACAGATAAAATCATATGTAAATATAGATCATCTTCCGTATTTTTCTCTGTATTAAAGTAACATATATTAGTGCCTTTTTAAATTTTATTTCTTTACTTTTTGTTAATAATATACACAGTAGAACATACACCAATTCAAGTTTCTACATGTACAATTTAGTGACATTGATTATATTCTTCCAGTTGTTCAACCATTTTCATATTTCATTTCCAAATTGTGCCTCCTCACTTAACAAAAACTCACAGCCCCGTAAAGGTTCCTGTTTATTTTTTTGGGTTGCTGTTGTCAACTTGATCCTGTATGAAAAAACAAAAAACAAACTCACTGCCATCGAGTTGATTCTGACTTACAGCGACTCCTCCTTGCATTTCCAAGGCAGTATCTTTATGGAAGTAGATTACCCAGTCTTCTTTCTGAGGAGTGGCTGGTGGGTTTGAACCACCAGCCTTCTGGTTAGCACTCAGATGCCTTAGGCACTATGCCACCAAAATTTGTATATAGATAGATCTTAAAAAGAGCATAAAGTTCAGGGCAGACAGTTTTTACTTGTTAAGCAAAACTACTGTTTGGTTTTAAGAAGACTTCAGGGGATATTTTTGGCTTAAGGTTTAAAGATTATCTCGAGGCAGTTAGTTTCATGGGTTTATCCAACCTCCATGGCCAGAAAATTTGGATTCCATGAGAATTTGAAATTCTATTCTGTATTTTCCCCCTTTTGGTCGCAACTCTTCTATAGAATCTTTGATCAAAATGTTCAGTAATAGTGGCCATGTACCATCTGTTTCTTCTGGTTTCATGGCAGAGGAGGCAGTTGTTGGTGGAAACAATTAGGCAGACATTTCCTGTCCTCCTCCTGTTCCTGATTCACCTTCCTGTTGCTTCAGGAGAATAAACAGCAATGTTGTACCTTGGACAGCTGCTTACAAGCTTTTTAAGACCCCAGGTATACTACTCAGAGAACTAGGATGTAGAGCAGAAGCACTAAACACGTTTTTAGGCCAATTGACTGAGAATGTCCCATGAAATCATGACCCTAAACTTCCAAAACTAAGGAACCAAATCCCATGAAGTGTTTGGTTGTACGTAAGCAGTGTTAGTAGTGTTTTTTCATTGTTGTAAATATGTGTCGTAGAACTTTTGCCAATTCATCTTTTTACAGGTGTACAACTTACTGACACCAATTACATTAACCAGCTGTGCAACTCTATCCTTAATCAGTGTGATTGTTCCAACACCATATATTAATAATTTATAATTTTTTCATTTAACAATATACTTTCGAGATCTTTGGTTTCCAAAGATAGAGAACTCCCTTTTTCCTCTCTCTCTCTCTTTCTTTTCTTTTTTTAATAAAGCAGCTTTTTTTTTTTTTTTTTCTGTCTCTGTATGAGCTATTGTTCCCATGAAGTATTTTGCATTAATGACCTAGTACCTAATTTTCTGCACCGAAACTCCCCTAGTGCCTATTTGGACCACCCCTTTAAATTTTGTGGTCAAATAAAAGAGCCTGCTTCCCTTATTTCAATAGCTTAGATGGAAAATGGAAGAATAAGAGAAACAGATGGAACTAGTATTTGTTGAACTCTGTTGTTAGCAAGGAGCCCTGGTAATGAAGTAGTTAAGGCACTGGACTGCTACCCCAAAATGGTTCGAACCCACCAATTGCTGCATGGGAAAAAGATAAGGCAATCTGTTTCCGTAAGATTTACCACCTTATAAACTCTATAGGGGTCCCTGTGAGTCACAATCAATTTTGATGGCCATGAGTTTGGTTTTGGTAGTTGTTAGCGTAGTGCATAAGGCATTTGACTGCTAACCAGAAAGCTGGTGGTTCAAACCCACCAGCCACTCTTCAGAAGGAAGGTTGGGCAATCTACTTCTGTAGTGAAAACCCAAGGAGGGGTCGCTATGAGTTGGATCCGACTCGATGGCGCAGTGCATTTGGTTTGGTTTGGTCTGACTCATGGAGTCTTCATGTATTACATGTATTATAGTAGAACTGCTCCATAGGATTTTCTTGGCTGTAGTCTTCATGGGAACAGTTCGGTAGGCCTTTCTTCCTCAAAGTGGCTGGATGATGCAGAGCTTTAGGTCAGCAGCCAATCACAAACCACTTGTACCACCCACACTCCTTGTTGAATTCTACTGGATGTTTTTAAGTATAGTTCATTTAATTTTCCCAGCCACTTTGTGGGTTAGGTAGTGGTGGTGGTGGTGTTATATGCCGTCGAGTCGTCTCTGACTCATGGCGACCCCTCCTTGGGTTTCCGAGGCAGTATCACTACAGAAGTAGATTGCCCAACCTTCATTCCGAGCAACGGCTGGTGGGTTTGAACTGCCAGCCTTCTGGTTAGCAGTAAGTGCTTTGGGGGTTAGGTAGTAGTACTCTCTTTTTATAAATGAGGAAGTTGAAGCTCAAAAAGTTGAGTTGGTGGTACTTTTGCACCTGAAAAATAGCACGTTTATGTTTTGAGAGTAAGTTTATTTGATTCCATAATCTGTATCTTTTCTGCTATTGCTCTTCTGTTTTTGTTTTTTTCTTTTTGTATTATATCTCCTATTTTTGAATTCCTGAACTCTAGTTTTATAGCTGGAGATCTTTACTGTGTATTATAAACTGCATCAAGAGCCACAAATTTAGACACCTTGCTTGCTGCCATGTTTCCTATTGTTGTGTGCTTTTTAATTGCTGGTATACCACCTTATCTGACCTCTGGTACACTAGAACCCTGCTTGCCTGGATCACTGCCTAGTGCCTGCCACTATAAGCTCTGGATACGATTTTCTAATTGCTTGTGTAGATTGCTTCTGATTATCACTATTAAGTTTCTCTTTCTTCCCACTCCATCTTGGCATATTTGTTTAATTTTACCTGTTGTACCTTATCACAAGGAGCTCTGGTAGTGTAGTGGCTAAGGCATTTCACTGCTAACCAGAAGGTTGGTGGTTCAAACCTACCAGCCACTCCTTGGAAGGAAAGTTGGGCAATCTACTTCTGTAGTGATATTGCCTCAGAAACCCAAGGAGGGGTCGCTATGAGTCGGATCAAACTCGATGGCAGTGTTTCATATGTATATGTATATGTATATGTGTGTGTGTGTATATATATATAATTTAAATATTTTAAAATTCAAAACACTTATGACCGCAAAGATTTCAGAAGAGATACTGTAGACCTGAACTAATTTTCACCACCACCAATTTCCCTAGCAGTGGTACTTTGTTTCAGTTGTAATTTCTTTCTTTCTTTTTTTTTTATTATTAGGATTTGGGTGAAGATTTACAGAGTAAATTCACTTTTCATACAGCAGTTCACATATACTTTGTC
>NW_006921591.1:16329962-16333474 GCF_000298275.1 Orycteropus afer afer
TACTCTTTTGCTCAAGATCCTTTAATGGCTTCAGGTCTTACTTAGAGTAAAAGCTAAAGTTTTTTTTTTTTTTTTTTAATAACATAACCAGCAAGGCCCTACGTGATCTGTGCACTCTGCTCTCTCTTTGACCTCATCTCTGATCACTCCTCTTCTTCACCCTTCGAGGGCACACTGGTCTCCTTGCTCCTCTGCAACAAGCCAAGCATGTTCCCACTTCATTCTTTTTACTCTGCCTGCCTGGAACATCTTTCTTTCTCCCAAGTATTCCAGATGGACTGTCCATATTGGCTCACTTTCCCACTTTTTGTCAAGTCTTTGCTCAAAAATGAATTTCTCAGTTACATTTTTCCTGAATTCTCTTATTAAAATCACACTCCTACTCTCACATGCCCTATTTTCCTTCTTTGCTTACGGCGTTTTCTATACAGTGAAACTTGTGAGACCCAGAACTCAACAGGATTGCCTTGTTTTTCCTAGTCTTGCAGAATTTCTGCCTTTGATAGGGTGCAGTGTTAACCACTTTTTTTTGTAATGTAAAATACTTGAGTTTTCCTTCTCTGACAGGTTTCTACTTCACACAGGTTCAAGATTTCGTAGGTTTTGCTGTAACATACTATGTAACTATTTTTCTTTCCTCATTAGAATGGAGGCTCAATCATGGTAGGAACTTTAAACTTTTTTTTTTTTTTTTGCTGATTTATTTCTGTTGCTTTTCTCTATTTAGCACATTATGAGGTGCTCAGGAAGGGCTTTTTAATAATCAATATGTAATTCTAGGAAGCCTTGTTGGTGTAATAGTTAAGTGGTTGGCTGCTAACCAAAACGCTGGCAGTTTGAACTACCCAGAGGCTCTATGGGAGAAACAACACGCAGTCTGCTCCTGCAAAGATTACAGTCTAGAAAACCCTATGAGGCAGTTACTCTGTCATATGGGGTCAGTATGAGTAGGAATAGACTTGATGGCAGTGGGTTTTATGAGTCTACATTCACTAGACAGCATCTAACAGCAACATATTAGATTTGGTATAACTAGACCATTTTAATGCATTTCCAAAATTTTTTCCTAAAGTCAGCTGTGAATATTTAGAGAGGTAATGTTCAATAATAATAGTAGTAATAGTAATAGCTAACACTTACTAGATGCTTTTAAGTACAAGGCACTGTGCTAGGGAGTTGTCATGCATTATTTCATTTATTCCTTATAACAATTCATTTTATAAATGAAGGTACTAAGGCACAGATTAATAACTTATTCAAGGTCATATAACCCATTGTCCATGAATTGATTCAAACTCACAGTGTTTGTATCGGACAGAGTGGAATTGCCCCAGTAGGTTTTCCAAGGCTATACGTCTTTAAGGAAGTAGACTGCTGTGTCTTTTTCCCAAAGAGCTGCTGGTAGGTTCTGGTCACCCACCTTTTGGTGGTTGTTGTTGTTATGTGCCGTCGAGTCGGACCCGACTCATAGCGACCCCTCCTTGGGTTGCTGAGGCAGTATCACTACAGAAGTAGATTGCCCAACCTTTGGTTGCGGCATTTAACAGTTGTGCCACCAGGGCTTCTTTTCAGGGTCATTTGAACCTTAAAACAGCTTGATTCCTGAGTCTGTAGTCTTAAGTTTTATTTTTTTAAAAAATTGTGATTTCGGTGAAAGTTTACAGAGCAAATTCACTTTCCATATAGCAGCTCAGATGCACTTTGTCTCATGACATTGACTGCAGTTTCTCACAATGAAACAGCTACCCTCCCACTTCCTCCCCATAGTTACCTCTTTCCTTTGTCCTTCCCCCCATGCACTTCTGCCCCCTGAGCTGTCTCCCTGTGCATACACAGCCCTTCTATTCTCCCATGATTGAGCTCTCGGCATAGTGCATCTACCCAATGTAAACATTCAGCTCCTGTCTTTTGTTTAGCTGGAAGCCATGGGAGTAGGTTCAATTCCAGACATGAAGGGCTGCTAGGGACCATAGTCTCATGGTTCCATCAGGCACTATCAGACTAGCAAACCTGGTCCCCTCCTACCCCCCCTTTTTTTTTTCTATGATTTTTGAGTTTTGCTCCACATTGTTCTCTTACTCTGTCCAGTATCTCCTACACAGATCCCCTTCCGAGTGGTTGACAGTGGTAGCCAGGCACCATCTAGTTCTGGTCTCATAGTCGTATGGGATGAGGATTGCATGGTGTACCAGTTGCTTGGAATAATTGTTTCCACGTGTCATTGGTTTTCTTCATTGTTTGCTCTGGATGAGGAAAGACCTATCATTGTTGTATCTACATGGCCACTTAAAACCTTTTAACATCCCAGTTGCTACTCACCAAAGTAGGATGTGGAACAATATTTTTGTGTAGTATGTTATGCCAGTTGAGCTTGATGTCCCCTGTGATTATGGTCCTGAGCCCACAGGTCCAATTACTTGCTTCCTCTAGGTAGCTGGCTGTGGCCAAGAAGTGACTACAACCTTGTCCCTTGTCAGCTCTACTATACCTGTAAATTCTTGCAGAACATACCAATGCACTTGTAGAAAAATTGTCTCCCAACCCTATACATGATCATGGGCATACTCCCTCCTCCATAGACATATTGATTGTTCAGCCTGTCCACCCATCTATCTTCCCCATAGATCAATGTTTGCCTTCACTGATAATGCAGTGCTATATGTGCAGAAGGGTTCATCTTTGTTCTCTCTACTCCCATGCACCTCTCTATGTCTCCCTCTTCCTCAGTGCCACCGTGTTGATCACTTATGTTTCCTACATTGCCCTTCTCTTCACCCAAATCTGTACTTGTCTCTACCTATCTAACAGTGTTCCCTCCCCTCCCTTCCCACTGCTGGTAATCAACAAAGAAAATTTTCTTCCATGTATAAACCTTCCCTTGACTTTTTATAATAGTAGACTAATACAATATTTGTCCTTCTGGGATTGACTTATTTCACTCAGCATAATGTCTTCCAAGTTCATCGATGTTATGCAGTGTTTTGCTGATTCTACATTATTCTTGAGGATGTGTAGTATTCCATTGTGTGTATGTACTGTAGTTTGGTTATCCATTCTTCTGTTGATGGGTACCTAGGTTATTTCCATCTTTTGTTATTGTAAATAGCACTGCTATGAACATGGGTGTGCATATGTTTGTTTTTATCCTGGCTCTCACTTCTTTAGGATATATATCTAGTAATGGAATGGCTGGGTCAAAGGGTATTTCTCATTCCAACTTTTTAAGAATTGCCATACTGCTTTCTACAGTGGTTGTACCATTTTACAGTCCCACCAGCAGTGTATGAGAGTACCAATCTCTGTGCATCCTCACCAGCATTTGTTATTTTGTGTCTTGTTGAACTTTGCTGTTAGTGCTGGGGCAAGATGGTTTCTTATTTTTGTTTTGATTTGCATCTCTCTAATGGCTAATGGGGAGCTCTGGTAGCATAGTGGCTAAGACACTTGCCTGCTAACCAGACGGCTGGCGGTTCAAACCCACCAGCCACTCCTTGGAAGGAAGGTTGGGCAAT
>NW_006921591.1:16334839-16343157 GCF_000298275.1 Orycteropus afer afer
CCTTTGTCAAAGATCAGCTGACTACAGGCTGATGGATCTATTTCTGGGTTCTCAATTCTATTCCATTGGTCTATGTGTCTGTCATTATACCAATACCAGCCAGGTTTGACTACTGTGGCTGTATAGTAGGTTTTGAGATTCAGAAGGGTGAGACCTCCTACTTTGTTCTTTTTCAGTAGTGCTTTGCTTATCTGAGGTCTCTTTCCTTTCCATATAAAGTTAGTGATTGGTTTTACCATAACCTTAAAAAATGTTGATGGGATCTGGATTGGGATTGTAATGAATGTATATATTGCTTTGGGTAAAATTGACATTTTCACAATGTTCAATATTCCCTTCAACGACGATGAGATGTTCTTCTGTTTATGTAGATCTCTTACGGTTTCTTGAAGTACTTTGTTATAGTTTTCTTTGTACATGTCTGTTGTGTCTCTGGTAAGATTTATTCCCAAGTGTTTTATTTTTTGGGTAGCAGTTGTTAATGGTATTGATTTCCTTATATCTTTTTCAGCAATCTCTTTGCTGGTGTAGAGGAATTCTACCGATTTTTGGATGTTGATCTTGTATCTTGCCACAATGCTAAATCTGTCAATTAGTTACAGTAGATTTTTGACTGAGTCTCTTGGGTTTTCTAGGTATAGGATCATATCATCAGCAAATAGGGATAGTTTGACTTCTTCCTTACCAATTTGGATGCCTTTGATTTCCCTTTCTTGCCTTATGGCCCTGGCTAGGACTTCCAGTACAATGTTGAATAGAAGTGGTGATAGCAGGCATCCTTGTCTAGTTCGTGTTCTCAAGAGGAATGGTTTCAGTCTTTCTCTGTTGAGAATAATGTTGGCTGTTGGTTTTACATAGATGCCCTTTATTATGTTGAAGAATGTCCCTCCTATTCCAATTTTGCTGAGAGTTTTGATCAAGAATGGGTGTTGGATTTTATCAAATGCCTTTTCTGTATCAGTTGATATGATCATGTGGTTTTTCTCCTTTGTTTTATTTATGTGGTGGATGACGTTGATTGTTTTTCTAATGTTGAACCATCCTTGCATACCTGATATGAACCCACTTGGTCTTAATGAATGATTTTCTTGCTATGTTGTTGGAGTCTATTGGTTAGGGTTTTGTTGAAAAATTTTCCATTTCTATTCTTCAGGGATATTGGTCTATAGCTTTCATTTTGAGTGATGCCATTGCCTGGTTTTAGTATCAAGGTTATGCTTGCTTCATAAAATGAGTTAGGAAGGATTCCATCCTATTCTGTGTTTTGGAATAGTTTGAGTAGAAATGGTGTCAGTTCTTCTCTGAATGTTTGGTAGAATTCTCTGGTGAAACCATCTGGGCCAGGACATTTTTTTGTTGGTAATTTTTTGATGACCTGTTCAATTTCTTCTTTTGTTATGGATCTGTTCAACTTTTCCACATCAGTCTGTTAGTTTCGGTAAGTGGTGTGTTTCTAGAAATCTGTCCATGTCTTCCAGACTTTCAGATTTGTTGGAGTACTGTTGTTCATAGTATCCTGATATCCTTTTTATTTCAGTTGGTTCTGTAGTGATTTCACCCATTTTGTTTTTTATTCGTGTCATTTGTATTCTCTCCCTCTTTTCCTTAGTTAAATTTGCCAGTGCTTTGTCAACTTTATTGATCTTTTCAAAAAACCAGCTTCTGGTCTTGTGGATTTTTTCTGTTTCCTTTCTATTTTCTGCTTCATTGAATTCTGCTCGAATCTCTATTATTTCCTTTTTTTCTGGTGACTGTAGGCTTTTTTTGCTGTTCTTTTTCTAATTGTTGGAGATGTTGGCTCAAAGTGTTGATTTGGGCTCTTTGTTTATTTTGATATGTGCATTTGTTCTATAAATTGGCTTCTGATCACTGCTTTTGCTGTTTCCCAAAGATTGTGGTATGTTATCTTTTCATTCTCGTTTGATTCAAGGAACTTTTTAGTTTCATTTTTTGTTTTTTCTGTTGCACAGTCATTCTTAAGGAGGATATTCATTTTCAGTGCATTTGCTCTTTTTCCATTCATCTTCCTATTGTTGATTTCTAATTTTACAGCATTGTGATCTGACAAGATGCTTTGCAGTATATCAGTGTTTTTTTTAAGGCTTGCTTTATGACTCCATGGCAGTGAGTGAGTGTTTTTTTTTTTTTTTTTTTAATGGTCTAATATATGGTCTATCATGGAAAATGTTCCATGTGCACTGGAAAATAATGTATATTGTACTGTTGTTGGGTGAAGTGTTCTGTAGATATCTGTAAGGTCAGGTTGTTGGATTGTATTATTTAGCTCTTGTATATGTTCGTTGAGTTTCATTCCAGATGTTCTATCTTTCATTGAAAGTGGTTTATTAAAGTCTCCTTCTGTAACTTTGGAGTCATCTCTTTTACTTTTCAGTTCGGTTAAAGTCTCATTTATATATTTTCGGGCTCTTTCATTGCGTCCATAAATTTTTATTATAGTTGTATTTTTTTGTTCAAGTGATCCTTTAATTATTATATAATATCCTTCCTCTTCTCTTACATTGTTTTTTGTCTTAAGTCAATTTTATTAGAAATTAGTATTTCCTCTCCTCTTTTTTTGTTGCCATTAGCTTGAAATATCTTTTTCCAACCTTTGAGTTTTACTCTCTTACTGTCTTTGTCTCTAAGATGTGTCTCTTTTAGATGGCATATTGATGGATTACGTTTTCTTATCCAATCTGCAGCTCTCCATCTCTTGAGTGGTGCATTTAATCCACTGACATTCAGTGTAATAATCGATAAGTATGAATTGGTTTTTTTCATGGTGTTGCTGATTTCTTTGTTCCATATAATTTCTGTGCTTAGCTCATTATGTTTATGAATCATGTTGTCATTTCCTTTGTTGCCATTGTTTTAGTATTTGTAAATATTAGTATGTGTCCTCTTTTTTGTTGTGATGTGAAGTTTTATCATTTTTCTTTGAGGTTACACTATGATTTATAATTTTTCTCCCTGAGTTTAGAACAGTCCATTCTGTCTTGCAACATTTTTTTTCACTTCATCACCATTTAGAAGTTCTATAGCTACACTATTTTTTTCCCCTCTTTTTGGTTCTGTCTCTGGTTCACTGTCTACAATCTTGTAAGCTTATTTTACTTTAGATACTTCAGTAGTTATATTGGTGTGTTGGACTGGGTTCTCTAGAGAAATAAAACCAGTAAAGCTTATATATAGAGCGAAAGAGAAATTATCTTAGGAAAATGGCTTACATGCTTATAGAAGCTGGCAAGTCCAAAGTTCTTGTATCAGATGTCAAGCTGGAGGCTTTTCTCGACTCAAGCAGCAGCAGGGTCTGAGGAGCGCAAGGTTGGCAGACAGTATACTAGCTGTTGACTCCAACAAATGATTAATCCAAGATCTGCAGGGCAAATGGTGGATTGTTCACTCACAAACAGTTGTAGGCAGCACAACAAAATCCCAATCCACAGACAAGTGTCTCTTCTCCCAAGATGTCCATAAATACACTGGAAGCAGGCCACAGCGTTTCAGCAGATTGGCTGCTCAAAACATGCACATCTGATCCCATCATGGGAGTAACCACATCACATCTGCTTAAACTATACAGAATTGTGGTCCAGCCAAGTTGACACACTGCTCCAACTATCACAGTTGGTTTCTGGGTTATGTCATCTTGTATACTAATGGTTGGTTGTTGTTTACTATTATTGGTTCTCTGTTCAGAGAAGTCCCTTTAGTATCTATTGTAAGGTTGGTTTTGTTTTAACAAATTCCCTTAATTTCTGCTTCTCTGGAAATCTCCCCATTTCACCATTATATTTGAAGGACATTTTGCTAGTTATATAATTCTTGTTTGGAAATTTTTCTGTTTCAGGGTTTTATATATACCATCCCATTACTTTCTCGCTTGCATGGTTTCAGCTGAGAAATCAGAGCTCATTCATGGTGGTTCTTCTCTGTAGGTAACTTTTTGTTTTTCTCGTGCTGCTTTCAGGATGCTTTCTTTGCCTTTGGTTTTGATGAGTTGATGCTGTATCTTGGTGATTTTCTTTTGGGATCTGTCCTGTTTGGAGTTTGTTGGACTTCCTGAATGGATATATTCTCTTCTTTCATCATATCAGGGAAGTTCTCTTCCAACAAATCTTGGACAATTTTCTCAGCGGTTTTATTTTTTTCTTCCTGTTCTGGAATTCCAATTGTTGTTGTTATGTGCCGTCGAGTTGGACCTGACTCCTAGCGACCCCTCCTTGGGTTTCCGAGGCAGTATCACTATGGAAGTAGATTGCCCAACCTTCCTTCTGAGGAGTGGCTGGTGGGTTTGAACTGCCAGCCTTCTGGTTAGCAGTCAAGTGCCTTAGCCACTATGCTACCAGAGCTGATTACACATAGGTTATTCCTTTTGATGGTATCCCACATGAACCTTAGGCTTTCTTCATTTTCTTTTGATTTTTTTTTTCTGATTGATCCCTTTCCAAAGGAATAGTGAGGTATTTGTCTTCAGTCTCATTCATTCTGTCTTCCATTGATTTGATTCTACTCCTTTGCCCTTTCAATGGATTTCTACATATAGATTTGGTATCATTTCTTATGTCTCATTTTTTTTGTCACTTTGTTGTTGTATTTTCTTCTGAAATTGTTGTAGGGTTTTGTTTGTATTTTCCTTAATTTTGTCAGTGTTTTCCTCGATCTGTCTCTCAATCCTTTGAAGATACCTAAGTATAATTCTTTTGAATTCCTTGTCAGGGAGTTTTCAATGCTACTTATTCTTCAGGGATGTATTCTGGGTCTGTATCCTGCTCCTTTGTTTCCACCACTTTATCTTGCTTCTTTGTGTAGACTGTGATGGTCTGTTGTCTCCAAGACATTGTTATATTTATATCTGTTAACTGTGTGTGAATGTCAGTTAAGGATGAGTCAGGCTTTTCTTGGTGGTCGTTTATTGTTGGCCTGTTGGTGGAGAAGGAAGTGGTGGTTCTCTCTGTGTAAGTGGAGCTGTAGGAGAGGTGCAGTTGTGGTTGTGTCATATGGGCACAGTTGTCTTCAATTCACACAAAAAACAATGACCCAAAAACCATCAGAAAAGTAAAATCAAGCAGATGAAAAACATGCTGCATAAGCATATGGGAACAATCACCAAAAGAAAGAAACAGGAAAAAAAAATTCTGGCCATATCTGGGGCAAGAGCAATAAGAGAAAAGAGGTAGAGTATGGGAATAATCATGAATAAAATGGGAAAAATGCAAGAAGAAAAAGAAGGAATGTGGAGAACCACAAGAAAGAAAAAAGTGGGAGCCAGGCACATGGGAGAGAGAAGTAACTGAAAACTAGAACCTGGGAAGGGAAGAATAAAGAATAGTAATGAAAAGGATGAAAAAAATAATAATAACTTTAAAAGAAACAAAATCAAACAAACTGAACAAAAAAAAAAAAAAAGGGAAAAAAAACCTGGGCAGGGCTCGGCACCCTGGCTCTGTTGGAGCGCACAGATTGGAATGGAATTCCTGCCAGCCCAGAATGTGGGTGGAAGTGAGGGATGGCTGCACCTCCATTCACTGAGAGGGTGTGGGATATAAGAATAACAAGGGGAATATTGCACCTTTCTAGTTGTTTGTGTCCAGAATGTCCTTATGGTCCCAAATGGCGCCTATTGTTAGGTGCCTGGAATCTGAGAGAATGCCCTTCCTTTAAATATCCAAAATAGTCTTACTGCTTGTAAACATTCAAAATGGCTGTGCTCTCCAGACAGCCAAAAGTCTGCAGCTCTGCCCGTTTCCCTCTTTGCTTCTTCCCTTTTTATTTACCAGCCACCAGTGCAGTCCTCTGTGTAGCCTCTGGCTAGCAGGGCCAGTTTTTTAAGTTAATTCTTAGGTCCTCACACCACTTGGAGGTATCCAAACTGTCCATGCCATCAGGATCACTGACAGACCACAGCTCCGTATGTCTCCTTTTTCGATATTTTCATGCAGGTTCTTCTACTAGTTGGAGTTTAGTCTACTTCTATAGCCTTCCTTTCAGGGCTCCAGGATTATCTTCTGTATCTGTGGTAATTGATTTCCCTTTTCTTTGTTGAAGAGGGTGTGTGTAGTTTGTGTATTTCACCATCTTATCGGAATTCCTGTAGTCTTCAGGGTAAGTGCTATTGCGCCCTGTGTGTTCTGATGATTTCTATTTTTATACTTTTGGTCCCTTCTTTTAGTCTGACTTTATTTGTGAAACATTGACAATCACATCTTTTCAAGAGACATAAGGAGTTATATGAACATGTATGAAGCAATAAGATTGGATGGGATTACAAACATATATATTAAGTCATTAGCTTTCCCACTGTATAGACACAACTCACATTAAGGTACACATTTTACATCGTGATGGAGTACATCCCTTCCTTCCCCCCCCAAAAAATGTGTTTTTGGTGAAAGTTTACACAGTATATTAAGTTCCTGTTTTACATTGTCTACACAAATTATCCAGTGACATTTATTCCATTTTTCATAATGTGCAAACATTCTCTTTAATTGCATTTTAGTTCTTCTGTTTCCAGTATTCTGGCTTCCCTGTTTTCCCTTATCTTTGTTTTAGAGTAATTGACGTTTTGGTCTCATATGATAATTTTTTGCTGGAGTACCATATTCATGGTAATATCCTTTATTTTGTGTGCCAGTTTGTTGTTTTGCTAAAATGTGACCTGTTGTTGTTGTTGTTGTTACTTGCCCTCAAGTCAGACCCGACTCATAGTGACCCCTCCTTGGGTTTCCAAGGCAGTATCACTACGGAAGTAGATTGCCCAACCTTCCTTCTAAGGAGTGGCTGGTGGGTTTGAACTGCCAGCTTTCTAGTTAGCAGTCAAGTGCCTTAGGCAATTTTTCAAATTGCTGTTATAACTTTGATCTCCTATAGATAGTTCAGGAGCTCTGGTAGCATAGTGGCTAAAGCACTTGATTGCTAACCAGAAGGTTGGCAGTTCAAACCCACCAGCTACTCCTCGGAAGGAAGGTTGGACAATCCTACTTCTGTAGCGATACTGCCTCAGAAACCCAAGGAGGGGTCACTATGAGTCGGGGCCGACTTGACGGCACATAACAACAACAGCATAGATAGTTCTTAAAAGAGCAGTATAATCAAGGCAGACATTTTTTTTTTCCCACTAATTAAACTAAACTATTGTTTGCTTTTAAGAAAACTTCAGGGGATATTTTGGTTTAAGGTTTAAAGATCATATCAGGGCAATAGTTTCAGGGGTTCTTCCTACCTTCATGGCTTCAGGAAGACTGGAGTCCATGAGAATTTGGAATTGTTTTTCATTTTCCCCCTTTTGATGAGGATTCTTGCTAAAGGGGCATGGAGGCTGCATATTCTGACCTCCTCTAACCCACAAGAGGAAGACAGAATCACCATCAGTAGCCCAAGGACTATTCCTGTGAGGCCAGACAGGCTTCCTCCCTCCAGCCCTTTCATCAACCCTGACACCAACCGTTCCTCCCGCAGCACCCACCACCTTTCTTCTGGGTTCAGTAATTCACTGCAGTGGTCACACAGAACTCACAGATCATGGGGTTTAATAGGGAAGCACCAGGCTACAATTCAAGTTCAGGAACAGCGTTCATTGTCTCTCAGCCCGTTGTGTGTCAGCCAGCAGTCTCTCACAGTCTCTTTCGCAGCCGTGTGTGTCTCTCTCAGCAGCTTGTGTCTCTCAGGAGCACATTTCTTTCAGCAGCATGTCCTCAGCCAGCAGTCAGACTTCTTCTGCCTCTAGTAGGCCTCCTTTTGAGCCTGGCAGAGTGGCCAAACTAACTAATCATAATGTTAGAATTATAAGCACCTGAGAGAGAGTGAAGTTCCCAGAACATTGCTTTGTGCCACTCGCAACAGAAATAACCCAGGTGGATAACTTTTACAATCAGGAGCTCCTCAGTTGCTAATGGCAAATTCCACCATGGAGTTTACAAAGACTTATGGCTAGAAAAACCATACCAGGTAATTTACTACACTGCAACTCTTCTACAGAGTCTTCAATCAAGCTGTTCAGTAACAGTAGATGGACACCATCCATTTCTTCTAGTCTCATGGCAAAGGAGGCAGTTGTTCATGGAGGCACTTAACCATGCATTTCATGTTCTCTTCCTATTCCTGGCTCTCCTGGTTCCTCTGTTATTCCAGGCAAATAGAGACCAATTGTTCTTCCTTGTATGGCAGCTTGCAAGCTTTTAAGACCCTAATTCTACATTTTTTTTTTTTTTTTTATAATCTCCTTGAATGAATTTAGCACTGGATATAATACTCTTTTTTTTTCCCCGTGATTATAAAGTTTATTCCTGGCTCTCCTGGTTCCTCTGTTATTCCAG
>NW_006921591.1:16343837-16344553 GCF_000298275.1 Orycteropus afer afer
GGTCTCATAGTTGTATAGGCTGCAGATTGGATGGTGTACCAATCACTAGGACTAATTGTTTCCATGAATTTTGGTTTTCTTCATTCTTCTTTGCTTTGGATGAGGAGAGACCCATCGTTGCATCTAGGTGGCAGCTTGATAGCTTTTAAGATCCCAGTTGCTACTCACCAAAGTAGGAGGTGGAACAATGGTTTGTATAGTATGTTATGCCAATTCAGCTTGATGTCCCCTGTGACTATGGTCCCAAGCCCTCAGGTTCAACTACTCGGTCCCTGTGGGTACTTGACTGTGACCAAGCAATGACCACAACCTTGTTCCTTGTCAGCTCTACTATACACCTGGGAATTGTGATCATTCACATAAACTTATATGACCATTGTCTGCCAGCCCTATACATGTTCTTGGATACACTCCCCATTTCATAACATACCTAATTGTTCAGCCTGTCCACCCATAGACCCATGTTAGCCTTCACTGACAATGCAGTACTGGATGTACAAAAGGGTTCATCTTTGTTGTCTGTACCTCTCTATGTCTTTCTCATCCTCAATTCTGCCATTTTGGTCACTCACATTTGGTACATTGCCCTTCTCTTCACCCAAATCAATGTCTAACAGTGTCCCCTCCCCTCCCCTCCCACCCCTGGTAACCAAGAAAGAAAATTTCCTTCTATAGATAAACCTTTCCTTAACTTTTACAATAATGGACTAATACAA
>NW_006921591.1:16352592-16353273 GCF_000298275.1 Orycteropus afer afer
CTATGGCCCCTAGCTGCCCTTCAAGTCTGGAATTGAACCCACTTCTGTGGTTTCCAGCCAAACAAAATAACAGGCATTTGAGTTGAACATTTATCTCAAATAGATACACTCCTTGTAGAGAACAATCATGGGAGAAAGAAGGGCTGCTTATGCACAGGGAGACAGCTTAGGGGGCAGGAGTGTATGGAGGGATGGACACTGTGAAGAGGTAACTATGGGGAGGAAGTGGGAGGGGAGCTGTTGCATTGTGGTAAACTGTGGTGAATGCCATGAGACAAAGTATATGTAAACTGCTGTATGGAAAGTGAATTTGCTCTTTAAATCTTTACCCAAATCATAATTTTAAAAAAAAGAAAGAAAAAAAAAAAAAGAAAACCTGCAATATCTGGGGATAGTGCACAAAGAGAAGAAGGTAGAGAAGGAAAATAATGAAGAAAAAAATGGGAAAAATGCAAAAAAGAAAAACAAGGAATGAGGTTAACCAGAAGAAAAAAGGAAAAAAAGAATTAAAAAAAAAAAAAATTCAATCAGAAACAGGGAAAGAAAAAAAGCTGAAAACTAGGAGTTGGGATGGGAAGAATAAGGTTAATAGGAAAAAGGACAAAAGTATTAATAATAATAGTTGTTTTAAAACAGACAAATAGAAGCAAACTAATCACCAGAAAAAAGAAAGCAAAAAAG
>NW_006921591.1:16353690-16357027 GCF_000298275.1 Orycteropus afer afer
GTTGCCAGACTGCAGCTCCGTCTGTCTCCTTTTTTGGTATTTTCATGCAAATTCTTCTGCTAGTTGGGGTTTATTACACTTCTATATCCTTCCCTTCAAGACTCAGGGGTCCACGATTATCTTCTGTGTCTGTGTTAATTGGTTTCCTTTTTCTTTGTTGTAAAGGGTCTGTGCAGTCTTTCTGCCTAGTCCACCATCTTACCGGAACTCCTGGATATAATATTCTTTAATACTTATATTTCTAGAAGCAGAATTCCTTATGGTCATTATTGTTACTACTTTCCTGTTTGTGTCCATGTTTTCTTCTGTAGTTTTCTCAGTGTTGTATTTTGAGGAGGAACTTACCACCCTGGGCACATTTGCCATCTTTTCGTAACTAGATTTGTTTTTCTGCCATTCAGTCTTAAGGGCTTTTTCTGCTGGATTTTTGTATACAGATTAGTAGTGAAATAGTACTTCATTTGGGGAAATAGAAATGTCTTGATTGCAACCCTTCCTTGGGTTTCTGAGGTGATATCTGTACAGAAGTAGATTTCCTAGTCTTCCTTCTGAGGAGTGACTTGTTCTTGTTGTTGTTATTTGCCATCGAGTCGGCCCTGACTCATAGCGACCCCTCCTTGGGTTTCCGAGGCAGTATCGTTATGGAAGTTGGATTGCCCAACCTTCCTTCCGAGGAGTGACTAGTGGGTTTGAACCTCCAGCCTTCTGGTTAGCAGTCACGTGCCTTTGGCACTACGCCACCAGAGCTCCCATATATGATGCAGTATATTTATAATTTTCAAACTGTTTTCACTTCATGTCCATGATTCTAAGTTTTAATTTTGCACATGAAGAAAATGACCACATTGTGAAACAGTTTGCCCTAAGTCATCTACTTAGTGGAGGTGTTACCAGAATGTCACAAGATTGAAATAATTGCTCAGTCAAAAAATGCTGTTTAATGTGCTACTTTGTTTTGGGGAATGTGTTAGGTAATATTTTGGAGAAGAAGAAGAAGAAATGTGTTTCTCCACAGCAAGCTCACTTTTATTTAGGGAGATGCTGTGGTAGTGGTAGTGGTAGTTACTGTTGAGTTGATTCTTCCTCATGAGAACCCCATGTATGCAAAGTAGAACTACTCCATAGCGATTTAAAGGCTGTGACCTTTTGGAAGCAGATTGCCAAGCCTATCTTCCAAGCCACCTCTGGGTGTGTTTGAACCCCTAACCTTTTGGCTAGTAGTTGAGCGCTTAACCAAGGCACTATACATACATGTAAAACCTTTATACTCTCCTGATCATTAAGTAACAGCTAAATTTTACAGTTCAAGATATTTGTAGTTAGAGTACTTAGACTCGACGGCAAACAACAACAACAACAGAGTACTTAGAAGAAGCACAATTTACCAGATTGAAGCAAAATACACACAATCACAGAAAATTAATACATTAAAATTGATAATGCCTGTTGTCTTAATATATTAAAGGACTGTAGTATGTGGTTCTTGTTAAATGTGCTGCATGGACAGAGCAAAAGGAAGAATGAAGCATTCTGACAGAATGTTAAATAGTGGTTTTCTCCTTTTGATTATGACATTAACAGTATGCCATGGAGTAGTTAAGGACTTCTAGTAGCATAGTGCCTTGCATCTGACTGCTAACCAGAAGGCTGGTGGTTTAAACCCACCAGCCACTACTCAGAAGCAAGACTGGGCAATCTACTTCCATAAAGGTTTACTGCCTTGGAAACCCAGTGGGGGTTGCTTTGAGTTGGAATCAACCTGAGGGGGTGAGTTTGGTTTGGGTTTATGGAGTGGTTAAGTGGGAATATTTTAATTCTAGTTAAAAATGTTACTACAACATGAGTTGCCTTTGAGTTGCTTCTGCCTCATTTGACTCCATGTGTGGAGTGGAACTGCTGCACAGAGTCTTCAAAAAAAAAAAAAAAATCCACACACCAAACTCACTCTGTTGTTGTTGTTGTCATGTGCCGTCAAGTCGGCCCCGACTCATAGCGACCCCTCCTTGGGTTTCCGAGGCAGTATCACTACGGAAGTAGGATTGCCCAGCCTTCCTTCCGAGGAGTGGCTGGTGGGTTTGAACCGCCAGCCTTCCGGTTAGCAGTCAAGTGCTTTAGCCACTATGCTATCAGAGCTCCCAAACTCACTCTAGTCAAGTCAAATTCGACTCATTGTGACCCCCTCCTTTGGTTGCTGAGGCACTATCCTACAGAAGTAGATTGGCCAATCTTCCTTCCAAGGAGTGGCTGGTGGGTCTGAACCACCAGCCTTCCAGATGGCAATCAAATGCCTTCTACCAGAGTTCCTATAGGGTTTTCAGTAGCTGATATTTTTTGGAAATAGATCATGAAGCTTTTCTTCTGAAGTGTCTCTGGGTGGACTGAACCTTCAACTTTGCATTTAGCATCTGAACATGGTAACAGTTTGCACCTTTCAGGAATCCACCTTTTATAAATAATCATCTCTTAGTTTAAAAATTCAGAAACAAAAATTGGTAGCTTTCAGTTTTCTATTTTGTTTTTCTTTTATTAGGAATAATAACTCTATCAGAATTATGTTGAGTTTGAGGATAATTAAAATGAAGGGGATTACTATATTAAATAAATTAAAAAAGAAAAAAACCCTTCATGTTTCTTCCTAATTATAAGTTTTTTAAAAAGGGAAGGGCTCTTTTAAGTTATCTTCCCTACTGTTGTCTTTCTAAGGAGCACTAGTGGCATAATGGTTAAAGCATTTGGCTGCTAAACAAGAGGTTGGAGGTTTGAATCCACCAGCCACTTGGCAGGAAAAAGATGAGCCAGTCTGCTTCTGTAAACTTTACGGCTTTGGAAACCCTGTATCCTTTAGAGTTGCTATGAGTCAGAATTGACTTGATGACAGTAAGTGAGGTTGTCATTCTAAACCAAAAAAAAACTTACTGCTGTCAAGTCAGTTCTGACTTAAGTGACCCTATAGGACAGGTTAGAACTGCCCTAAAGCATTGCCAAGGTTTTAAATCTTTATGGAAGCAGGCTGCCTCATCTTTCTCCCATGGATTGACTGGTGGGTTTGAACTATTGACCTTTCGGTTAGTAAGTAGCCAATAGTTAATTTAGCCAGTGCAATCAGAGCTTCATTGTTATTCCATACTGGTTAAAATACACCAGTGAGTAATTTACAACCTCCCCCAAACCCTTTTCAGCTTCTCTTAAGTTCACGTTTTTTTTTTTTTTTTTCCAATTTTAATTAATTAATTTTTTAAAAATTGTGATTTGGGTGAAAGTTTACAGAGCAAATTCATTTTCTGTACAACTTTTGAGACACATTTTATTTCATGATATTGATTATAATCCCCATAAT
>NW_006921591.1:16358652-16369209 GCF_000298275.1 Orycteropus afer afer
TTAGGGTATATACCTAGTAATGGGATGGCTGGGTCAAATGGTATTTGTATTTCCATTAAGTTCACATGTTTTGAATTGGAAACTGACTTTGTGAAAACATTATGTATTAAAGTTTCTCACTGAAACAGAAATAAAGCAGTAAAATTCTCCTTTAAAACATCTTGTAATTTCAATTTAGATGATGAAGTGTATGATACCTCTTTTATACCCAAAGTTCTTTTTTTTCCATATATACTATATGTAATACAATACATACATTTATATATAAATAAAAATACATGTATAGAAAGAGGTATATATCTTTTCTCCCCTCCACTCCTTCCCTCTAATTACCTCTCCCTGTGTCCTCTTTTCCTATGCCTTCCTACCCCCTGAGCTATCTCCCTGTGCAAATATTGCCCTTCTGTTCTCACATGGTTGATAATTCTAAGGAGTGTATCTACTTGATGTAAATGTTCACCCTATATGCCTGTCTTTTGTTTGGCTGGAAGCCAAAGGAGTAAGTTGATTTCCAGACCTGAAGGGTAATTAGGGACCATAATCTGGGAGTCTCACCAGGCGCTCACCTGGTCTTTTGTTTTTGTCTCTCTTTTTTTTTTTCTAAATGTATTTTATTGAAATATAATTTATGTACAGTGAAATACAGAAAACTAAAGTGACATGGGTCAATGCATTTTTTTTTTTTTTTTTTGCAGTGTTCCCTCCCCTCCCCTCTCACCCCTGGTAACCAACAAAGTTTCCCTCCATCTATAAACCTTTCTTGATCCTCCACAACAACAAACTAATACTACATTTGTCCTCCTGTGATTGCCTTATTTCACTCAGCAAAATGTCCTCTAAGTTCATCCACATTATGCGGTGTTTTGCAGATTCTACATTATTCTTTAGCGTTGCATAGTATTCCATTGTGTGAATGTACCAAAGTTTGGTTATCCATTCCTCAGTTGTTGGACATCTAGGTTGTTTCCAAGTTTTGGCTATTGTAAATAGTGCTGCGATGAACATCGGCGTGCAAATATCTGTTCTTGTTATGGCTCTCACTTCTTTAGGGTATATACCTAGTAATGGAATTGCTGGGTCAAATGGTATCTCCAATTCCAGCTTTCTACGGAATCGCCATATTGCTTTCCACAGTGGTTGTATCACTTCACAGTCCCACCAGCATTGTATGAGAGTCCCAATCTCTCCACATCCCCACCAGCATTTGTTATTTTCTGTCTCGTTGAACCTTGCCATCAGTGCTGGGGTGAGACGGTATCTCGTTGTTTTGATTTGCATCTCTCTGATGGCCAGTGATTTTGAGCATCTCTTCATGGGTTAGTTGGCCACCTGAATATCCTCCTTGGTGAAGTGTCTATTCATGTTTTCTGCCCATTTTTCAATTGGATTGTTAATTCCCATAGTGTTAAGACATTGGAGTTTTCTGTAAGTCTTGGAAATAAGTCTCTTGCCCGATATGTAATGTAATTGGCAAATATGAATTTGTTGCTGTCATTTTTGTTACGTGCTTTTTTGTGGTGTTGATTTCTTTGTTCCATATAATTTTCTATGCTGACCTCGTTTTGTTTATGAATTGTGTTATCACTTCCTTCGTTGCTATTGTTTTTGTATTTGCTAAATATTTGTGCTGGTCCTCTTTTTAATTTTTATGTGAAGGTTTATAATTTTTCTTTGAAGTTACCCTGTGATTTATAGTTTCTTCCCAAGTTTAGAACAGTCTGTTCTATTTTGTAGTTGTCTTGACATCCATACCATCTAGAAGTTCTGTAACCACACAGTTTTTTCCCTCTTTTCGGTTTGTAGTTGTCCTCATTTGTCAATTGATGTCTCTCTTTTCCTGTTTGCAATCTTGTAGGCTTATTTACTTGGGATACTTCCATAGCTAGGGTTGGTTTCTATGTTATATCATCATGCGTGTTAACGACCAGTTGTTGTTGGCTGTTGTTGCTTCTCTGTCCAAAGTACTGCCTTTAGCATCTCTTGTAAGGTTGGTCTGGTTTTAACAAATTCCTTTAATTTCTGCTTATCTGGAAATGTCCTCATTTCACCATCATATTTGAGGGACAGTTTTGCTGGGTACATAATTCTTGGTTAGAAATGTTTCTCTTTCAGGGTTTTATATATACCATTCCATTGTCTTCTCACCTGTGTGGTGTCTGCCAAGAAATCCGAGGTTAGTCTTACTGGTTGCCCCTTATAGGTAACTTTTCGTTTTTTCCCATGCTGCTCTCATGATTCTTTTCTTTGTCTTTGGTTGTGGTGAGCTTGATGATGATATGTCTTGGTTATTTTCTTTTGGGGTCTATCTTGTTTGGGGTTCTTTGGACTTCCTGAATGGATATATTCTCATCTTTCATCCTATTAGGGAAGTTCTCTTCCAACAAATCTTGGACAATTTTCTCAGTGGTTTTCTTTTCCTTTTCCTGTTCTGGAATTCCAATGACACGTATGAACCATAGGCTTTCTTCATTTAATTTTGATCTTTTTTCTTATTGATCTGTTTCCAAAGAAGTATTCAGGTATTTGTTTTCAATCTCATTAATTTTGTCTTCCATTGCATCAATTCTGCTCCTTTGCCCTTTCAATGTGTTATTCATTTCTCATAATTAAATATTAATCTTCTGGATTTCTATGTAGATTTTGAATCATTTCTAATTTTTCATTTATTTTGTCATTTTGATCTTGCATTTTCTTCTGAAATTCTTCTAGAGTTTTGTCTGTGTTTTCCTAGATCTGTCTCTCAATTCTTTGAAGATACCTAAATATAATTCTTTTAAATTTCTTATCAGGGAGTTCCAATGCTATGTCTTCCTCAGGGATATATTTTGGGTCTGTGTCCTGGTCCCTTGTTTCTCCTACTTTATCTTACTTCTTTGTGTAGACTATGATGCTCTGTTGTCTACAAGGCATTGTGATGTTTTTGTGTTTATATTTAATTGGTGATTGTATGTTGGAGGGCCTTGCCCACGATTATCGTTTTCTTTGTTTTGCTTGTATGTTAGCTACACAAGCAGGGTATTATGCTATGCTCCTCTATTCCCTAGTTGACAGCACTTATACACTCATAACCTGTCTCCTTTCCTGATGTCAGCCTCTTGTGTGTCCCTGCTGACCTTGGCAAACAGAGCCTATTCTTAGGTCCCTGGAATCCAAATGAGAATGCTATCACTTTAAAATTCAAAATGTTTGCCACTTATAAAGATTCAAAATGGCTGTGCCCTTGGTCAGTTTAGATATCCAAAATGGCCTCCGCTTGTAAACTTTCAAAATGGTTGCGCCCTCAGTCACTTTAGATATCCAAAATGGCCGCCGCTTGTAAATATTCAAAATGGCTTTTCTCTTGGTCAGTTTAAATATCCAAAATGGCTGCTGTGTGTAAACAATATAAAGGGTTCCACCGTCTGGACAGTGGAAATCAACAGCTCAGGTTGTTTCCCTCCTTGCTGTTTCCCTTTCTTACCATAGGCCACCAGCACAGTCATCTTTGCTGCCCTTGGTGACAAGGGCTGATCTTTAGGTCATTTCTCATGTCCCAACACCACTTGGAAATATTCAAGCTGTTTCTTCCTGTCAGCATAGCTGACAGTCCAAAGTTCTGACTGTCTTTGTACTGTTTTCATTCAGGTTTTTCCACTAGTTGGTGCCTAATCCACTTCTGTATTGTTCCTTTCAAAGCTCAGGGCTCCAGGATTATCTTCTGTATCTCTGTCAATTGGTTTTTCTTTTCTTTGTTGAAGAGGGTCTGTGTCACTTGTCTGCCTATTCCTCCATTTTACTGGAGGTCTATACCCAAAGTTCTTAATGTGATGTTTCAAAATTTATAACTGTTTTGTCTTCTAAACCCCATTGTATCTCTTTGTACAATTGTATCTCTCATTAATTCCTTTCTTTTTTTTTTTTTTAATTTAGACCTTGTGTGAACAGTAATGACCTCACATTTCCGATTGCCTGCTGGCAGAACCTACAATGTACGAGCATCAGAGTTGGCCCGAGACAGACAGCATACAGAGGTGGTTTGCAATATCCTTCTTCTGGATAATACTCTACAAGCTTTCAAAATTAATGTAAGCATTTTGTATCTTCCCCCCCTCCCCCATCATCACTTTGGTTATTGTTATAAACTGAATTGTGTCTCCCTAAAATATGTATTTTAAATCCTAACCCCTAAACCTGTGGTTATAGTTCCACTTGGGAATAGGATTTTTTGTTATGTTAATGAGGCAATGTTAGTGTACGGTGTGTTTCAAGTCAGTTTTTTCTGAGGTTTAAAAGAGCAGATTAGTCAAATAGCAAAGTAACACTGATGGGGGAAGATAGATGCCATGCCACATGAAGATTACCAAGGAACCAAGGAAAGAAGCTGAAAAGAAACAAGGACCTTCCCTTAGAGCCAACCGAGAGAGAAATGTTCAACTAGTCCCCGCACCCTAATTCAGATTTCTAGCCTTCTAAACTGTGAGAAATAAATTTTTGTTTGTTAAAACTTGTGGTATTTCTGTTATAGCAGCACTAGAGAACTAAGACAATTATAAATCTGAATTTAGATCTATCGTGAAACTGGAATCATTAAGTTGTAGTGCAGTTTGAAAAGCTTTATTCAGTTGAAGTCTTTTTAGTGTAGGTTTGTAACTATTCTCATTTAAACTGAGTCTTTTAAGAGGTGTTGTTCAAAGGATATTGTTGATAGTGGTTGTGGATGATTTTTTAAATGAACTTGAGGATAATTGAAAGAATGTATTCTCTTAAATATTTTGTACATTTGCATTGCAGTCTTACTCATACTGTCTATGAATAAAAATTTTGCTAAACAAAGGTAAATCACAGTCCACATTTTTCCTGAGTCTTGTCTGAAGTATTTACCCAACAAATATTTGAGTGTTCACTACATACAAGATACAGTATTTTGAAAGAAATTAAGATGTATCTGTTGTGAATTCTGCCCTCATTCTTGGAGCTTACATTTTAGAGGGGGAGACAGATATTAAGTATTATTCAAAATATATGCTGTCAGGTGACAATATATTCTGTAAACATAAAACAGAGCAGAGGGGCATGCTGTTTTATGTGGAGAGGTCAAGGAAGATCTTTTCTCCTAGGGAACATTTGACCAGAGACATAAAGCAAATGAGACAGGAAATATTAGATGTAAAAGCTGTATTTTGAAGTGTTCAGGAATGGCATTGAAGTTAATGTAGTTGCAGTGGAACAAGAGAACTAGAGGAGTGATAGGAGAGGAGGTTGGAAGGTAGCTGTTACTACAAATAATGTAATAATTTCTAAGTCCTGATAAAGACTTTGTATTTAACTCTGCAGATGGGAAGCTCACTGAATGGCCTTATGAGTAATAGGATCTTAGTTATTTTTTTAAATTAAATTATTTATTTAACTACAGAGTACGTGTAGAAAAGTACATGAATCATAAGGATACAGCAGGATGCATTTTTAGAAAGTGAATGTACCTATGGTACTGCCTCCCAGATAAATAGAACATTATCAACCTCTCTGAAGCCTACCTCATACCTTACTAATCACTACCTCCCTCAAGGTAATTACCATCTCCATATCAATCTCTCATAGATTTGACTGATTTTGAATTTCATATAAATGGTAGTCTATTTATATCTAGCTTCATCTGTCTTCTTTTTTTTTTTTTTTGGGAGTTCCATTTCCATGGTGGGTTATAGTAGTTGGATCGTTTTCATTGCTGTACCACATTTTACTTACCTGTTTACTTATCCATTTTTACTGTTAGCATGTAATTGGATCATTTGCACTTTAAACTCCTGTGAATAATATTGCTGTGGACAGTCTTGTAAACGTTTGGATACATACAAAGGTGTATTCCCCTTTTTCATTTTAAAAATTTCAGACCTAGAGAAAGGTCAAAGAATAATGGAATGAATACTCTCTTACCTTTACCTAAGGACCCCTGGAGGCACAGTGGTTAAGCATTCAGCTACTAACCAAAAGGTCAGGGGTTCAAATCCACCAATTGCTCTGTAGGAGAACGTTGTGCCAGTCTGCTTCTGTAAAGATTACAGCCTAGAAAATCCTTTGGGGGCAGTTCTACCCTATCCTGTAGGGCTGCTATGAGTTGGAGTCAACTTGATAGCAATGGATTAGGGATTTACCTTTACCTAGATTGACCTGTTGTTAACATTTTATGCATTTTATCTTTCTTCCTATGCTTGTACTTTGTCATATATCTTTTGAAAGTGACAGGACGTGTCTCCTAACTATCTCCCAAATTACCACAGTACGATTATCAGGCCAAAAAATTTAACATTGTGAAAACAGTATTATCTACTATATTGTCCCTATTTCCTCATTCTCAGGTCTCTAGGATGGCACTTCATCCATTTCCTGCTGTATTACCTGTGATTTCTATACTTTCAGATCTTTAGATGATAGAAAATACTAATTTTCTATATTTACCAGTTTTTTTTCTTTTTAATTTCATTTTGGTATCGTTGAGAATATACATGTCAAAACATAACCAATTCAGCAATTTCTCCATGTAAAATTTAGTGACATTGATTACATTCTTCAAGTTGTACAACTGTTCTCACCCTCCTTTGAGTTGTTCCTCCTCCATCAACATTAACTCCCTGCCCCCTAAGGTTCCTGTCTAATATTTGAGTGGCTGTTTTCAATTTGATCACCTGTAGGAAGTTCTTAAAAGGGCATATGTTCAAGACAGACTTTTTTATATTAGTTAAGCTAAACAATTACTTGGTTTTAAGAAAACTTGAGGGGTTGTTTTTGGTTTAAGGTTTAAACCAGGGCAGTAGTTTTCAGGGGTTCATCCAGCCTCTACAGTTCCAGACAGTCTGAATTCCTTGAGAATTTGAAATTCTTGGTTCTACATTTCCATATTGATCAGGATTCTTCTATGGAATCTTTGATCAGAACCTTCAGTAATGGTAGCCAGGCACCATCCAGTTCTTCTGGTCTCATGGTAAAGAAGGCAGTTGTTCATGGAGGCAGTTAGCCACACGTTGCATTTTTTCCTCCTATTCTCTTTGTTCCTCTGTTGTTCCAGGTAAATAGAGACCAATTATTAGGCCTTGGATGGCTGCTTGCAAGCTTTTAAGACCCCAGGCATGGCTCAGTGAACTAAGAGGCAGAACGGAAACATTAATTATGTTATTAGACCATTTAACTGGGTTGTCCCATAAAGCCATGACACCGAGCCCTGGTGGTATACTGGTTAAGTGCTTGGCTGCTGAGAGGTCAGCAGTTTGAACCCACCAGGAGCGCTGCAGGGAAAAGATGTGGCAGTCTCTTTACATGACAGTTTATAGCCTTAAAATCCCTGTGGGGCAGTTCTCCTCTGTCCTGTAGCGTCCCTATGAGATGGAATTCACTCAGTGGCAGTAGGTTTTGGTAAACTTCCAAATTAAGGCATCAACTATTATTGTTTGGTTGTACATAAGCAGCCTCAGCAGATACTCTTTTTTTTTTTTGGTCATTGTAAATATTTCTGTCACACAACTCTCGGCCAGTTTGACTTTTTAACGGGTATACATATTATTGACAGCACTTAAAATAATCTACTGCCCAACTCTACCGTTTGTCAATGCAATTTTTCCATCACCGTAAACTGAAATTCAGTGCTTCATAGCAATAATCTCCCCTTCCCCTCTCCCTTCTGCTACTGGTAGCCACTAATAAATTTTGTTCTCTATACATTTGCCTTTTCTTGTCTTTTATATAAGTGACATCATACAATATTTGTTCTTTTATGATTGACTTATCTCACTCAGCATAATGTCTTCAAGTTATATCCATATTGTAGGAAGTATCAAGATTTCATTTCTGTGACTGGCTGATTAGTATTCTATCTGTTGGTGGACATTTAGATTTTATCTACTTTTAGTCTCTTGTGATTAGTGCTGTTGTGAACATTGATGTACAAGTTTCTGTTTTGAGTCTTTGCTTTCAAGTCTTGTGGGTATATAGATAGTCTCCAAATTATGATGTATTCGAGTTACAATGAACCAATTTATGACTTTTTGTTTTCTTTTCTTTTTGGTACATTTTATTATTAGTGTTGTTGTTGTTTTCCGTCGAGTTGGCCCCGACTCATAGGGACCCCTCCTTGGGTTTCCGAGGCAGTATGAAAGTAGGATTGCCCAACCTTCCTTCCGAGGAGTGGCTGGCGGGTTTGAACCACCAGCCTTCTGGTGAGCAGTCAAGTGCCTTAGGCACTATGCTACTAGAGCTCCTTTATTATTAGTAGTAAATACTATATACAGTGTTGCAGTGCTTAATTTGCTGATGTTATCATTTCCAGATGTTTACCCACAGACTTTCAAAGACTGGATTTTTAAAGATACCAATAATAAGAAGCAATAATAATGAAAACTTAAAAAAAAAAGAAAACAGAGCGACTTTAAACTTACATCAGAAACAACTTACAGATAGTTCCCAACTTGCAACAGAGTTTTGTTGTGATGACTCTGTCATAAGTTGGTTCTTACATAAGTTGAATACCTCATTTTTCTGTTCTTTTTCTTTTTTGTTGCCTTTTATTATCATTATCTTTGTAAATCCAGTCTTTATTTCTCCTTGATGGTTGGGCAGATTATATATAAACTTACAGATATTTATTTTAATACATACATAAAAAATATACAGATCATAAAAATTTACTTTAGTGATGAGGAAGAGTTGAGTGACGTTGGCATTTTCTCATTAGCAGTAATAATTCTACTTGTGAAAAGTTGTGGATCATCTGTATTATTCCTGTGAATAAGGATGGCATTTCTAATCAGAAAATTAGTGAGAGTAGTGTGTATGGTCCATTTCTTTTTTTCTTCATGTATTTTGTGATTACACATCATTGCTTCCCAAATCTTCCTATTGACTTTCACAAAGGGATCAGCATATGGGTTTAAGCAATGGAAGTCCTTGATTTAGTTTAGAAAACTAAATCTATACAGTAATTTGAACAGTAAATAGTAAAATTGAGCATATGCAAGTGAACATCTGAGAATGATAACATCAGCAAATTGTGTGCTGCATCTTTGTATATTGTTTTTGTTATGTGCCTTCGAGTCGTCTCTGACTCATAGCGACCTTATGCACAACAGAGTGAAACACTGCCCAGTCCTGTGCCAGCCTCACGATCCCTAATATACCTGAGACCATCACTGTAGCCATTGTACCAATCCATCTTGTTGAGAGGTTTCCCATCTTTTGTTGACTCTCCACTTCACCAAGCATGATATCCTTTTCCACAGAATGGTCCCTTCTGACATGACCAAAGTAGGTGAGACAAAGTTTGGCTGTTCTCGTTTCCAAGGAGATTCTGGTTGCACCTCTTCTAGGACAGATTTATTAGTTCTTTTAGCAGTCTGTGGTACTTTCAGCATTCTTCGCCAACATCACAACTCAAAAGCATCGACGCTTCATTGGTCTTCCTTATTCATTGTCGAGCTCAAACATGCATATGAGGCTTGAGTTAGGTGCATCGTAGTCTTCAAGGAGATGTCTTTGCTGTTCAGCATTTTAAAGAGGTCTTTTGCAACAGGTTTGCCCAATCCAATATGTTTTTGATGTCTTGACTGCTGATTCCATTGGCATTGATTGTAGAACCAAGTAATATGAAGTCTTTGACAACTTCAGTGTTTTCTCCACTTACTGTGATGCTGCTTACTGGTACAGTTGTGAGGATTTTTGTTTTCTTTATATTGAGGTGTGATCAATATTGCAGACTGTAGTCTTTAATCTTCATCAGTAAGTACTCCAAGTGATCCTCACTTTCAGCAAGCAAAGTTGTGTTGTCTCTGCATATCTCAGGTTGTTAATGAGCCTTCCTCCAATTCTCATGCCATGCTCTTCATATGGTCCAGCTTCTCAGATTATTTGCTCAGCATATAGGTTGAATAAGTATGGTGAAAGGATAGAACCCTGACACACTCCCTTCCTGATTTTAAACCATGAAATATCCCCTTGTTCTATTCAAATGATAGCATCCTGGTCTTTGTACATGTTCCTCATGAGTGCAATTAAGTATTCTGGAATTCCTGTTCTTCTCAATGTTTCCATAATTTGTTATGATCCACACAATCAAATGCTTTTGCATAGTCTATAAAACACAAACATCTTTCTGGTATTCTTTGCTTTGAGCCACGATCCATCTGATATCAGCTGTGATATCCCTCGTCCACATCCTCTTCTAAATCCAGCTTGCATTTCTGCAATATGTGATAAGATATACCAAAAATAAAGATGTTTTGTAAGAGAGGTTCATGATAACTTTGTAAGTTAGGGACTACCTGTATAACTGTGAGTGGAATTGTTGAGTCATATGGTAGTTCCAAAAACGGCAAGGAGGCCACATCTTCTGACTCGAGGAAGACAGGATTACCAGCAGTAACCCAAGGCCTATTCCTACAAGGCCAGACATGCTGCCTCCCTCTAGCCCTTTCTCCAACCCTTCCTCCAAAGCACCCACCACCTCTCTCCTGGGTTCGATAATTCGCTGCAGTGGCCACACAGAACTCACAGATTATGGAGTTTACTAGGGAAGCACCAGGCTACAATTCAAGT
>NW_006921591.1:16369464-16379203 GCF_000298275.1 Orycteropus afer afer
TGAGAGAGAGTGGGAACCTCCGAGAACATTGTTTTGTGCCACTTCCAACAGAAATACTCCAGGTGGACGACTTTAGCAATCAGGATCTCCTCAGTTGCTAATAGCAATTCCCACCTTGGAGTTTACAAAGACTTATGGGTAGAAAAGCCACACTAAGTAATTTACTACACTGCAGTAGTTTTATTTTTAATTTTTTTAGGAACTGTCACACAGTTTTCCACAACAACTCTACCATTTTCCATTCCTGTCAGCAATGGCTAAGGATTTCAATTTCTCTACATCCTTGGCAACATTTATTGTGGTTAAATTTGTGTGTCAGCTTGGCTGGGCCTGGTTGAGTGGCTGGGAGCTGGTGCTAGTTATTCCTCATGATGAGACTGGCAATCAGCTCCATCGTGGGATCTACCACAAGCAGCTGAGTAGCTGCTTTAGGGATGTATTCTGCTTCCCATATATAAGAAACAGCTTTGGGAATGGTCTCTAGCTTATGGCACGCTTAAACCCTGCATGTAGCCATGTCATTGTTCAGTAGCCTGCCATGCTCTGCCGACTTTGGGGACTTTCAATGGACTTGAATTAATGACCTCCCGTGTGGTTTGATAACGTCAGGACTATGCCCTTTTATTTGTCGACCTTGGGCTTGTTAGCCTCAGCAGCCAGTAGCTGCCTGAGTGAAGAGATGCCTCTAGTTTCATTGGGCCGGAGCAAGAGGCAGAGCTGAAGCCCAAGGTTGAGGGGCTTTCACCCAGCCCTTAGAGCCTGGCACTTTGAACTCGGACTTCTAGCCTCCTAAACTGTAAGAGAATAAACTCCTGTTTGTTTAAGCCATCCTATTTGTGGTATATTCTTGTCAGAGTGGCAGTAGGTAACCAGAAAAATTTATTTTATGTGAGAGTGCATTATTGGCAGGACTGCAGGAGATTGACACACATTGAAATCAATGCAACTGGCCACTTTGTTTAAGCAGGGCACAACCATGTTTGAGTGGGTTACCACTATGTTTGAGTGGGGCAACACCGCTTCAGACTGTGTTCACATTCTGAAGGCAAAGATTTGATTGCTGTGCAATGCATAACACTGCCCTTCTTCTGTAAGAGGAAAATTAAGTTTCTAGGTAAGCTTTCACATGCATTTTTTCCTGTTCCTCCTATCTTTCTGGTTCACTGTAAAGTTTAAAAATTCAGGTGTGTTCTAGTAATGCTTCCTTGTCCATGACTGAACTGGGCAGATCTGGTTCAAAATGTAATAAATTCTTAAAGAGATATTTAGGAGCGGATCTCATTCATAACATGAAGACTGCCTGTAGGTAATCCGTTATTGAAGGTTAAGCCTGACAGTGTTGCCCTCCTTGTGCATTAATTTTTGGTTGTTGAGCCAGCCTTGGGTTCCTGCAGAAAACACTAGTTGGCTATAATATATTATCTTTTGTGCATATCTCTGACTTTGACTTGCTGATAGTTTATGGAGGACTTTTTTGTCTATGTTTATGAAGGATATTAGAATGTAGTTTTATTTTGTAATATTTTGGCCTGGTTTTTGTCTTTTTTTTTGGAATTAGGGTAATGCTAATCTCATAAAACTGAGTTAGAAACTCTTCCCTCCTCTTATATTTTCTGGAAAAGATTGTGTAGAATTAGTATAATTTCTTCCCTTAATTGTTTGGTAGAATTTCCCAGTGAAATCATCTATTCTTAGAGTGTTGATTGTTGGAAGGTCTTTAACTACTAATTTAACAGCTTTAATAGATATATTAGGAGCCCTGGTGGCACAATGGTTAAGTTCTTGGTTGTTAACCAAAAAGTTTGCACTTGGACCCCACCAGCTACTCCATTGGAGCAAAGACTTGATGATCTATTTCCATTAAAGATGGGCCAGTTCTACTCAGTCATATGGATCATTATGAGTTGGAGTCAGTTCATCGACACACAACAGCAGCAGCAATAAGCCATACCAAACTCACTGCCCTTCAGTCGATTCCAATTCATAGCGACTTCTCCTTGGATTTCTGAAGTGATACCTCTACGGAAGTAGATTGTGCAGTCTTCCTTCCGAGGAGTGGCTGGTAGGTTTGATCCATCAGCCTTCTGGTTGGCAGTCAAATGCTTTGGCACTATGCCACCAAAGCTCCATTAACAGTAACAATAATGTCTTTTTTTTTTTTTTTTTTTTTACTTGAGTGAGTTCGATAACTAGTAATTTGGTAATAGGTCCATTTCATCTAAGTTGTTAGTTCTATGGATATAGGCTTGTTTATGCTGTTTCTTTATTATTGTTTTCATGTCTGTAGAGTCTGTGTTGATGTCTTTCATTTCTGGTACTGGTATTTTGTGTCTTTTTCTTTTTCACTCTGGCTAGAAGTTTATCAATTTTGTTGACTTTTTTCAAATAACCAGGTATTGGTGTTACTTATTTTATAGAGATGAAATAATATAAATTATATAATATAAAATTAGCCATTTTAAAGTCAGTAGTTTGGTGATGTTAGGTACATTCTAACAGTGATGTACAACCAATACTTAGTATGTAGTTCTAAAACATTTTCATCACTTCAAAAGGAAGTGCTATAACCATAAATCAGTATACCTCATTTCCTTTGTTTCATTTTTTTAAAATGGTTTTTCTCCTCAGCTTCATTAATTTCTTTTTCTTCTATTATAATTTTTTTCTTTCACTTGCTTTGGTTTAACTTATTCTACCTTTTATTTGTTTGTTTTTTAAATAAGTATAGATTATTGACTTAAGGTCTTTATTTTCTAGTATAAGCATTTGATGCTCTAAATATCTCTCCAAAGCACAGCAGGAAAGACAATATAAATGGGACCTCATAAAAATTAAAAACTTTTGTTTATCAAATAACATTACAAAAAACGCAAAAAGAAAAGCTACTGACTAAGAGAATATCTTTGGAAATCATATATCCATTAAGAATAAGATAACCATAATATGTATAAAACTTAAGCAACTTAACAACAAAAAGACAACCCAGTCCTAAAATGGGCAAAGAACTTGAATAGACATTTCACCAAAGAGAACATTCACATGGCCATGAGACATGACAATTTACTCTGCATCATTAGCCATTAGAGATGCAAATTAAAACCACTATGAAGTATAATGTCATTCCCACTAGAATGGCTGTGATTAAATAAATGAAGTAAGTTGATGAGAATATGAGGAACTTGGAACCTTATTGCTTGTGGGAATGCAAAATGGTACAGTTACTGTCAAAAACTGTGGTGGTGGTTCCTAAAAAACTAAAAATAGGACTACCCAGTGACCCCACAATTCTGCTCCTAAGTATATACGCAAAAGACTTGAAAGCGGAGACTCAAACAGAGACATTTACACCAGTGTTCATTGTAGCACTGTTCACAGTATCCAAAAGATGGAAACAACCTAAATGCCCATAGTGGATGGATAAACAAAATGTGGTACATACATACAATAGAATACTACTCAGTCCGTAGAAGAAATGAAGTCTTGATGTATGTTACAATATGGATGGAGCTTGACAACCTTATGCTAATCACAAAAGGACATACACTGTATGACCTCATGTATATAAAAAGACAATAAAAGACATGTATAGAAACTAAAGTTTATGAGTAGTTACTAGGGGCAGGAAGGAGGAAAAATAGGGTGGTTAATGGTAATGGGAATACCTCATAGATTAAAGGAAGGTTTGCATAGTTGATTATTGCAATTACTCTCAGTAAGTTGTACACCTCTCAAGAGTTGAAGTAGCCACAGTTGTGTAATAGATATTTGTAGTTACGTAGTGCTGCTATAACAGAAATACCACAAGTAGATGGGTTTAACAAATTAATTCTTTCACAGTTTAGAAGGCTAGAAGTCTGAAATCAGGATGCTGGTTTTAGGGGAACATCCTTTTCTCCTTTCAATATCTGTGGGCCTGGAGTTCCTTAGAGATGTCCATGTGTTTTGATATCATTCTTTCCTTGGGTCTAGGAGGTTCTCAGCAGAGGGTCTAAGTTCCAAAGAATGTATTTCACTCTCTGCTCTTTGTTCTTGATAGTAGTAAGGTCCCTCCCTACTCTGTTCCTTCTCTCTGCATTTATTGCTTTTGTTGTTGTTGTTGTTATTATTATTGTCTATGGAATAAAAAGTGTGACACTCTTTTTCATATTGGATAGTTTTATTGGTTTACCTTCAAGTTGACTCTCATTTGTTATACTGCTGTTAAGCCCATTCATTGAATTCTTTATTTTAGATATTTTTCAGATCTAAAAATTCCATTATATTCTTTTTATAGGTTTTTTTTTTTTTTTGCTGAGAATTTCTATATTTTCCTTGATTTAAAGAAAGTTCACCTTTACCTCACTGAGGATGATTATAATAATTGTGTTAAAAAATCTTTGTCTGATGATTACAACATTTGAGTTGTCTCAAGATTTTCATTTGTTGATTATTCTGTCCCTTGAGTATTACTCAGGTTTCCTTGATTCTTTATGTATAAAGTATTTTTTTTTTTTTTTTTTTAACTTGTGGTGAAAACATACACACCAAGACATTCTCCAGCATAACAATTTCCACATTTACAGCTCAGGGACGTTGATGGCATAATTCATGCTGTGTCACCATTGTTGCTATCCTTTTCCAAAACATTCCACCACCATTAGCATAAACTCAGTGCCCTGCAAACAGAGGCTTCCCCTTTTCCCTCCCTCCTATCCCTAGTAATCACTAATGATTTTTTTTTTTTTTTCAACCTATCTAGGAATTTTCCCTCCCCTTCCCTCCTATCTCTGGTAACCTTCAAAGGGAGTTTCCTTCCATGTGTAAATCTTTCCTAGACTTTTTACAATAGTGGACTATTATAGTATTTGTCCTTCTGTGATTATTTCACTCAGCATAATGTCCTCCAAGTCATCCACGGTCCATGGTATATGGTGTTTTGCAGATTTTACATTATTCTTTAGGGTGCATTAGTACTCTGTTGTGTTTATGTACCACAGTTTGCTTATCCATTCCTAGGTTGATGGGCACATAGGTTGTTTCCATCTCTTTGCTATTATGAATAGTGCTGTGATGAACATGAGTGTGCATATATCTATTCCTGTCCTGCCTCTTACTTCTTAGGATATATACCTAGTAATGGGATTGCTGGATCAAATGATATTTCTATTTCCAACCTTTTAAGGAATCGCCATATTGTTTTCCACAATGGTTTTATCATTTTATGGTCCCACTAACAGTGTATGAGAGTCCCAATCTCTCCATATTCTAACCAGCACTTATTCTTTTCTGTCTTGTTGAACTTTGCTATTAGTGCTGGGGTGAGAGGGCATTTCATGGTTGTTTTCATTTGCATCTCTCTAATGGCTAATGATTGTGAACCTTACCTCATATGTTTTTGGCTGCCTGAATATCTTCTTTGGTGAAGTGTCTGTTCATGTCTTCTGCCCATTTTTCAATTGGATTCTTTGTCTTTTTGATGTTGAGGATTTGGAGTTTTCTATAAATTTTAGAGGTAAGTCTTTTGTCCAATAGGTTATTGCCAAATATTTTTCTTACTCTGGACGTTCTTTTTATTGTTTTGGAGAAGTCTTTTGATGCACATAAGAATTTAATTTATACAAGGTCCTGATCATCTAGTTTATCTTCTGCTGTTTGTGCATCTTGGGTTATGCTTGATAGTCTATTTATGTCATAAAATAGGGTCCCCCAAGTTTTTCCCTATGTTTTATTTGATGAACATTACAGTTTCAGGTTTCACATTTAAGTGTTTGATTCATCTGGAGTTAGTTTTTGTGCATGATATGGAGTTAGTTTTTGTGTATGGTTAGTTTTTGTATATGATATCAACAAGTATGAATTTGTTGATGCCATTTTGTTACGTGGTTTTTTGTGATATTGCTAAACTTCTTTCTTCCATATAATTTTCTGTGCTGAGCTCATTTTGTTTATGAATCGTGTTATCTCTTTCATTGCTTTTGTTTTAGTATTTGCTAAATATTTGTACTTGTTCTCTTTTTTATTTTGATGCTAAGGTTCATTATTTTTCTTTGAGGTTGTCCTGTGATTTATTATTTTCTTCCCAAGTTTAAAATGGTCTCTTCTATCTTGCGATTGGTCTTGACTTCCTGGCCATTTAGGAGTTCTATACCTCTTTTTGGTTTGTAGTTGTCCTTATTTACCAATTGATGTCTCTGGTTCTCTTTTTACAGTCTTGTAAGCTTATTTTTCTTGGATACTTCTATGAGTGGCTTGGTTTCTGGGTTATATCATTGTTTGTGTTAATGATCAGTTATTGTTTGTTGTTGTTGGTTCTTACCAGAGGATTCCCTTTAGCACCTCTTGTAAGGTTGGTAATGTTTTAACAAATTTCCCTAATTTCTGCTTTTCTAGAAATCTCCTGATTTCACCATCATATCTGAGGGACAATTTTGCTGGGCATATAATTCTTAGTTAGAAATTTTCTTTGACAGTTTTGTGTATACCATCCTATTGCCTTTTTGCCTGCATGGTTTCTGCTGAGAAATCCAAGCTTAATTTTATTGACTGCCCTTTGTCAGTAACTTTTTGTTTTTCCCGTGCTCCTTTCAGGATTATTTCTTTGTCATTGCTTTTAGTGAGTTCGATGATGATATTTCTTGCTACTTCTCTTTTGGGGTCTGTCCTGTTTGAGGTTCGTGAACCTTCTTGAATGGATGTATTCTCATCTTTCATCATTTTAGGGAAATTCTCTTCCAACAAATCTTCGACCATTTTCTCTATAGTTTTGTCTCTTCCTATTCTGAAATTCCGATTATGTGTAAGTTATTCATCTTGATGGTATCCTGCATGAATCTTAGGTTTTCTTCTTTTGTTTTGATCTTTTTCCTGATAGATTACTTAATGAAGAAGTATTGAGGTATTTGTCTTCTATCTCATTAATTCTATCTTTCATTGCTTCAGTTATAGTGCTTTGCCCATTCAATGTATTATCTCTTTCTGAAATCTTAGTATTAATCTTCAGTATAATTTCTGTTTGTTATATCATTTCTGATTTTGTGTTCATTTTGTCAATTTGTGCTCATATTGTTTTCCTAAATTGTTATAGAGTTTTTCCTGTGTTTTCCTTAATTTTGTCAGTGTTTTCCTTGATCTTGTCATTGTTCTCATTGATCTGTCTCTCAGTCCTTTGAAGGTAGCCAAATATAATTCTTTTGAATTTCTTATCAGGGAGTTCCATTGCTGCTGTTTCCTCAAGGATGTTTTTTTTTTTGTGTGTTTGTATCCTGGTCCCTTGTGTGTACTGCTTTATCTTGCTTATTTTCGTGTACTGGGATGGTCAGGTGTCTCTGAGACATTGTGATGTTGTTGTATTTATGTTTAATTTGTGGTTGTATGTTGGTGTGATTCACTCAAGATTTTTTTTTTCCCCCTTTATTTTCTTTTGGTATATCTCTGTGAGCGGAGTACTGTGCTCCTATATTAGTAGTTGGTAGCACTTAGGCACTCACCACCTGTCTCCAGGTGGGTATGATAGAGTATGAGATTGTGTGCACAGATCTCGGTCAGCTGTTTATAAAGAGCAGTTGAGGGTGATTTGAGTTGATATTGGCTGCTGTCATTGGTCAGTTGGTGCAAAAGCAAGTGGTGTCCCTCACTTGGTGGGGTTGCAGGAAGTGCAGGTATGGTTGGGTTGTGTTTGAATGGTTACTGTCTCCTACGCAGTTAGACAAAAAATATTTGTAAAACCACCAAGAAAATAAAAAGAGAAGAAAACCTCAAGTTGCATCCACAGGCTGGAGAAGAAAGCATTTTAAAATATGCTATCAAAGGGTAAAAGAAAGATATTGAGAAAAAGAGAAAAAAAATGCCATTATATCTGGGAAGGGAGGAATGATGGAGCAAGCATAAAGGAATATCAAAGAAAAAATGGGAAAACTGCAGAAAGAAAAACAAGGGCTGGGAAGAACTGAAAGAAGGAAAGGAAGAAGGGAACCAGGAAAAAGGAAGAAGGGGACAAAAGAAAAAAGAACCAGGTTTGGAAAAAAGAGGGGGGAAAGATACAAAGGGAGAAAATAAAAAGAATAACTTAAAAACAAACAAAAGCAAAAGTGTTTGAGGTGGGGCATGGCACCCAGGCTCTCTGTTAGGGCACAAACTGCGATGCAGTTCCTGCTGGTCAAGAAGGTGGGTGGAGGCAGGGGATGGCCACACTTCTGTTCACCAGGAGGGTGTGGGGTATAAAAGTAATAAGGGAAATATTGTACCCTTCTAGTCGTCAGGATCCACTGTGGATGTTTGTGCTGTTTTGGCAAGCAGAGCCTGTTCTTAGCTTGCTAGCCAGGTAAGAATGCCACTTGCATATATTCACAATGACCACAATGCTTGCAAATATTTAAATGGCTATACCCGCAGGACAGCTTCAGGCAGTCCATGGGTCTGTTTGTCTCCTTCTTCACTGTTTTCCTTTCTGGTTGTCAGGCACCAATGCAGTCTTTGCCCATGCAGTCCTTGTTGAGCAGAGCCAATTCTTAGGTTGCCACTGGGACGAGCTTGCAGATATTCAAAATGCCTGTGTCCTCAGGACAGCTGGCAGTCCCCAGCTGTGTTTGTCTACTTCTTCACTGTTTTCTTTTGTGTTTCTCAGGCGCTAGCGCAGTCCAGTCCAGTCCTTGCCCATATAGTCTTGGGGAACAGAGTTGATTCTTAGGTTTCTACTGGGATGGTCTTACAAATATTCAAAATGGCTATGCCCTCAGGAGGACTGACAGTCTGCAGCTCCATTTGTCTCTTTACTCACTGTTTTCATTCAGGTTCTTCTACTAGTTGGTATTTAATCCACTTCTTTATCCTTCTCTTTAGAGCTCAGTGTTCCAGGATCGTCTTATTTATCAGTTTCAGTTGGTTTCTTGTTCCTTTGTTGCAGAGGTCTGTGTAGCTAGTCTCCCTGTTCTGTCATCTTGCTGGAACTCCTCTCAAGTAACTTTTTATATCCTCGACTTGTTGTATCCTCGACATTTTGAATATTATGAGATAGTGTCCTGTTACAATCCTTTTGATAATGTTTGTTGTTGTTTTAGCAGGGTATCAAACTAATGTTTAACTTCTATCTTACGTTCTCCATTAGGCACTCACCACCTATCTCCAAGTGGGTGTGATTGATAGAATATTAGATTGTGTGCATAGATCAGCTGTTTATAAAGAGCAGTGGAGGGTGATTTGAGTTGATATTGGCTTACGTTCATACATTTCAGGAGGTGGCATATGATCAAGAACCAATGGGATTGAAGGAAGAAGTCAAAGCAGCACTGAGGGAAGTCGTAAAAAACATAACTCCAGGAATTGACAGGATACCTATTAAGATGTTTCAGCAAATGCATGCCACGCTAGAGGCACTCTCTCGGCTATGCCAGAAGATTTGGAAGACAACTACCTGGCCAACAGCCTGGAAAAGATCCATATTTGTACCTATTCCAAAGGTGATCCCACAGAATGTGGAAATTATCAAACAATATCATTGATATCACACCCAAGTAAAATCTTACTGAAGATAATTCAAAAATAGTTGCAGCAGTATTTTGACAGAGAACTTTCAGAATTGCAGGCTGGATTCTGAAGAGGACGTGAAACAAGGACTATCACTGCTGATGTCAGATGGATTGTGGTACTTTGGTTTGTGTGTCAACTTGGCTGGGCCTGGTTGAGTGGCTGGGCAGCTGGTGGTAGTTATTTCCCATGATGAGACTGGCAATCAACTCCATGGTGGGATCTACCACAAGCAGCT
>NW_006921591.1:16379303-16397877 GCF_000298275.1 Orycteropus afer afer
TGATGGTTATGTTTTTGTGTCAACTTGGCTGGGCCTGGTTGAGTGGCTGGGCAGCTGGTGGTACTTATTCCCCATGATGAGACTGCCAATCAACTCCATGGTGGGATCTACCACAAGCAGCTGAGTAGCTGCCTTTGGGATGTGGTCTGCTTCCTGTATATAAGGAGAAGCCTTTGGGAATGGTTTCTAGCCTGTGGCATGCTTGGACCCTGCATGTAGTTGTGTCCTTGTTCAGCAGCCTGCCATGCTTTGCTGACCTTGGGACTTAAAATGGACTTAAGTTAATGGCTTGCCATCTGGTTTGGTAATATTGGGACTGTGCCTTTTTACTTGTCAGCCCTGGGGCTTCCCAGCCTTGTGGCTTCTCAGCCTCAGCAGCCAGCAGTTGTCTGAGTGAAGAAACGCCTCTAGCTCCAGTGGGCCGGGAGCAGGAGGCAGAGCTGGATCCCAAGGTTGAGGGGTTTTTACCCAGCCCCTAGAGCTTGGCACTTTGAACTTGGACTTAAAGCCTCCAGATTGTAAGAATAACTCCTGTTTGTTAAGGCCATCCCATCTGTGGTATATTCTTGTCAGAATGACACCAGGTAATCAGAACACGGATCTTAGTTGAAAGCAAAGAATACCAGAAAGATGTTTAGTTGTGTTTTATTGACTATGCAAAAGCATTCAATTGTGTGGATCATAACGAATTTTGGCTGACGTTGAGAAGAATGGGAATTCCAGAACACTTTATTGTGCTCATGAGGAACTTGTACATAGACCAGGATGCTGTCATTCAGACAGAACAAGGGAACCCTACGTGGTTTAAAATCAGGAAGGAAGTGCGTCAAGGTTGTGTCCTTTCACCATACTTATTCAATCTGCATGCTGAACAAATAATCTGAGAAGCTGGATTATATGAAGAAGAACATGACATCAGGATTGGAGGAAGACTCATTAATGACCTGCGTTATGCAGATGACACAACTTTGCTTGCTGAAAGTAAAGATGACTTGAAACATTTACTGATGAAGATTGAAGACTGCAGTCTGTAGTGTAGATTACACCTCAGTATAAAGAAAACAAAAATCCTCATAACAGGACCAGTAAGCAGCAGCATGATAAATGGAGAAAAGATTGAAGTTGTCGAAGACTTCATGTTACTTGGCTCTATAGTCAACACCAATAGAAGCAGCAGTCAGGATATCAGGCATCGTATAGCATTGGACAAATCTGTTGCAAAGGACCTCTTTCAAGTGCTGAAGAGCAAAGATGTTTCCTTGAAGACTAAGGTGCACTTGACACAAGCCATGGTATTTTCAGTCATCTCATATGCATATGAGGGCTGGACAATGAAAAAGGAAGACCGAAGAAGAGTCGACGCTTTTGAGTTGTGGTGTTGGCGAAGAATGCTGAAAGCACCATGGACTGCTAAAAGAAGTAACAAATCTGTCCTGGAAGAGGTGCAGCTGGAATGCTTCTTGGAAGCGAGAATGGCCATACTTGTCTCACCTACTTTGGTCATGTTGTCAGAAGGGACCATTCCCTGGAGGAGGGGTATCATGCTTGGCAAAGTGGAGGGACAATGAAAAAGAGGAAGGCCCTCAAGAGTTAGATCTATTGACACAGTGGTTGCAACGATGGGCTCAGGTATAGCAAGGATAGTGGGGCTGACACAGGACTGGGCAGTGTTTCATTCTGCTGTATATGAGGTCGCTATGAGTCAGAGACAACTTGACAGAACTTAACAACAACATATGTTCTCTGGGAAATGGTTCCAATGTTAGTTCAGTTGTCAGAGTCTTTGCTATGCTGTTTGAGTCTTACCTTTGTGTGTACCACTCGGCATTACGCATTTACAGTTTCTCAAAATCATTGCAGTGCCTGTTAGAATGTATTCTGCAAATGTATGTCTTTGGCAGAAGCCTAGAACTTGTCTCTATTCATGATCTTTTTTTTTCCAGGATTTAACCCACACTTTGTGGCTTCATTTGGCCACTTTTACCAGTTACACAGGTCATAAGGATAGAGATCTGGCAGAGTTTTGGCCTCCTATATTGTTGTGCGGTTCTGTAGGAGTGGGCTACTTTGGGATGAAGAGGTGAGAAAAAAGGGAAAAACAAAACTCTAGGGAGCTCACTATACTTCAAATTGTGATTTTTTTTTCTCCCTAGTTTACATGCTGTTAATTACTTTTTAGATTCTCATAGGTAATTGTTTTATGGGTTTTGTCTGTAATTTTTCATTGTAGTCAATGGGAAAAGTGGGCTCTGCTGTGCTTATACTATATTGGCCTGTACCAGGAGTTGATTGTAAACATTTTTAAGACATATTAAAACAAAGCAGGGTTTTCTTTAGTAGTTGTATAGGATTTTTTCCTGCCTACGTACTTGTTTCTATAAAGTGGCAGCTTCTAGTCTGTTGGACTGCTCTTAATAGTCCTCCAACTTTTATTTTGCTTAATACTGATATCCTGTGAATATGTTTTTGTTTTTATAGTTGTGAATAATATTTAGGGCATGCGTCTTAGTTTCATATTGCTGCTGTGACAGAACTATCACAAGGCTTTTAACAAATGTTTATTTTCTCACAATTTAGGAGGATGAACAAACAAACAAAAAACCAAACTCATTAAACTCAGTCAATTCTGACTCATAGCAACCCCTCCTTGGATTTCTGAGGTGGTATCTCTACCTTCTTTACTAAAGTAGTAAAGAAGGAAGGCCCAACCTTCCTTCTCTGGAGTGGCTGATGGGTTTAAACCACCAGCCTTCTGGATAGCAGTCAAATGCCTTAGGCATTATGTTAACAGAGCTCCATTTAGTAGGCCAGAAGGCTGAATTCACTAGCTCTAAGGGAAGGCTTTTTCTCTTTGTTGCCTGGGGGAAGACCTTTGTCTCTTGTAGCTTCTGGTCCTTGGTTCCTTGATGACCTTCAGGTGGCATCTGTCCTCCCTGTTTTTTTGTCCTTGCTTCTGGACCTAATGTCTTTTTTTTATGTGGAAAGTGATTACCTTAAAACACACCCTACATTGAAATGACATCATTAACATAACAAAACCCTATCTCAGATGGGACTAACACACAAGGATGGGGGTTAAAATTTACAGCATATTTTTGGGCAACACAGTTCAATCCATAATATGTTTGTGCAAAAACAGCTTTTTTCATATATCCAAGCTGATATTTTCTTTTATACCTACACTGGAATATGGCTGTCATACTGAGCTGTTTATTTGTAGTAACATCCATTAAGTGATTCTAATCTTACAATTTGGTGCTTTATTATTTATATGAGGAGCTCTGGTGGTGTAGACATTAAGGCCTGTTAAAACCCAATGGGGTCCCTATGAGTTAGAATTGACTCAGTGGCAGTGTTTTTTTTTTGTGTGTGTGTGGATTATTTCTGTAGAGCTTTCACATTTATTTTTGGCTCATTTGTCTATAACTGTGTGAAAAGGCAGGTATTTCTGTTTTGTAGAGAAAGAAATCAAACCCTGGGATTTTGTGGCTTGCACCTGACTACATGCTAAATAAACACACTGCTGTTGAGTCAGACCCGACTCATAGCTACCCCTCCTTGGGTTTCTGAGGTGGTATCACCATGGAAGTAGATTGCCCAATCTTCCTTCTGAGGAGTGTTGTTGTTATGTGCCGTCGAGTCAGCCCCAACTCATAGCAACCCCACCTTGGGTTGCTGAGGCAGTATCACTACGGAAGTAGATTGCCCCATCTTCCTTCCGAGGAGTGGCTGGTGGGTTTGAACCGCTAGCCTTCTGGTTAGCAGTCAAGTGCCTTAGGCACTATGCTACCAGAGCTCCCTTCTGAGGAGTAGCTGGTGGGTTTGAACCGCCAGCTTTCTGGTTAGCAGTCAAATGCCTTAGGCACCATGTCACTAGACTTCCCACATGCTAAATAGGTGGCAGGAGCTCTGGTAGCGTGGTGCCTAAGTCTGGCCATTCAAACCCACCAGCTACTCCTTGTAAGGAAGGTTGGGCTCAGAAACCCAAGGAGGGATTGCTATGAGTTGGTCCAACTAGAGGCATATAACAACAACAATAAATAGGTGGCAGAACTAAGACTAGAGTTGACCCTTCAAACTGGTTCTTTTATGTGTCAGTTGAATGGTTGATCCTTCTCTGTATCTGCTTAGGATCAGTGACACAAATTTAAAGCTTGTTAAAGCTGTGACCATAAAAAATTGGAGATACATAGTCTATGATGCTGTTTTTCTTACATTTTTGTATACATGAGATTTTAGGGATGGGTCATTATAGAAAGCTTATTAGAATTGCCTTACCCTCTCAATTTGGTAAGTCTGTGTTGGGGCCTAGGAATCTATATTTTAATTGAATACACAGGTGATTCTGATGCACATATTCTCTGGCCTCAGAGAAACACAACTGGGAGGGTTGGAGACTGCCTTGGCTTCATTAATGTTCTGTAATTAGCCATTATTTATGGAACATATTTTCCTGTTTGTTCATTGTATATATGAAATAGGACAGAATCAAAATCTATTAATGTTAGAGCTCTGTCAGCACTCAACAACCATGCCACACACCAGGGTACCCAACAGGAGATTTTATTAAAGAAGTGAAAGGGTGCCTGCACTGAGGAAGGACAGAAGAAGAAGAGGAGAAAGAAGAAGAGGAAGAAGAGAAGAAAAAAGAAAGAGGAAGAAGAGAAGAAAAAAGAAAGAGGAAGAAGGGAAGAAGAGAAGAAGAGAGAGGAAGAGCAGGGGAGAGGGTAGTCTTATATAGACCTGGGGTTAGGAGGTTGTACATCAGAGCTGGGGGAAGAGGTCTTAACCTATCAGAGGCTATGTTGCCTTTTAAAATTCGTGCCTTGCAGGAAGCTCAGTTTTGACTTCCTTTAACTGACTTATGACCTTGGGTGGGCCAGCAGGGAATGAAGAAGAACCCGGAAGAGCCATGCAAGATGGCGTGGCATATCTCTATCATTCCCCCCTCTTTGGTTTTTTAAAAGGAAAAAAAAAAGGGGGGGGCCCGCTTTTGTGGGAAAAGGGGCGAAGGTCAATCTCCTGGAGCTGCTTCCTGCTGGTAAGGGGCGCGGCTTCTTTTGAAGTGGGGCCTTCCAGTCTATACACGCACTGGAGTTTGTCTCTTGTAGTACCAAAACCAGTTTTCTTTTGCTTCAGCTTCAGAGATGCTGGGTTGTTTTACCTGGTTGGTGATTTGTAGTATGTAGAGGTCCTTGAAGAAGAGGCTTCTAAAGGTGTCAACTGGACATGTTTGGCATCTGGTGTTCTGGGACCTGTAAGACAGGCTGGGTTGCAACGATTAGGGGAGGGAAGCGAGAACAGGGAAACCTAGGTGGCCAAGGTATCTTATTAGTTGGGTGGTCTCCACGAGTGCAAGGGAATCTCTTCCAGGTCTTTGACTTGAAGGATCATTTGGTTTGCTGTCTGTCGCAACATTTGGGTAGATATCCGGCGGACCTGTGATTGAATGAAACAGAGAACACAGGGGGCGATGGTAACAATCAACATGGTGGAGATTAGGGGGCCCAAGAATGGTAGGAGTCAGGGTAGGGAGTCTGAAAAGTGGGAAGAAAAAGGTGGACCATTGTTAGTGGATAGACGTTGATCTACATTAGTTGCCCTCTCGATGAGTCTTTTGGCTGTATCTTGTACTATACCTGACTGACTTATATAGAAATAACATTTTTTTTTCCCAGACATAGGCAAAGACCTCCCTTTTCTGCTGTTACTAAGTCTAATCCTCTCCTGTTCTGAAGAGTGACCCCGCAAGGGAGTTGAGTAATCTCCCGCAGTTTATTGAAGTTAACAACTTTATGTGAAATAGCCTGTAGGCCTGCTAGGAGGCACTGGAGCATTTTGTCCCTGCGAGTGTGGCCATTCTGCCCAGACTGGGTGTCTGGTTGGTTTTCCCATCCAGGGTCCTGCTCATGAACAGCTTCTGGACCTACTGGCATGGTAGAGTCAGTTACAAGGAGTTAGATTGGTATATTCCCGAGCAGCCCCAAGAACATGTTCCCTTTTTGTCAGAATTTAAAGTGGAGGAAAGAATGACATAAATGTCATGGCAAGTTAAGTCATAGGATTGAGAGAGGTAAGAGAATTCCTTAATGTAGGTGGTGGGATTGTGAGAAAGGGAACCCAGCCGTTTTCAATCTGAGATAAGTTGGTGAGGGAGAAGGGGAATATGGACACAATAACACCTTCAAAGTCAGCCATTTCACATAAGGGACAGAGAAGGGGCTGTTGAGAATGGGTGTGTCTTCTCACTGGGAAGGGTAAAAAAGGATTTCCGGGGAAGTGGTGTCTGGAGATGTTAATGAAGAGGAAGGTGGGGGTGGTGGAGAGGGTGCAGTGGAGTTAACAGGAGGTGGAGATGAAAGTGCCTGTCCTGAATAAGGGGGGTAGTCTATGAGGTGGGAATGAAAGAGATTCAGGTGGGTCAGAAAAAGAGGAAGTTGGGTCCTCTGGTGGATGGGTCTCATAAAAGATTCTTAATCTATATGGACCGAAGCTAACACCGTAATTTTCTTTAAATCCGTTTTGAAAATTTTTGATCATTTATTCTAACACAGTAGGTTTATTGGGGGTACTTCCCATAGTGACAGGGGTGCACACAAAACAAAAGACAAGTCCCGAGGACCTCTCTGATGCCTGGTCGTCCGCCCTTCTTATGAAGGTTTCAGTGGCTCTTTGGCTAAGTATCTCCCTATAAACCCTGGAGCGGAGGGCTAAGCCACAGTTATGCTAATCTGACCTCACATGGAATGCACCTTCAGGCCCATTCAAATTCTGTGATTCTTCGTCTTGGAACTTCACATATATCATTCACACTAAACAGTCACACAGACAGACACCAAACCCAACGAAACTGAATGTGAGCTCTCTACTAGAGCTGCTAGAGGGACTCGAACCCTCTACCCTACCTAATCCGGCCAAAGGGGACTCGAACCCCCGAAGAGGCTGAAGGGGACTCTAACCCCAGAGAGCTGTTAGAGGGACTCGAACCCTCTACCCTACCTAACTCGGCTAAGCGGGGACTCAAACCCCTGAAGAGGCCAAAGGGGACTCTAACCCCAAAGATTTTAGGCTAGGGAAATTGAGAGGGGTTGAGGAGTCTTTAGAGGGGGTTTGGATAGGAGTTTCATGAGTTAGGAGAATTTGGGTGGTATTGCAAGTAAAGTAGAGAAAGAGAGAGAGAGAAACAGGAGCGCAGGTAAAAGAACGTTTGGATGTAGGGAACCTCTGGCCATTTGCCTATGCGGTGACAGAAATGATCAAGAGCAGTGAGGATGTTAAAATCAAAAGTTCCTTGCTCAGGCCATGGAGAATTATTATTGGGGCCAAACAGTATGGCAATAGAAATTTAGGCATTTGAAACATAAGTCCTGAGCCAGCCCCAGGGCATGGAGATTGAGTATGAGACACCCCAGCGGAGTAGTTGGGTCTGGTTTGGAGTGCTGGTTACCCACGATCCCTTAAGTCCCGGTGGAAAGATTCAGTCAGAGGAGCAGTGTCCCAGTCGTTTTGCCAAAATCTTGGAAATGGAGACCGGAAGAAAACAGTGGACATCTCTGCTGTAGTCTTCAGTCTGGAACGGCTATGCCATGGAAAGACAGGGAACCCAGGACGTCCCCAGGGTACCTCAGCCTTTGGAGTGGAAGAAACTCTGACATGAGCTCATGGTTTGTGGACAGAGGCTCTGGAAATGGAACCAGGACTTGGGATCTAGGTGCCCGGGATTGGGAAACTAGTCAAAAATGGGAAACTCACCAGGGTTGGATGGTGGTGGCTGGAGGTTCCTGGTCCACGAAAAGGAGGAGGGGTTAAAGAGAAGTTTTTATTCTGCACCCACAGGAGAGGTTGGGGAATGTTATAAGGGGTCCATGGATGCTTGGTCACACATGGACTACGTCGGCCGTTACACAATCCTGAATTTTTGTTGAGAAGTCCCTGACTACTGATCTGGGGAGGGCCTGTAAATCTTACGGGCTTAATAAAAGGGGCATTTTGGGTAACTACGTAAGAAGTACAATCTGTTGGAGGCTGCAGTTGTATAGTGTAGTTGCATAATTCAGGCAAGAGATGTCCCAATGGGGGGCTTGTTATGTTGCGCTAGAAGCAGAGTGGGGCCTGGAATGTAAGTGTCGGGTAGTCCAGTCCTTTGGAGTTGTGGTAGCTAGGCCTAACCCAAGTATGAGGCCAAGTGCAATAATGAGGATTAGACAGAGGATGCTAAGCGGTGTCAGTGAAGAGAGAGTTTGACGGTACATGAGGGTTTAGGTAAGGAGAGTTAGTTGGTTGTAGCAAGCCCTCGTTGAGCAGGTCTGTAACAATTGGCAGTAACCCCAAAAGACTAGAGTGTGGCAAAGGATACTGAGCTTGGGCTGGAAATTGGGAAGGGTCTTTGAGAAGGATTTTAACAGGGGAGCACTTGGCTATCGAAGGTGAGTGGATGTCCCAGACTTTAGGGTCAACTAGGGTAGGGTCAATAGGCCATTGGGGGAAGGGGGATGGGACTGGATGGCCTGTGAAAGTAAAAGACAGAGGGAGGACGTCGGAGTGCTGGAGGGATCTGGAAATGAAAACTGGATGGAAGTGCCAATTTTGAATAAAATATCTCGACCCAGTAGGGGAACAGGACAGGAAGGGAGGACCAAAAAGGAATGTAAAAATACACGATAGGGGAGTCTGTAGGGGGCGACCTACAGATTGACCTTCTACCCCACTATAGAGGTCTGAGACAGGGAGGAGGGTCCCCAGTACTCTCGTAAAGCAGAAAAACTGGCGCCAGTGTCGATCAAAAAGGCGATCATCCTACCTGCCACGGTGAAGGTTACCCTGGGCTCCTGGGTGGTAATCCGCGTTGGGCCAAACAAGCCAGGGCCTCCTCACAGTTCTTCTGCCGCCAGACTGATAAGGTCATTTGAGGGAGTGGGGGGTCCGGCTACCCGACGGTGGGTGGACACCAGGGGCAGTCGAAACCCCAGTGTCCCTTTTGTTTGCATTTGGGGCAGGGCTTCGTGGGAGGTTTGGGGTTTGGGCATTCACTAGCCCAGTGGCCTTGATCACATTGGAAGCAGGGTCCCGGAGGGTTGGAAGGTCCCCCATTGGGGCGTAGTGGCACGGTGGGATTGATGGCCTGTGCCAACAATTGGTGTTTTTGTTTGGCTCTTATCTCATCTCGACCATTATAGGCTTTAAACACAATTGCGAGAGTTTCAGCCTGGGGAGTAAGGGGACCCCTTTCTAGTTTTTTAGCTTAGACTTAATGTTGGGGTAGGCTTAAGAAAAAAAGTGCATCATAACTAATCTCTGGCCATTAGCAGACTCCAGATCTAGGGTAGTATATTGCTGGAGGCTTTCAATCAGTCTCTGAAGGAAGGCGGATGGATTTTCGTTTTTATCCTGAATAATTTCATTTAGTTTATCATAATTGACAGCTTTCATGACTGCTCAGCGTAGGCCATGGAGTAGGCAGCTAACATACCTGTTTCTGGCGTCAGTACCTGCCTGAGTATTGTAGTCCCACTTTGGGTCTCAATAGGGGACAGCGTCCATGCCTGCTGGGTGATGATTGTGTGTGAGGTGTTCTTGATCTGCATGGGCAGGGGCCTGCTCTAGCACTCTTTTGTTCTCCTCAGGGGTAAGTGAATCGGTTAGGACAACAAAAATATCATGATAAGTTAGCTGGTATGATTGTGTCAGGAATTAAAACTGATAAAGGTTGCAGAATTGGAAGTGAAAGATCCAAGCCTAGACTGAATGAGAGCCAGCTCAGCCATTGGAAAAGGGGTATGGACTTGAACAATTCCCTCAGCACCGGCAGCCTCTTGCAAGGGCGCCATCATGTAGGCAGACTGAGAAATTTCAGGGTCAGATGACTTACGGGCCTTGGAGCAAGTGATGGGTGGAGTCGGCGCGCAGGGAGGGACAGAGGGAGGAGAAGGAGGAGGGGAGGGAGTGGGAGGCTCTTGTGGGCTTGAGGGGGGGATGAGTGAGGAACTAGAGCCTGGGGCGGAGCTGCTTGTGGCTCTCCCCGAATAAGGAGGAGGATCATCTGCTGGTCGCTGGTCGGTCGAGATGGCCGCCAGACTCAAAGGGGAGGGGATTGTTGATTAGCGAGCAGAGGGAAGGTTGATTATGGAGAGAAGAAAAGCCTTGAATGTGGGGAATCTCTGACCATTTTTCTTGGCGCTCACAAATGTTATACAGATCTAGAATTAGACCAGATTCAAGTGAGCCGTTAGGTGGCCAAACGTTTTGGTTGTCCAATTTATATTGGGGCCAAATTTGAGTGGACAAACCTATGAGACACTTGGGCTTTAAATCTAAGCCTTCAAGGTTCCGTAACAAACACCCCAGGGGATAGTCTGCGGGTATAGAGGATCCAGAGCCCATGGTGACCAGAAGCAAGACAAAGGGCGGCGCCTATAATTTAAGACGTCTCTCAAGGTACAGATTGCGCACCTCAGCTTAGGACCCGGTCCTAAGTGTGGAAGCCTAGGCTCCTCGTGGAAGTGTCCAACCACGGGGAGAGGGCTTGAAAATGGGGGCCACACCACCTTCTGAGGCGTCCCTGCAGCGGGTGGGGGCGGAACGGGCAAGTTCCAGACTTGTCCTGATGAGTCCCGGACTCACGGTGGGGAGACACAAAACCTGGTACCCGGTTTGCACTCTGGAGTGGAGTCTTGTTTTTCTAGTCACCAGGACTTAGAACTCAGATACCTGAGCTGTCGTTAGAGGACTTACCCAGGCCGGGGCAAAGGTGATGATTTGCAGGTGGTGTTTGCTGGGAAGGCGCCAGGGAAGATGGTCGCGGGTGCTGGGGGGCAGGTCAGAGTGCCAGGGAAATGGGGGGTTCTGGACCCTCCAATGAGGAATCGGGGGCACCAGCAATCCCACTTCTGACACCAATGTTAGAGCTCTGTCGGCACTCAACAACCACACCACACACCAGGGTACCCAACAGGAGATTTTATTAAAGAAGTGAAAGGGCGCCTGCACTGAGGAAGGACAGAAGAAGAAGAGGAAGAAGAGGAGAAGAGGAAGAAGAGAAGAAGAAAGAAAGAGGAAGAAGAGAAGAAGAGAGAGGAAGAGCAGGGGAGAGGGTGGTCTTATATAGACCTGGGGTTAGGAGGTTGTACATCAGAGCTGGGGGAAGAGGTCTTAACCTATCAGAAGTTTTGTTGCCTTTTAAAATTTGCGCCTTGCAGGAAGCTCAGTTTCGACTTCCTTTAACTGACTTATGACCTTGGGTGGGCCAGCAGGGAATGAAGAAGAACCCGGAAGAGCCATGCAAGATGGCGTGGCATGTCTCTAACAGTTAATCCTAGCTACATTGTTCTTATTGTTCCTCATTCATGGAGTAGGGTTTTCTGTTTAGCATTTTACTATGGCTGAACAAGAAATTAACCTGTAGGTTTTTCATGGGAAGTTTTTACCAAGAGGTTGTCAGCCATATTCAAAACTCTAAGCATACCTCTGACACAGTGTTTCTCAGTTGGGGATAATCCTCCCTATCGCCCTCCAGCCCCCACTGAAACATTTGGCAGTATCTGGAAACAATTTTAATTGTTGTAAGTTGTTCTCTACTTGTATGTGTCTTCTTTTTTCTAAACAGCTTTATAGAGATATAATTCGTATACTACAGAATTCATCCATTTAGGAAATATAATTCAGTGGTTTTTATTCCAGTCATAGAATCACTTCTTGGCCTTTGGTTAATTAAGATCAAGTGTATTATAGTCAGATGTGTACAGCCATCATCACAGTCAATTTTAGAACATTTGCATTACTCCAAAAGGAAACTTTATCTTATACCCATTACCAGTTATTACCCATTCCACCTCCCCAAAGCCCTTATTGTTGTTGTTATCAGTTGCCATCAAGTTGATTCTAACTCAGTATTGACCCCATGCGTGCAGATTGGAGCTGCTCTGTAGGGTTTTCAAGCCTGTGACCTTTTGGAAGCAGATCATCAGGCTTCTGGCTGGGTTTGAACTGCCAACTTTGCTGCTGGTAGTTGAGCACTTAACCATTTGTGCCACCTAGGGACAACTCTGAAGCCCCTGGTCCCTAATCTATTTTCTATCTCAATAGATTTGCTTGTTCTGGACATTTCATATAAATGAAATGTCTTTTGTGTTGGCTTCTTTGATTTGTTGTTGTTGTTGTTATATGCCGTTGAGTCAGACCTGACTCATAGTGACCCCACCTTGGGTTTCCGAAGCAGTATCACTACGGAAATAGATTGCCCCTCTTCCTTCCAAAGAGTGGCTGGTGGATTTGAACTACCAGCCTTCTGGTTAGCACTCAAGTGCCTTAGGCACTGTGCTACCAGAGCTCCTTTTTTGATGTCGCATAATGTTTTTTATGTCTTTCATGTTGCGTTCTGTATCAGCTCTTCATTCCTTTTTATGGCCCTGTAAAATTTTGTTGTATGAATATACTACGTTTTGTTTATTCATTCATCAGGTGATGTTTTGTGGTGCAGTGGTTAAGGCATTTGGCTGGTAACCAAAAGGTCAGCAGTACGGAGCCTTCTAGCCGCTCCATGGGAGGAAGATGAGGCAGTTTACTTCTGTAAAGATTACAGCTTTGGAAACCCTGTGGGGCAATTTTATTCTTCCCTGTAGGGTTGCTACACATTGGAGTCAACTTGATGGCAGTAGGTTTGTGTTGTGGGATTTTTTTTTGCTATTGTGAATAATGCTGCTATTAACCTTTGTATACAAGTTTTTCCATGGAGATGTATATTCAGTTCTCTCTGAGGCTACCATAACAAATTACCACAAACTTGGTGCCTTGAAACAACAAATTTATTATTTCTCAGTTCTGGTGGGCATAAATCTGAAATTAGAATATAAGGAGGGCCATATTCCCTACAGAGGCTCTAGGGAATATTCTGTTCCTTGCTTCTTCCAGTTCCTGGTGGTCACTAACATTTCTTGGCTTGTGCCTGCATCATTCCAATCTCTGCTTCTATCTTCATATAGTGTTCTTTCTGTGGATTGGCCTCTTTTGTCTATCTCTTTTAAGAATATGTGTCATTGGATTTAGGGTTCACCCAGATAGTCCAGGATTATCTCCTCATATCAGTATCCTTAATTACATTTTCCAGATGAGGTAACATTCACAGATTTTTGGGATTATGAAGTGGACATACTAGTTTTATTTGCATTCCCTTAATGACTAAGGGGAGCTCTGGTAGCATAGTGCCTAAGGCATTTGACTGCTAACCAGAAGACTGGTGGTTCAAACCCGCCAGCCACTCCTTGGAAGGAAGATGGAGCAATCTACTTCTGTAGTGATACTGCCTTGGAAATTCAAGGAGGGGTTGCTATGAGTTGAAATTGACTCGACGGTAGTAAGTTTGGTTTTGTTTAATGACTAAGGAGCTCTGGTGGCATAGTGGTTAAAGCGGTTGGCTGCTAACTAAAAGATTGGAGGTTCGAGTGCACTTGCTGCTCCGTGGGAGAAAGATGAGGCATCTTTCTGTAAATCTAATCTGTAAAGATTGGAGCCTTGGAAGCCCTGTTGGGCAGTTCTGTTCTTCCTAAAGGGTCACTCTTTAGAAATTGGAATTGACTCAGTGGCAGTGGGTTTGGTTTAATGACTAAGGGTGTTTATTGGCCATTTGTGTATCTTTGGAGTACTGTGTATTCATATTCCATATTTTATAATTCTTTGCCTTTCTTTAAAAAAAGTATTGTTGCTTTCTACCTTTTTTTTTAAGAAAAAAAAAAAAAAAAGGCCTTCTGTGAGAGGAATGAAGTAGCGAGCTTTCTTATTCCACCAGTCTTGGTTATGGTATCACTAATCAGTTAGCTAATTTTTATTTGAGGTTTTTCTCACGATTACCTTATGTTCTTTTCCTGTTACTCCCACTTGAATTAGAGTCATAAGACTAATTGGGTAACATTCACCTTTTATTCATTCTTTTGAATAGGTAAAATGGAGATTATGTGTTCTTTGAAGGTGGTTACAACTTCATAGGTTGTTAAAGCTATGTCTGGTGACTTTGTGTGTGTAAAATTTTAAACCACTTACTGATTTTCTTTAATGGTTAGAGGTCTAAGTGTTCTGTCTACAGTCTGTTCCTTATTTATTTATTTTGTCCATATTTGTGGTGGTGGTGGTTGTTGTTATGTGCCGTTGAGTTGGACCTGACTCATAGCGACCCCTCTTTGGGTTTCCGAGGCAGTATCTCTATGGAAGTAGATTGCCCAACCTTCCTTCAGAGGAGTGGCTGGTGGGTTTGAACCACCAGCCTTCTGGTTAGCAGTAAAGTGCCTTAGGCACTATGCTACTAGAGATCCTATATTTATGGTGGTACTGTTAATTTGCTTTTTTTTTTTCATTGTTCTTAATCAGTCCTGGTAAAGATTTGACTTTGTTAATCATTTGAATCCATCTGTATGTAATTTTTGTATTTGTATATGGTGAAACTTTCAGTTTAGGTTCCATTCTTTCCTACATATCCAGTTGCCTCATTGCCATCTTATTGAAAGTCTTTCTTTTTTCCACTGCTCTATTATAATAATACTTGTATTTTAATAAAGTTTGTGTCAGTCTGTTTTTGTACTATTTATTTTATTGGTCTCTTGGTGTGTCTTTATGTCAATCTACTTGTTAATCTTAATGATTTTAGCTTTAATAAATCTTTATATTGGGTAGAACAAATCTTTGTTTACATTTTTACTACTTTTAATCATATGAAGTTTATAATCTCTACAGTTACATTATTTGAAGTTCTGTTTTTAGATGTTCTGTTATTGAGTGCAGTTGAGTTAATTGTGACTCATAGTGAGACTACAGGACAGAATAGAACTGCCTTATAGAGTTTCCAAAGCTGTAATCTATACAGGAGCATGTTGCCAGGTCTTTTTTCTGTTGAAGCCGCTGGTGGGTTTGAATGCCAACCTTTTTGTTAGCAGCCAAGGGCTGGTCATTAGAATTTCTAGACATACGTATTTCAGATCTGTAACTCTTACTGTTAATGAATTGATTGCTCTTGTGTTTTATAATTTTGAATTTTTGACCTTGTCTTCAACTAAGTGTTATCTCTGGGAATCATCTGTAGTCTGGGAAAAGGATATATTCCTTGTGAGGTGTTTTTATCTAGGACTACTTTTTATTATGTTGCATATGAAGTGCACTGCTAATAGAAAAGTCAGAGGTTCCAAACCCACCCAGCAGCTCCATGAGAGAAAGACTTGTTGAGCTGCTCCTGTAAAGATTACAGCCACGAAAATCCTGTGGGGTAGTTCTACTCTGACACATGGGGTCACTGTGAGTCAGAATTGACTGATGGCACCTAGCGACAACAATTTTTATCACAGTGCTTTACCTTTGAGCTTCTACAAATAGTAGATCGTATGAAATCAAACTTCATAGCCATGTAAGAATGAGCTTGTGATTACAAGTTTCCCTTGCTATCTGAAAGAAGAGTATTTCTATGAAACCTTTCGTAAGCTGAAATGGTATAAAGTGAAGACACAATTACCGTTAATTTATGTGAGAAAATTTTTTTAGCATTCCCAGACGCCAAAAATAGTCTAAAAAGTCATACCAAATAATACATAAAACCTAAAATAACACTAACATATATTATTCACAGACAATATTTTCAAAGCTGTAGTAGCTTGATGCTGAGCTGCTGAGTGTAGCTGCTGAGTGTAGTTCCTGAGGAAGGAGCTTGTCATCACCACTCTCACTGCTTGGCATGCATGCTCGCCGCAAAAAAGAAAGTCTGCAAAGCAAACGCTGTGTGCTACTTTTGCTTTTTGCCTTTTTTTGTAAAAGCAGAAATCCTCTGTTCTGGTTACTAGTGCCACTCTGGCAGGAATATACCACAAATGGGATGGTCTTAACAAACAGGAGTTTATTCTTACAATTTGGAGGCTTTAAGTCCAAGTTCAAAGTGCCAGGCTCTTGGGGCTGGGTAAAAGCCCTTCAACCTTGGGGTCCAGCTCTGCCTCCTGCTCCTGACCCTCTGGAGCTAGAGGCGTTTCTTCACTCAGACAGCTGCTAGCTGCTGAGGCTGAGAAGCCCCAAGGTTGACAAGTAAAAATGCACAGTCCCGATGTTACCAATGCACACGGCAGGCCATTAACTTAAATCCACTGTAAGTCCCAAGGTCGGCAGAGCATAACAGGCTGCTGAGCAACGACACGGCTACATGCAGGGTCCAAGCGTGCCAAAGGCTAGAAACCATTCCCAAAGGCTTGTCCTTATATACAGGAAGCAGACCACATACCCAAAGGCAGCTACCCAGCTGCTTGTGATTGATCCCACCATGGAGTTGATTGTCAGTCTCCTCTGGGGATTAACTACCACCAGCTGCCCAGCCACTCAACCAGGCCCAGCCAAGTTGACACAGAAACCGAACTACCACATCATCTTTGGATTTCTTTTGCTTAGCGAAAAGAGGTGCTTTTGTTTAAGTCTTTTGTAAAAGTGAAGTGGTGTAAAGGAAACTTTGAAAAAGCAGGGGGTATGAATTTTCAGGGGAGATTTTCCCTCTTTATCCAAACCCCAATAAAGGCACCAAACTGTTTTGTTCTCTTCCTGGGCTGATGGGAGAATTTTTTTTTCCCTCTACCTTTTGACAGTATAAAGTATTATAATGAAATGTGCAAAGACCTAGAGTTAGAAACCAAAAGGGAAGAGCATACTTACCATTTCTCAAGCTGAAGGAACTAAAGAAAAAATTCAAGCCCCCAAGTTGCGATATTGGAGGATTCTATGAACAAGATGCTGAACAACTCAAGAAACATCAAAGGGATGGAAGAAATACGTACCAAAAAAAAAACGTTCAATGTTCAGCCATTTCAGGAGGTAGTATATGATCAAGAACTGATGGTAGTGAAGGAAGAAGCCAAGCTGCACTGAAGGCATTGGCAAGTAACAAGCCTCCAGAAATTGACAGAATACCAGTTCAGATTTCAGCAAATAGATGCAGAGCTGGAAGCACTCACTCTTTTATGATGAGAAATTTGGAAGACAGCTATCTGGCCAACAGACTGGAAGAGATCCATGTTTGTGCCCATTCCAAAGCAAAGTGATCCAATAGAATGCAGAAATTACTGAACAATATCATTAATATCACATGCAAGTAAGATTTTGTTGAAAATAATTCAAAAATGGTTGCAGCAGTACATTGATAGGGAACTGCCATACATTCATGTGAATTCACAAAAGGAGTGGGACTAGGGTTGTCATTGCTGATGTGAAATGGATCTTGGCTGATGGCAGAGAATACCAGATGATGTTTACTTGTGTTTTGTTGACTATGCAAAGGCATTTGACTATGTGGGTTATAAATTATGGATAACCTGGTGAAGCATGGGACCAGAACACTTAATTGTGCTCGTGTGGAACCTGTACATAGAACAATTGGCTGTCATTCCAATAGAACAAGGGGATACTGCATGGTTTAAAATCAGGAAGGGTATTTGCAGGCTTGTATATTTTCACCATACTTATTCAATCTCTATACTGAGCAAATAATCTGAGAAGCTGAAGAACAGCAGCATGATGATTGGAAGAAGACTCATTAACCTGTGATATGCAGATGAGACAACTTTGATAACTGAAAGTGAAGATGGCCTGAAGCACTTACTGATGAAGATCAAAGACAGCCTTCAGTATGGATTACATCTCAACATAAAGAAGACAAAAATTCTCACATTTGGACCAGTAAGTAGCATTATAATACAGAGAGAAAATATTGAAGTTGCAAGGACTTCATTTTACTTGGATCCACAATCAACACTCATGGAAACAGCAGTCAAGAAAGCAAATGATGTACTGTATTTGGCACATCTCCTATAAAAGACTTCTTTAAAGTGTTAAAGAGGAGCTCTGGTAGCATAGTGCTAAGGCACTTGACTGCTCACCAGAAGGCTGGCGGTTCAAACCCACCAGCCACTCCACGGAAGGAAGGTTGGGCAATCCTACTTCCGTAGTGCTACTGCCTCAGAAACACAGGGAGGGGTCGCTATGAGTCAGGGCCGACTCGGGGCTGACTCGACAGCAAACAACAACAACAACAAAGTGTTAAAGAGCAAAGATATCACTTTGAAGACTAAAGTGCATCTAACCCAAGCCATGATAATGTCTTTTCAGTCTCCTCATATGCATGTGAAAGCTGGTGTTGCCAAAGAATATTGAAAAATCCACCGTTGACTACCTGGAGAACAAACAAATCAGTCTTGGAAGAAGTACAGCTAGAATGTTCCTTAGAAGTGAAGATGGCAGGACTTTGTCTCTCATGTTTTAGTCATTTAGTAGGTGGGACCTGTTCCTGGAGAAGGGTGTCATGCTTGGTAAAGTAAAGAGTCACTGAAAAAGGGGAGCACCCTCAATGAGATGGATTGACACAGTGGCTGCAACAGTTGTGGGGATGGCATAGGAGTGAGCAGTGTTTCATTCTGTTGTACATAAAACCAAACCAAACTCACTGCTGTCGAGTCAGATCCGACTCACAGTGACCCCTCCTTAGGTTTCCGAGGCAGTATCACTACGGAAGTAGATTGCCCAACCTTCCTTCCGAGGAGTGGCTGGTGGGTTTGAACTTCCAGCCTTCTGG
>NW_006921591.1:16397977-16435094 GCF_000298275.1 Orycteropus afer afer
GGGTTTGAACTTCCAGCCTTCTGGTTAGTCAAATGCCTTAGTCACTACGCCACCAGAGTAGGGTCAGTATTATTTGAAACCACCACCTGGCAACAACAAACTTTCATTGAGAATGTTGCTGTCAAAGAGTCCTGGCTTTCAGTGGGAAAGTCTTAGTTGTCACTTTACTTTGGCCCAGAGCCTGCTCATTTGTCCCACCTGTGTGTGTTTATAAACTGAATTTCCCTTCTAGGTGGACTCTGGAGCCAGATAACTGAAGGTAGAATGTACATCTTGTCACTTACTACCTATGTGATCTTCAGAAGCCAGTGTACCCTCTCAGTGCCTCAGTTGTTTTTTTTTTTTTTTAAGAGTCTTAATACTACTTACCTCATATGATTGTTTTGATGAGTCAATACATGTGCACTTTGAACAGTGTCTGGCAATAATAAGTATCCAATAAGCATTAGCTATTGTTTGTATTATTAACTTTGTTAGCCGCTTACTCTTATTCCTCAAGAGTCTTTTTCTTTATGAGAAAACTTTTCCACTGACTTCTGTATAAGAAATATTTTCAAGATTTTATCTATGGATACCATTTTCATATTTTACATTTGTATAACCTGACATTTGGTTACCCCTTTGATTTATAAATGAGCGTAGGCAGAAAAAGGACTCTATTTCCACTTCTTTAAATCCCTGCTAAATTTTAAATTATCCATTAGTAAGTAACCTCTTTTTCTTGTCAAAATTAGTATGTTTGGGTTATCCCTTAATTTTATATATGTCTCTTAAGAATCTCTTCTCCTCCTACTTCTTGATGCAAATCTACTGCTATTGTGTATTTTTCATCTAGAAAGATAATCAAAGTCCATAAGGTACTGAAAGGCTTTAGTCACTGTAAAGAACGATCATATATCTTTGGTCTAAACAATATAAAGCTGCTTTGTTCCTATAGTCGTTCAGTCTTACTAACTTGCCTAATCTATGAGATAATAGTATTTTTTCTTATGTGGAAAATAGTCATCCTGTCTATCATCCTTCTTTAGGAGAACATTTTTACAAGTATGAAATTGTAGAAAGGATCTCAGAGATCATCTCATCTCATGGTTTTCAGACATTTAAAAATAAGGATTTTTTTTTCAGTTAAGATACATGTATTTATATTTGACATACATGTAGTTATAGATATCTATATATATCTTGTATGTGTATAAAATGAATCAAGTTAAACTTACTGTGAAACAAGGAGCCCAAGTGTCCAAATTTGGCCCTCTTGGACCTCCCTCCAGTACAGCCGTCCCTGAGTAGCCACACTGAGCCCTAGACATTATACTGTAGTTGTGAAAGTACTGATCCAGTCTACTCCATAGTTTGCACTGGTGAAACTGTGACCTAAGTAGGGAAAAAAAAATTCCCCCAAGACTGTGTATTAATTAGCTAAATAAGAACTCTTAAGTGTTTCCTATTTCCATCTTACCACACTATCTTCCAAATAAAGGAGTCCTTTTGGTACAAGTAGGAGCTGTGGAAGCATAGTGCCTAAGGCATATGACTGCTAACTAGAAGGGTAGCGGTTCAAACCCACTAGCCATTCCTCAGAAGGAAGGTTGGGCAATCTACTTCCATAGTGATACCGCCTCGGAAACCCAAGGAGGGATTGCCATGAGTCGGATACGACTCGACAGCAATGGGTTTTGTGGTACAAGTTAAACACTTGGCTGTTAATCCAGAGATCAGCAGTTCAAACCCGCTGCTGTTCTGTGTGAGAAAGATGTGAGTATGCTTCTGTAAAGGGTACAGCCTTGAAAACCCTAGTAACAGTTCTGTTCTATTTTATAGGGTCACTATGAGTTGGATTCAACTCGATGATGGTGGCAATGGGTTTGGTTTTTGGTTATCTTCCATATTGTTTCCTCCTGTCATAGGTCTCTAGAACTGTAGCTTTAATCTTTTCTACAAACTTGTCAAAAACATCTTTCTTTATACTTGGCCTGCTGAAAAGAATGTTGGTAGTACTTGGTAGTTGTTATTGGCATAAAATCCTAGTGATAAAGCTGAGTAAGTTCTATCAGGAATGACCTCTTTATCTTTACAGAAACTATTAACTTACCAATATGTTAGTTTTTCTGAACATGTATTATCCCTTGTGCTATTAGAGGTTCCTTCAAATGTCTTTTTCTTTCTCTAGTCCTCATGTTAAATAAAAAAACCTGAAGAACTGACAATGCTTGCAAAGGAAGTAAAAGTTATTATTTTTTCAGAGGATGACAAGGCATTTCAACCAATGAGAATTTATTGAAAGTCATGGCTCACTAGGCACAGTTTTTAACAAACATACTGAAAAATAAAAATGATGTGACCAGTTCACTTACTAGCTTACCTGATTAAACAAAATACATTTCCTAGAAGTATTTATCAAATGTATTTGCAGTTAAAAAACAATATGTTTTATACTTAACAGGTCTTAAAAAAAAAAAAAAAAACACTGCTATTGAGTCGATTCTTATTCATAGCGACCCCCACTGGGTTTCCAAGGCTGTAAATCTTTATAGAAATAGATTGCCTCGTCTTCCTCAGAGCAGAGCAGCTGGGGGGTTTGAACCTCTGACCTTCTGGTTAGCAGCCAAATGCCTTCCCCTACTACGCTGCCCCTACTTCCCCTACTACTTCCCACTATGCCGCCAGAGCTCTTTAGCAGATTTTATGACACCCTAAATAATTATTATTAAAAACCAGCCAACCTGTATAGTAAGTAGAAGTTAGCAGACCACTAGTTTTTTATTTTAGGCAGCAAAGGAGAAAAGTATGCTACTGTGTTGAAGTAGATTTCAGCGTTCAGTACAGATACCCTGTTTTAAAACTAACATAGTCCACTTACAATTGTAAAATGTCAATGTTTTTCATACTGTGTTAAATCACTATTATACTTTGTGGGTCAAAGATTAGTTTTGGTTTTCAAAGTAAATTTAATTTAGTACTTCAGTTTCATGCCTTACAAATTCCTAACCTGGGGTGGATGTGCATCACTTCAATTAGGTGTTAGTCACAGGAACAAGATAAAACATAAATAGGATAGTTTAGCTCTGTTGGTGTGGTGCCTAAGGCACTTGACTGCTAACCAGAAGGCTGGCGGTTCAAACCCACCAGCCACACCTTGAAGACTGGGCAATCCACTTCCATAGAGATACCACCTTGGACACCCAAGGAGAGGTCACTATGAGTCACAATGGACTCGATGGCAGTGAGTTTTTTTTTTTTTTTTTTTTTTTTCCAATCCAACACTATCATTGCCAGTAGTGAATTAATATACACAGGTGATTCAAAATAGAAAATAACAGGAGGAAAAAAAATGTGGATGTTGCTTTTTTGAAACAAGCCTGCCCTTAAAGAGTCACTTACTGCTTTTTCTGGAGAATCATAGCTAACTCTTTGAAGGACTGTAACAAATACATGGCTACATGACATACCCCTTAGCTTGAAATTTGTTATGAGGGTTGTAAAGGAGAGAAAAAGAGGGTGGCTAAGACTGAAAAGGCATAGAGTGGAGTGTTTGCTAATACCTTCTCAATGATTGAAAAGCTACAAGATGAATTGTTTCTGTATGCCATTTCATAATTAATTCATTCAAGTAACCAAATATTTATGGTTTGCCTTCTTGGACAGTCAGTGTTCTATCTACTGGAAATTTTAGTAAATATTAGGGTACTTTTTGAGCTGTTTTCTTACTCTTTGTTTTGACCCTGGGCAGGCTCATCTGTCTGTGGCTTCAGTTACCAAATTGATGACTCCTAAACCTGTATTTCTTCTTCTTGAGCAAAAGAATCATTCATTTGTCCACTTACTGTTTATCACTCACAAATATATGTACAGTGACTACAGTATGTTTATCAGCGTTCCAGATTCTACAGCTATGATAGTTAACAAGAATCTTGTTAACTTAAATTTTATTGTGAACAGAAGCAGGAAACACCTAAGTATATATATCTGGTGGTAATAAGTACTAGAAGAAAATGAAGACATGGTAAAGGGTTAGAATAAGATGAGGCTTCAGAGTTACATGATCACTGAGGAGGTGCAGTATAGTAGAGTCCTGAGTGAAGTGAAAGCCAAGTCATGGCAAAGTCTGTGGAAGAGTAGGGAATGAGCTTGTGTGTATGAGAAAGTTACGAGGCTATGGACAGGTAAGAATGTGTAAACACAGATGGATATAAGATTAGTTTTTTTTTTTCAAAAAAAAAAAAACAAACTCACTGCTGTCAAGTCGAATCCGACTTATAGCGACCCCTCCTTGGGTTTCTGAGGTGGTATCATTACAGAAGTAGACTGCCCAACCTTCCTTCTGACGAGTGGCTGGTGGGTTTGAAGTGCCAGCCTTCTGGGTGAGAACTAAATCAAATAGGGACATACTAAGCCTTAATAAGGGCTAAGCATTTTTATTCTTTTTCACTTGGATTTTTATATTCTTTCTACCCTTCCTTCCTTGAATCATAAACTAAAACTAAAACAAAACCTAAAACAACAACCCATTATGATCAGGATGATTCTGACTCATAGTGACACCATAAGGCAGAGTAGAACTGCTCCATAGGGTCTTTAAGGCAAAGCAGAGTGACTAATAGATTCAAACAACTGATACATTGATTAGCAGCCAAGCATGTAACCATTGTGTCACAGGGGTCCTTTGAATCATTGACACTCAAAGTGCTAGGTTTATGAAACTGAACTTATGCTGTTTTCATAGGCTACCTTTTTTCTTACATTGATCCTTATATCACAGAATGGCACCACTCACTACCCAGTTGGCCAGTCCTTGATGTCCCCATCTCCCTAACTTATGGTGAGGTACCTTTTTTTCAATTCTCTCTTTCAAATGAGTTTGTTTCCATTCAACCTCTCTGCTGTCACTTTAGTCTTAAGTCTCTGTAGTCCTTGTTGAGAGTATTATGATTAAAAAAAAAAAAATAAACCCAAAAGCCCATTGCTGTTGAGTAGATTCCAGCTTATAGCAACTTTATAGAACCGAGCAGAACTGCCCCATAGGGTTTCCAGTACTATAATCTTTACAGAGCATGCTGCCATATCTTTCTCCCACAGAGTGGCTGGTGGGTTCAGGTTAACAATTGATGCTAACTGTTGTAACACCAGGATTCCTTAGTACTATGGTAGTCTTTTTTTTTCCCTCACAAACTTAATACTTTAATTATTACCAGTAACAAATTATCTGCAGTATACTTCAAAACTCAGTGTAACTAGCTTGAGTGCCTAAATGAATGAAAGTAGAAACCAGGAAGGTAAATTAGTGCAGTGCCAATATGTTAACCACATCTCTCCTGCTTTCTAAAAGTGTGTGAGATGCTTCTGGTGATGATGCTAATTATGAGGCATTGTCATTAATATGGCAGTGATTTAAAAAGGGACTGTGCTTTTAAGAGCATAGCATTTTTTTAAATATGTTTTCATTGAAAGTTTACACAGCAAATTAGGTTTCCATTTGACAGTTTCTACACATATTGTTTGGTGACATTATTTACATTTTTCACATTGTGTCAGTATTCTCTTTATTTGTATTCTGATTGTTCCATTTCTAGTACTCTAGTTTCCCTGACCTATTCTTATTTTTTTAATTAAAAAAAAAAATTTAAATTCATTGACCATCTGGTTATTGTTGTTGTTGTTGTTATATGCCATCAAGTTGGAACCGACTCAAAGCGACCCCTCCTTGGGTTTCTGAGGCAGTATCACTACGGAAGTAGATTGCCCCATCTTCCTTCTGAAGAGTGGCTGGTGGATTTGAACTGCCAGCCTTCTGGTTAGCAGTCAAGTGCCTTAGCCACTATGCTACCAGACCATCTGGTAGAAACCATTTATTTAGATAGTTTTTTTAATGGAGCACCATACCCATAGGTAATTATTTTATGTATCAATCTGCTATTTCATTAAAAATGACCTGGGGGATAGTTTTAGTTACATTTAAGGAGTATCTCAAGGTGATAGTCTCAGCAGCCATTTAGTCTCACCCGATTCAGTCATTCTAGACTGTTAAAAAATTTGCATTTTTCTCTCACTCCATCATGGTCCATCTTTGTGATTCTGATCAGAATAGTTAGTAGTGGTAGTGTTTAGTTCCGCTCTCAGGATAGATAAGGCTGTGGCTCGTGTAGGCTGTTAACCCTGTAGACTAGTTTTTTGAGACGTTTGTTTCCTTCTTTCTCTTTAGATCCTGACAAGTAGAGCACAATACTTGTATCTTAGATGGCTGCTCTCAGACACATTCTCTTAACAAAATTAAATGACATGTTTTATAATTAGTTATCCTCCTGCTACATTTCCTTCTCCAACTCCAAATTCATAAGAATATTCGTTCTATTGTTGTTGTTGTCATGTGCCAATGAGTCGGACCCAACTTGTAGTGATCCCTCCTTGGGTTTCCGAGGCAGTATCACTACAGAAGTAGATTGCCAAACTTTCCTTAGTGATTGATATCATAAATTTTGTGATTTTGGTGTCACCAGAATTACTAGCACATAATGAAAAAAAGAAAACAACAACCCACTGCTTTTGAGTCGGGTCCGACTCATAGCAACCCCTCCTTGGATTTCCGAGGTGGTATCTCTATGAAAGTAGATTGCCCAATCTTCCTTCCGAGGAGCGGCTGATGGGTTTGAACCACCAGCCTTCTAGTTAGCTGTCAGATGCCTTAGGCACTATGCCACCAGAGCCCTTCTAGCACATAGTGGGCACTCAGTCAACTTTTATTGAGTTTCTTACAGTCCTATTAGAAAGTTATGCTGTTTATAACGTACGTATTTCACATCCTGGACCTTGTTTCCAAAATATTTTGAGGTAATAACCTTCAAGCACATAAATATAGATAAATGTTGGCTTTGTCTAAGAAATACTGAAAAATCATCTGACTCACTTGTTTCTATTAAGCATATCAGAAGTATCAGCATTTTTTTTAAATAAAAGCAAAACAATACTCAATCTGCACAACATAATCCACAAAGAAACTGTTCAGCATCTTCCTTTGATGAGTAGCTACTGAGGTCTTAAAAGCTTGTGAGCTGCCAACTAAGATGCAACTATTGGTCTCTCCCTGTGTGGAGCAAAGAAGAGTGAAGAAAATAAGACACACGGAAACAATTAGTCCAAAAGACTAATGGACCTTGTGAACCTCAGCCTCCACAACTCTGAGACAAGAAGATGTAGATGATGCCTGACTGCTCCTACTGACCATTCTGAAAGGGATTACATTAGAGGGTCCTGGATAGAGTGGGAGAAAAATGTAGAACAAAACTCTAAATCATAAAGAAGACCAAGCTTACTAGTTGGATAGAGACTGATGGAACTTCAAAGACTATGGCCTTTAGTAACCCTTCAGACAACTGAGCTCATTTCCATGGCTCAATTTTCAGTCAAACAATAGGTAGGTCTCCATGGTGAACAATTACACTTGTTTTGTTGTTATGTGCCGTGGAGTTGGACCTGACTCGCAGCGACCCCTCCTTGGGTTTCCAAGACAGTATCACTACGGAAGTAGATTGCCCAACCTTCCTTCTGAGGAGTGGTTGGGGGGTTTGAACCGCGAGCCTTCTGGTTAGCAGTCAAGTGTCTTAGGCACTATGCTACCAGAGCTCCTAACAGTTACACTAGGAAGGTACATATTCTTTAGAAGAATCAACTATTTGAGATCAGAAGGGCAGTGTTTGCCCGAGTTCAGAAGGCAGGTAGGGTTCGGAGAGAAGGAGGAATGGAAATGAGAATCATGGGGAAGAAATGGGAAGAGTGATGTTATGTTACCCTGAGAGAATTATAATCAGGGCAGTGACATGAAAAAAATGTGTATGAGTTGTTCAGTGGGAAACTGATTTGCTCTATAAACTTTTACTCAAAACCTAATAAAAAGTTTTTTTTAAAAACTCAACTTCTTTTTAGTTGATCCTAAAAGTCTGGCAATAAAAATGAAACTGCAAGCAGTGAGACAAACACTGATGTGAGACTGCTTATAGACCAAAGTGGCCAGGTTGTTCTGTAATTGTTGTTGTTGTTGTAATATGCTATTGAGTCGATTTCAACTCATAGCGACCCCTCCTTGGGTTTCCAGGGCAGTATCACTACGGAAGTAGATTGCCCAGTCTTCCTTCTGAGGAGTGACTGACTGGTGGGTTTGAACTGCCAGCCAAGTTAGCAGTCAAGTGCCTTAGGTACTATGCTACCAGAGCTCTTATTTAATATTTTAAGATCCTTCAGTGTTTAGGGTTATTATCTGTTGCTTTTCTATAATCTATTTCTGCTCAAATCCTTAATATATCCTTCCTTCTGCTTGTTGTTGTTGTTGTTATGTGCCATAAAGTTGGATCTGACTCATAGCGACCCCTCCTTGGGTTTCCGAGGCAGTATCACTATGGAAGTAGATTGCCCCATCTTCCTTCCGAGGAGTGGCTGGTGGGTTTGAACCACTAGCCTCTGGTTAGCAATCAAGTGCCTTAGCCACTATGCTACCAGAGTTTAATCCGCTCCCCCTACCCCGGTATCTTAGGGTGGAAGATTGAGTCATTTGAAATCTTTCTCTTTTTTTTTTTTTAATATAGATGTTTACTGTTACCAATATTTCTAGTTTTAGACATTATTAACAGTAGGGTTTGGAAGTCTCCAATCAGTATTGTTAATTTCTCCATTTCTTCTTTCAATTCTTTTTATTTTGGCTTTATGTTTTATGGGTTTTTTTGTTTGGTGCTTCTGTGTTCATAATCTTCCTGAGGAAGGAACATTTTTATCATTATATCTGTAATAGCTTTTTTATTTTGAAGTGTATTTTGTGTACATTTTTTAGCCACTAAGCTTAATGGTTTCTGTTGCATGACATATCTTTCTCTTTTACTTTTTTTGTGTTTTTATGTTTGAATATAAAGTGTCTTCTGTAAACAGCATATAGTCGAATCTGTTTTTTTCTAGTCTTAACAATTTTACCTTTAGATTTTTTGTTAATGTTTCTACACCAATTAATGTTTTTATTGATATAGTTGGAGTTAGGTTTGCCATTTTACTTATTTTCTACATGTCTCATGCCCTTTATTATTTTCTTTTGTATCAAGTGAATATTTTCTTCTGTGACATTTTAATTATTTGTTTTTAAGTTATTTTCTTAGTGATTCCTATAGGATTTAACAGATAATTGTACGGAATACTTTAGTGTTACATCAGCTTAATTTCAGTGAGTTATAGAAATGTTACTCTTTATAGCTCTATTTCCTCTTCCTCTTTTTTATACTATTATTTTTATAACATTTACATCTAAATATGTTACAAACTCAACAATACATGTATAATTTTATGCCTATTGATGAAACAGAATAGAAAGCAAGTATATATTTATAGGCTTTGATATATTAACATTCTAATTTACTGTTTGTTATGTTTATTACTATGAATTCAAGTTTACCATCTGGTATTTTATGCACCTTTGGTCTCACCTACCTCTTTTAAACTATTACTGTCAAATATATGTTTATATGTTATAGACCCAACAATATAATTACGTACATACTGATTTATATAATTATTTTTTAAATCAGTCAAAAGTGAAATTTTTTTTTTAAAGAGAAATTTGCATTTATTATCTCCTTTTAGAATTATATATTTAGCTGTACTGATGCTCTTTGGTTTTTCATTCAGATTTTTGAATTACAAGCTGGGTTATTTGCTTTTAGCTTGAAGAACTTCCTTTAGTTTTTCTTGTAAAGCAGATCTGCTGAGTATTTGTTTATGTGGCAATATATTTCAACTTCATTTTTGAAACATATATTTCAAAAATCGGGCATTTTTATCTCTTTTATTGCTTTGAATGTCATCCCACTGCCTTTGGCCTTAGTTGTTTGTTATGAGAAGTCAACTGTTCATCTTACTGTGCCTTGGACACGTGGCAAGTTGGTTTTATTTTGCTGCTTTCAAGATTTTTCTCTTTGCCTTTCATTTTACTATGATGTTCCTATTTGTGAATATCTGTATTTATGCTACTTAGTGGTTGTTGACATACTTACATTGAATATTTTAGAATGTTTTGTACATTGTTTTCTGCTTTTTTCACTCTGCTCACTTTCTGCTACTCCAATTACTTGTATTAGTGTACTTAATACTATCCCATACTTCTTTGAGGTCTTCTTTCTTTTTCTTCATTCTTTTTCCTTCTCTGTTACTCAGATTACATAAACTCTGTTGATCTATCTTCATGTTTGCTGACATTTTCTTTTTCAAAAAATATTTTATTATGGTTTAAGTGAAAATCTACAGAGTAAATTAGTTTTCCATTTAGCAATTTATACACAAATTATTACATAACATTGCTTGCAGTCCCCATAGTGTGGCAGCAATATGTCCATTTCCACTTTGGGTTCTTCATTTCCATTCAGCCAGTTTTCTTGCCCTTTCCTGCCTTCTTAACTTTTCTTTTGGGCAAATGTTACCCTTTTTATCTCATATAGTTGATTGTTCTGATGAACTTATTCCTCTTGGGTGTTATTGTTCACTTTATAGGACTGTCTTTTATGTGGCTAAGAGATGATCTCTGGGTGTGGCATCAGTTTTGAGTGTCTAAGGGCCATAGCCTCAGGGGTTCCACTAGTCTATATCAGACCAGTAAGCCTGGTCTTTTTTATGAATTTGGATTTTATTTACCTTTTTTCCCACTCTGATCTGGTACCTTCTGTTCTGATCTCAGAATGGTCAGTGGTGGTAGCTGGGTACCATCTAGTTCTTCTGGTCTCATGGCTGTAGAAGCTGAGGTTCTCATGGTCCATGAGTTCTTTGGAGTAATTGTTTCCTTGGGTCTCTGATTTTTTTCACTCTTCATTGCTTTAGATGGGGAGAGACCAATAGCTATACCTCAGATGGCAGCTCACAAGCTTTTAAGACCTCTGCCTCTAGTCACCAAAGTGGGATGTAGATCACTGTCCTTACAGACTATGTTATTCCAGTTGACCTAGATGCCCCCCGAGACTATGGTCCTTACCTCTCAAGCCCAGTATCTCACTCCTGAAAGGTGTTTAGTTATGGCTAAGAGGTTTCCATGACTATGTCCCTTGTGTGTTCTATTTTATACATGGGTGTATTTTGGCATGTACAAATACATATGTAGGAATATCCACTGCCAACCCTGTGTAATGTGAGTGTACTCCCACACACCCTGCCATCCCTGTTCAGCTTACATAACTACCTATATATCCACTTGCTTGTTATTACTGTTGTTGAAGGATTTTGTATATAACAGTATTTACCGTATTGCCTTTAACTCTTGTGTTCTTCCTCGTGTCTTCCTTTGTCTTAATTATTTTATACTGACTTCCCCTTATTGTATATTGCCTTTCCCTTCACCTATGTTAATATGTGTCTACTCTCTAGTTAGTGATTTGCTCTCCCTTCCCCTCTCACCCCTGATAATCTTCAAAGAATAATTCTGTGTATAAGCCTTTTCTTGACTTTTTATAGTAGTGGTATCATACAATATTTGTTCTTTAATGACTGGCTGATTTCACTCAGCACAATGTCCTCTAGGTCCATTCATGTCAGGTGTTTCGTAGTTTTGTTGTAATTCTTCAACATCGAATACTATTCCATTGTGTGTATGTACCATGGTTTATTTATGCATTCATTGATTGATGGACACTTAGGCTGTTTCCATCCTTTTGATATTGTGAATACTGCTGCAATGAACATGTTGTTGTTGTTGTTATGTGCCGTCGAGTTGGACCCGACTCATACCAACCCCTCCTTGGGTTTCTGAGGCAGTTATATGGAAGTAGATTGTCCATCCTTCCTTCCAAGGAGTGGCTAGTGGGTTTGAACTGCCAGCCTTCTAGTTAGCAGTCGGATATATGCACTGTGGGTGTGCATATATCTATTGGTGTCACTGCTGTTAGTTTTCTCAGATATATCTAGTACTGGAATTGCTGGAACTTATAGTAGTATTTCTAAAGAGCTCTGGTGGTGCAGTTCCTAAGGCATTTGCCTCCTAATGGCAGCTCACAAGCTTTTAAGACCTCCTCCTCTAGTTACCAAAGTGGGATGTAGATCACTGTCCTTATGGACTATGTTATTCTGGTTGACCTAGATGTCCCCTGAGACTATGGTCCCTAGCTCTCAAGCTTGGGTTAAGAAGGTTTGGCAGTTCAAACTCACCAGCTGCTCTGTGGAAGGAAGATGGGGCAATCTACTTCTGTAAAGATTTACCACCTCAGAAAACTGGTGGAGGTCAATGTGAATCAGAATTGACTTGATGATAGTGAGTTTGGTTTTTTGGTATAGTATTTCTGTTTCTAACTTTTTGAGTAAGCACTGTAGCATTTTCCATAGTGGTTGTACCATTTTACAGTCTCATCAGCAGCATATGAGGTTCCAGTTTTCCCATACCCTCACCAGCATTTGTACTTTTCTGCTTTTTTGATCAGTGCCATTATTGCTAATGTGAGATGGTACCTCATTGTAGTTTTGATTCACATCTCTTTAGTGGCTAATGTTTGCAAGCATCTCTTCATGAGTTTGTTGGCCACCTGAATGTCTTCTTTGGTGATGTGTCTGTTCATGTCCTTTGTCCATATCCTAATTGGTTTTTTTTTTTTTTTTTTTTTGAGTTGTTGGAGTTTCTATAAATTTTAGGGATAAATCCCATGTCAGATACATCCTTGCCAATTTTTTCCCCAGTCTATGGGTTCTCAGTATACTCTTCTGGTGTCTTTTGATAAGTGTAAGTATTTGATTTTTAGGCCATCCCAGTTGTTTACTTTATCTTTTGTTGTTTGTACATTTTTGTTTTATGTTTACAGTCTATTTATGCTATAAATAAGGGCCCCTAGGTTTGCCCCTATTTTGTATTCTTTGATCTTTATAGTTTTAGGTTTTACATTAAGGTCTTTGATCTATCTTAAATTGGTTTTGTATATGGTATGAGGTATAGATCCTGTTTCATTTTTCTCCAAGTGGATATGCAGTTTTGCCAGAACTGTTTGTTAAACAGACTGTTTCTTCCTCATTAGTGGGTTTAGACCATTTGTCAAAGCTTAGCTGTCCATAGATGGATGGATTTATTTCTGGGTTCTTAATTCTGTTCCATTGTTCTATGTATCTGTTGTTTTACCAGTACTAGACTCTTTACAATGGCTGCATACTAGGATCTGAGATCAGGAAGTGTGAGACCTCCTACTTTTTTCTTTTTCAGCAATACTTTACTATTGCTTTACATATAAAGCATATATACATATAAAGATGGTGAATAGTTTTTCTATCTCATTACAGAGTGTTGTTGAAATTTGGTTTGAGACTGCATTTTATCTATAGATTGTTTTGGGAGTATTGATATTTTCACCATGTTAAATCTTCCTATCTATGAGCATAATATATTTTTCCATTCACGTAGGTCTGTTTTATTTTTTGTAGTTTCCTTTGTAAAAGTCTTTTACATCTCTAGTTAGGTTTATTCCTAAGTATTTTGTTTTTTGTGCGTATGTGTAGGAGACTATCGTAAATAGTATTGTTTTCCTGATTTCCTTTTTAGCGTTCTTTTTGTCAGTGGAGAAAATCTGACTGATTTTTGTATGTTGATCTAGTGTTCTTGTAAATCTTTGGAATTTTCTATTTTTAGGATCATATAATTTTACAAATAAGGATGATTTTACTTTTTCCATACCAATTTGAGTGCATTTTATTTCCCATTCTTGTGTTTTGGCTCTAGTTAGGACTCCCAGTACAGTAATGAATAAAAGTGACAATAAAGGGCTTCCTTGTCTGGTTCCCCTTCTCAAAGAGAATGCTTTCAGTCTCTCCATTCAGAATAATTTTGACTATTGGTTTTGTGCATATGCCCTTAATTATGTTGAGGAATTTCCCTTTTTCCTATTTTGCTGAGTGTTTTTATCCAGAATAAATGTTGGATTTTATCAAATGCCTTTTCTGCATCAATTGATATAATCATGTTTCTTTTCCTTTGTTTCATTTATGAGGTGGATTATATTGATTGTTTTTCTAATGTAGAACCATCCTTCCATACATGGTATGATCCCACTTGATCATTATGATTATGTTTTTGATATGCTGTTGAAATCTGTTGCTAGGATTTGTTGGCTATTTTTATATCTCTGTTAAAGAATATTGGTCTGTAATTTATTTTTAGCCATATCTTTGCCCTGTTTTGGTATCAGGGTTATGCTGGCTTCATAGAATGAATTCAGGAGTTTTCCTTCCTTTTCTATGTTGTAGAATAGTTTGAGTAGGATTGGTATCAGCACTTATCTAATGTTGGTAGAATTCTCCAGGGAAGGTGTCTGTGCTAGGGCTTATTTTGGGGGGTGTGGGGAGGTGGTTAGTTTTTTTTTGTGACCTGTTCAATTTCTTATTTTGTTATAGATCTATTCAAATTTTCTACCTCAGTTTGGTTTGTGTGAGTTTAGGTAAATTGTGTATTTCTAGAAAGTTGTCCATTTTTTCTAGGTTTTCAAATTTGTTGAAGTACAGTTTTTCATAATGTTCTGTTATAAACCTTTTTATCTCAGTAGATTCTATTTTAGTGCCATCTACTTTATTTGTTATTTGTATTTTCTCATTTTTTCCTTAGTCACTTTGGCCAGTGGTTTGTCTTATTTTATTGATCCTCTCAAAAAACTAACTTTTAGTCCTGGTGGGTCTATTGTGATTTGAAATACGGTGTTGAACCTCTCTAGTCAATTTTTTTTTTTTTTTTTTTAAATACCAGTCATTGTGCTTTGAACTCTATAGTTGCTATGTGGTTCTTTTTTCTTTTTTAACATCGTACCTCTTCATTGGCATTCTTTCTATGCTGCAACAGTGTCATAATATCTTCCTTTACTTCTCTAATTAAGATTATCTTTAGTTCTGTGAACATATTTTTAATACTCAGAACTGAAATATTTTCTGTGAATTGCTGTATCTAGTTGCTCTGAGAGACAGTTTCTATTGCCTACTTTTCTCCTGGTGTTTGGGTTATTCTGTTCAGTTTCTTTGCATGCCTCATAATTTTTGGTTGAAAACTAGCCATTTTATATAATATATTGTAGAGAGTCTGGGTCCACCCCCTCCTTGATTTGTCATTGTTAATGTTTGTTTATTTGTTTAGTGGCCTTGACTATTTTAGGGAAGTCTATTTAATGTGGAAAAGGAGTCCTTGGGTAGGGCAAATGGTTAAGTGTTCAATTACTAACCAAAAAGTTGGTGGTTTGATCCTACTCAGCTTGTCTTGGAAGAAAAGCCTTGTTATCTCTTTCTGAAAAGCTACCGCCTTCAAAACTATATCAAGCACACTTTTACTGTGCATAGCATGGGTTCTCCATGAGTCAGATTTGAATCAATGGCAATTGCTTTTGCTTTTTTAAATTCAGTTTGGAAAGAATAGTCTCTTTAGCAAATGGTGGTGGGACAACTGGATTTTCACATACAAAAGAATGAAGTTGTATGGCTGTCTCATTTTATATACAAAAAGTAACTCAAAATGTATCAAGGGCCTTAACATAAGAGCTAAAATCATAAAACTCTTAGAAGAAACTATATGGATAAATCTTCATGACTTTGGATTTGGCAGTAGATTTTTAAACATGACACTTAAAAGAAAAAGAAGAATTGAACTTCATCAAAATTAAAAAAGTTTTGTTCATTAAGGTGCACATTATGAACCCTGAATGTCTAGCAGTGTTGCAAGAGAAAAACAAAGTTGTTTTAAAATCACACTTCCTGATTTTAAAACATACTGTACAACTCTCGTAATCCAAACAATCTGGGACTGATACAGAAAATTTAGGAGAGCTCAAACCAAATGGGAATGCCTAGTTTTTCCAGGGCTTGCATGTTTTCTACCTTTGGTATAATGTAGTTGTAACACTTTTCTTTCACTCTCTATTAGTGGAAGATATCTATGTTTTCCTTCTCTGACATGTTTCCACTTTACAGAGGTTCTGGCTCTCGCAGTTTTTGCTGTAAAACAATAGACACATAGACCAATGGAATAGAATTGAGAGTCCAGAAATAAAACCACACATCTATGATCAGTTTATTTTTTTACAAGGATGTTTAGTATATTCAGTAGAGAAAGATGAATTTCTTCAATAAATAGTGCTGGAAAATTGGATTTCCACATACAGAAAAATGAAACAGGATCCATGACTCACACTATATGAAAAACAAATTGCAGATGGATTAGAAACTGATATGAAATGGGTTCCTTTATGTGGCCTTTGACCTTGGTTCTTTGGAAAAATAGCTTGAGATATTTTTCCCTTAAACCTTGAGGAGTTACCTTTCCTATAGTTATGTACCCTAGAAGGTTTGTTACTTTTGTCCAGGTTGATTAACATTTTTTAGGTAAAGTGTAACCAACTCATAGATGGATACTTTGGATACTTTCTACCTGGCCCTGTACTGCAGCCTTCCCTGTGATTAGTGTATACCTTGCAGAGATTGGTCAGTAGACTATGCATATGAAGTGAGTTGTAGCCTACTATGCAAATGAAGTGTCAGTGGCCGCCTGAGAGAGGACTGGTCATTTCACAGCTCTAGTTGGAATGCTATGGACTGAAATTGACAAGGAGTTTGTGTGTTTAAGCAGCCAACCCCACAGAAGTTTTTCAGACAGAAAGAAGCAGGAAGAGAACAAACAGGAAGAAACAGAAGGAAGAATTAAGAAAAGAAGCAGATAAAGAGAGGAGGCGAGAAACCTAAAAGTGCATAACAGTCAAGGATTTTAACACTGAAGACAGTGAGGGGCCCAGAAGGGGCCCAGTGGCAGAGCCAGCCATGCTAGGCCTGGAAGTGGCCCAGTGGTAGAGTCAGTAGGAACATATGGAAGGGCCAAGGGGAACTTGGTAAGGGGCCTGAGAGGAGCCTTTCCTCAGGAGGCCTAGAGGAACTGAAAGAGCTGACCTGCACTAAAGAAGGAAGACTTTGACTATAAGTTTCTTGATCCTGATTCTGAGTTGTAAACTGTTGATCCTGATCTCAAGTTGTACACTGTTCCTTAATAAACCACTTAACTGTAAGTATGGTCTGTAAGTTCTGTATGGCAATTACAGTGGATTATTAAATCCAGGAGAGAAGTAGAGTGAGTGCTGTGGGAAGGCCACCTAGGGTCAGAATTGGTAAAAGGGTTAGAGGGTTGAGATTTGCCTCATCGGCTTTGGGCTGATTCTGGTCTTACTCCTCTGAAGTTAGACAGGTTTTGACGATGCTACTACTATACAAATTTTAGACGGAGCTAATGTGCAAACTAAAACTATAATACTATTAGAAGAATATGCAGGGACAGCGTTGTTGGGCCTAGCTTTTAACAATGGATTATCTCTTACAATAATAAAAGCACAAACAGCAAGACAAAATAAATGGGATCTCATAAAAATTGAAAACTTTTGTTCATCAAAAGACTACCAAAAAGTGAAAAGACAAGCTACTGAGTGGGAGGTTATCTTCAGAAACCACATTTCTGATGAGCAGCATTATTTTCAATAATCAAAGGGGGGAAACAGCCCAAATGGTCATCAACAGATAAATGGATAAACAAAATGTGGTATATACATATAATAGAATACTATTCAACCAAAACTAGGAATGAAATTTTGATACATTATATATGGTTGAACCCTGGTAATATTATGGTTTTGTATGCCTTCACGTTTATTCTAGCTCATAGTGACTCAGTGTAATGGAGTAGAACCCCCTGTAGGATTTTCTAGGCTATGATTTTTACAGGAGCAGATCACCAGGCCTTTTCCACCATGGAGCAGCTGCTGGATTTGAACTGCCAACCTTTCCATTACCAGATGTGTGCTTAATTATTGCTCCACAGGGCTCCTTGATAACATTATGCTAAGCAAAATAAGCTAGACACAAAAAGGAGAAATATTTCCACTTATAAAATACTTGTTGTTAGATGCTGTTGAGTCTCTTGTGACTTAGCAACCCCATGTGATAGAGTAGAACTGTCCCATAGGCTTTTCTTGGCTATAATATTTACAAAAGTAGATTGCTAGATCTTTTCCCATGGAACAGCTGGGTGAATATGAACCGTCAGTCTTCCACTTAGCACCTTGTTGTTGTTGTTGTTGTTATGTGCCGTCGAGTCAGCCCTGACTCATAGTGACCCCTCCTTGGGTTTCCGAGGCAGTATCACTACGGAAGTAGGATTGCCCAACCTTCCTTCCGAGGAGTGGCTGATGGGTTTGAACCGCCAGCCATCTGCTGAGCAGTCAAGTGCCTTAGCCACTATGCTACCAGAGCTCCCACTTAGCACCTTAGAGCTTAACAATTACATCACCAGAACAGAAAAATTCATAGGAAAAACATACAAGTTACTGAGAGTTGGGGGAATGGGTGAGTGGCAATCTCCTTCTTAATGGGTACAGTTTCTGTTTTAGGTGATAAAAAAGTTTTGGAAATAGTGGAGATAGTTCCACATCATTGTAAATGTCATTAATGATATATTAAAAAATGGTTAAAATGGTGTATTATATGTTACATCTGGAAACAGTTGAACTTCAACCTATTGTTTTTGATACTCTGATTCTGTATTCCTTCCATATTCTTTTGATGGTTCTTGCATTGTTCAGTATTTCCCCCATAGAATCCTTCAGTATTGTAACTAGTGGTGGTGGTGTTATGTGCCTTCGTGTTGGACCTGACTCATAGAAACCCCTCCTTGTGTTTCTGAGGTGATATCACTACAGAAATAGATTGCCCAACCTTCCTTCCGAGGAGTGGCTGGTGGGTTTGAACCGCCAGCCTTCTGGTTTGCAGTCAAGTGCCTTAGGCACTACGCTAACTGGAGCTTTGATTTTTTTTTTCCTTCAGTTCTTTCAGTTTGAGAAATGCTGAGTATGTTCTTCTGCTTTGATTTTCTAGTTCCAGGTCTTTTTGTGTTTCATTGTAATATTTTACATAGTTCTTTCTGGCTGCCTTTTGAAATCATCTGTTTGTCTCTTTCACATCATCATTTTTTCCATTTGCTTTAGCTATTGTTTGTTCAAGAGCAGGTTTAAGAGTTTCTTCTGACATCCATTTTTGTCTTCTGTTCCTTTCCTGTCTTTTTAATGACCTTTTACTTGCTTCATCTATGGTGTCATCCCACAATTTGCCTGGTCTTTGGTCACTGATGTTCAATGCATCAAATCTGTTATTGAGATGGTCTCTAAATTCAGGATGGATGTATTCAGGGTCATATTTTGTGTCTCACGGACTTATTTTAACGTTTGTCAGCTTCATCTTAAATTTGCATATGATCAAGAATCTATAGTATCGAAGGAAGAAGTCCAAGCTGCACTGAAGAATTGTCAAAAATCAAGGCTCCACAAATAGACAGAATACAAGTTGAGATGCTTCCACAGATAGATGTGCAATGCTAAAGGAAGCACTCACTTGATTATACTATGAAATTTGGGAGACAACTAACTGGCAAATCAACTGGAAGAGAGCCATTTATCCATTCCAAAGAAAAGTGAACCAACAGAATGCAGAAATTATTGAACAATATTATTAACATCATACACAAATAAAGTATTGCTGGAATAACTCAATAATGGTTGTACCAGTACATTGACAGGGAACTGACAGAAATTCAAGCTGGATTGCGATGAGGACATGGACCTAGGGATATCATTGCTGATGTCAGATGGATCTTGATTGAAACCAGAGAGTACCAGTAAAGATGTTTACTTGTGTTTTATTCACTACACAAAGGCATTCAAATGTGTAGATCATAATAAATTATGGATAACATTGAGAAGAGTGGGAATTCCAAAATGCTTAACTTGTGCTCATGTGGAACCTAGACATAGACCAAGATGCATTCTTCTGAACAGAATAAGGGTTTAAAATCATGTTAAATGCATGGTTTAAAATCAGGGAATGCATGTGTCAGGATTGTATCCTACACCATACTTATTCAAGCTGTATGGTAAACAAGTAACCCAAGAAGCTGGACAGTATGAAGAAGAACATGGCATCAGGATTCGAGGAAGGGGCATTGACAACCTACAAAATGCAGACGACACAACCTTGCTTGCTGAAAGGGATTAAGACTTGAAGTACTTCCTGATGAAGATCAAAGACTACAGCCTTCAGTATGGATTGCACCTCAACAAAAAGAAAACAAAGATCCTTGCAACTGGACAGATAAGCAACATCACAATAAATGGAGGAAATGTAGACATTGTCACAGGTTTCATTTTACTGGGCTCCATAGTCAGTGCCCATGGAAGCAGCAGTCAAGAAATCAAATGCCATATTTCAAGACCTCTTTAAAGTGTTTAAGAGCAAAGATGTCACTTGGAAGACTTAGATGGGCCTGCCTCAAACCATGGTCTTTTCCATAGCCTCGTATGCATGTGAAAGCTAGACAGTGAATAAGAAAGACTGCAGAAGAATTGATTCATTTGAATTGTGGTGTTGGCAAAGAATATTGAGTGTACCATGGCCTGCTAGAAGAATGAACAAATCTGTCTTGGAAGAAGTACAATAAAAATTCTCTTTAGAAGTGAGACTTTGTTCCTCAAACTTTGGTCATGTTGTCAGAAGGGACCAGTCCCTGGAGAAAGATAATAAATATCCTAGGTAAAGTAGATGGCCAGCAAAAAAGGAGAAGACCCTCATCAAGATGGATTGGCAATGCCTGTGACAGTGGACTCAAGCATGGCAATAATTCTGAGGATGGCACAGGATTGGGCAGTGTTTTGTTCTATTGTATATAGGGTTGCTATGAGTCATAACTTATTTGACGGCACCTAACAACAACATAATTTACCACAATAATTTATTTTTAATTTTATTGTGTTTTGTGTGCAAATTTACAAAGAAAATTTGTTTTATATTCAACAGTTCATGCACATTTGATTTCACACCCCAATTACCATCACTGGCCATAAAAAACTCTCCTCCCATCCCTATGAGTACCCCCTTCCTGTACCCTTCTTGACTATGCATTCCTGTCTGTCCAGCTTTCCCTCTATGTGAATGCTGCCCCTCTGGTGTCTTATAGCTGTTTGTTTTAAGGAGTGCATCTCCCTAGAGTAGGTGGGGGCATTACCATGGGGTAGGTATTCTGCAAGTAGGTCTTTCCAGTATTGGGCTGAGAGCCAATCCATGGGAGTGAGTACATTTCTAAGCCTAAAGGGTAACCCAGAGCCATAGTCTCAGGGGTTCCACCAGTCCCTGTCCATCCAGTAATTCTGGTCATTTTTGTGTTTTTGAATTTGTTCCACATTTTTCCCCCCACTTTATTCAGAATTTCCAGTTTTGATCCCTTTCCGAGAAAAACACTGGGCTTCTAACCAAAAGGTCAGCAGTTCAAACCCACCAGCTGCTCTGTGGGTGAAAGATGAGGCAGTCAGCTTCTATAAAGATTTATAACCTTGGAAACCCTATAGGGCAGTTCTACTTTGTCCTAGGGTCAGTATGAGTTGGAATTGACTCGATGGCAGTAGGTTTGGGTTTGGTTTAGTTTTTAGTTCTCTTGGGTCAGTTGTAATGTCTTTACTTTCATTTTATATTTTGGCTATTTACTTCTTTTCTCCTTTGTCAGTCAGTTTGTCAACTCTATTAATCTTTTCAGTGAATCAACTTCTGGTTTTGGTGATTATCTCTACCGTTTTTCTATTTCATTTATTTCTGCTCTGATCTTATTTCTTCTGATAGCTTTAGACTTAGCTTGTTCTTCTTTTTCTAGTTACTTAACCTGTAGAGTTAGACTACTGACTTGAGAGTTTTCTTTTTTTTTAATGTAGGCAGTTATTGCTATAAATTATCCTCTGAGGACTGCCTTCACTGCATCCCATAGATTTTGGTATATTGTGTTTTCATTTTGTTCAACTCCAAGTTGTTTTTTTTTTTTTTAGCTATTTCTTCTTGACCTTTTTTAATTTAATAATGGGTTGTTTAATTTCCACAACATTTGCTGTTTACCAGTTTTACTTTTGCTATTAATTTCTAGTATTATTTCCTTGAGTTTGGAGAAGATACTTCATATAATTGCATTACGCTTATTGAGATTTGTATTATGATCTAGTATATAATCTAACCTGGAGAATAACTCATGTGTGGGAGAATATTATTAAAAAAATAAGTTTTAGTCAATCTTTTTAGGGGAATTTTTATGTGTGCCGGGTATAGTGTTAAGCACTGGGATACAAAGAGAAGTTAACGTTATAACCATCTAAGAACTTACAATCTAGTAGGTGAAGAAAGAGAAGTAGTCAGACTTACAACCTATGTGCTATAATGCAGGAATGAACCTGGTGGGTATCAGAAATGCTAGGACAGAGGTGAGCATTTCAACTCTAGACCCCAAATTCTGATATGCTTGGTGTAGTAAGATCCCAGGGCATGTGTGTCTGATTCCCACTCATCCCAATGATAAGTTATAACTAAAATTTAGGTGAGAATTAATTTTATTATAGTCACTGGGAACCACTTTTTGTCTGGTCCATCTTGTGAGACCCATTTCTGGTCCAGAGTCAGCAGCAGAGGTCATATAGCAGGTGACCTCAAACAGTGACATATGACCAATATACTTAGTACTTGTACTGGGCTTCATCTGCCTGCTATTTTTTTTAAAAAAATAAGTTGAACATCTGATTCACCCAATTAGAGTACCCATCAATAATATTCTGTGGAGATTCAGTTGCATCAACAGCCATCAGGTGATCTGGAATCTTTAATGCCTGTGATTGTAGCAGGAAGAGTATTGGGCACCCAGGATTTTACTGGGGGAGGGGAGAGGGAGGAGGCATAGCTTTATGAAAATGTAAAATATATATATATATACTTTTGGTTAAAGTTAAACCTAAACTTTTGTTGTATGATTGCTTTAGTTTTAGTCAATCCTAAAACATGATCTGGTACAGAAGAATCAGTCAAATGCTGAGAGTAGGTCTTGAGCCCCTGTTATTCAAAAGGTAGGAATTAAGAAAGGAGAGCCATCTCTTGAATAGTACTATAGGCCCTTGAATGGATTTATAAGTAAATGATTATAATACAACATAGGCGCTCAGGTAGCATAGTGCCTAAAGGCACTTGACTGCTAACCAGAAGGCTGGTGGTTCAAACCCATCAGCCACTCCTCGGAAGGAAGGTTGAGCAATCTACTTTCGTAGGGATACTGCCTCGGAAACCCAAGGAGGGGTCACTATGAGTCGGGGCCGACTTGATAGCACATAACAACAACAACAACATAATACAACATGGATCTCTTCTTTTAGCACTGAAGAATACCACATTTTAAACATCAACCCTGTATCTCTGCCATATTTGATTTACTTTGTGAGCATTATACCCATTCCATGGGTTCAATCTGATGATGCTAAAGTGATGACTCTTGTTTCTCATTTTTTTTCTTCATTGTGATTCTCATTTTTCTCTTCATGTAACAACTTATAAAATCTCTCATTTTTCTCTTTAATATCACATGATAGAAACCGTAAAATAGCCATATTCAATAAGAGCATAAACCTTATCTAAATGTTCATAAAAATGCCCAAAGGCATGCTTAGCAACCAACTTGCCAGATGCAGTAAACACTGGGGAGCCAGAGGACCCACTGGAGAAACAAGTGTCATAACTGAGTGTGGTAGTGCTATCAATGTGTGACAGGAAACTTCTTCTTCTAAATATAGGACAAGCATTACAAGTGGCAACCGTGGTTTCTGCCAGCCCATCTTGATGCTTTGGATACTTCCTGAACCACTAATTTACAGGAATCACAGCACAATCATTTACTTTCTTAATCTGGCCTTCTGGGTGACCTATTAAATAAATCAAACCACTAGATGGTTGGGAGCAATTTGTCCACGTAGGCCTGGAGGAAATGCATTTCCATGATTTTTTTAAGTTTTAAAATGACATAATCTAGAGTTCCATCATATATTTCATACCATGGCTCTAAAAAAAAACCAATTGTGGGGAGCAGGGCAAAACTCTTTGTAATTGAAAGTTACCTTTGCACACTTACTATATCAGGCCACAAGCTTTTGGATGTGTGCCTTCTCCCACAATAAAATGTACAACATGTAGACAGGTCAAAATATAACCATCCTGGAAGTTAAAGCAAGTGCTATTGCCAGTGTTTGTGTTGTTCCATGTCATGAACCCAGCTGACTTACTAAAAGGAATAAGACATTCATAGGTTGCAACTGAATTAGAATTTGCAGACTCTTTTGCAAAGTTCTTTACATATATGCTGAATTGTTCAAGTGGTGATACTTTTTGACTCTTTTGTTCTTCCCCCAAACACTTACCCAGCCAAAGTGGAACTTCTTTAAAATTTGCATATTGCTGCATTATAGTACTGCTCAATTTTTGTGAGTTCTTTAGCGAGAGATTAATTGCATCCTCATGGATATCTTGATAAGTAATGTTCTGCCTACTCAGGGCTTTTGTCTAACTTGTCAGTTTAGTTTTCTATTTTTTTTTTAAACTAAAATCAAACCAAACCCACTGCCGTCGAGTTGGATCCGACTCATAGCAACCCCTCCTTGGATTTCCGAGGCGATATCACTATGGAAGTAGGTTGCCCAACCTTCTGAGGAGTGACTGGTGGGTTTGAACCACCAGCCTCTGGTTAACAGTCAAATGCCTTAGGCACTATGCCACCAGAACTCCCTTTTATTTTTTCAAAAGACTATAATAAGAAATAATACTTAACTTTGTCTGATGGTTTTTCCTTTCAATATCACACCTTAGACTTTGGGGTAGAATTTTTTTTTTTCCTCTTCTGTTCTACATCTTCAATCCCTCTCTACCTCTGTCTGAGTCCTGGACCTTGCTTTCACACTTTGTAAGATCACAGGGACTGATTTCATCAGTGACATTTTCGTTCTTCTGTTTGGGATTTTTATGAATAATTTTTCTGACAGATTTTTTTTTTAAATGTCCATTTCTAAGATTTTTCCAGATACATCATCCACCAGGGACTCTTTTCCATGAATTTTTTTATGACCTTCCATTAGTTTCCATTCAAGTTTATTGAGGTCAGAACGAAATCTGCCATCTTTATAGAGAGTGTCTTTGATAGTTTCACCCTCCAGGGCATATTCATATTTCATGAAGTTCCTTGACCTTAAGTATTTTCTTTATCCTCTTACTGACAGCAACAATGTGAAAAAGAATGCAGTTAAGATCTGGGTTTTCACAATGATGTAATATCTGACCATCTCCTTGCTGTGTACTCTTTCTTTGACTAAGTATTACTTTTAAATGAGAATCTCTAGGCAAGCATTTGAGGGGCATTCCTAAATTTATATATCCTTTCAATTTCTTTTTCTGTATAAACAATAATGTTTATACATTATCCATCTTTTTCCTGAAATTGTCATAGCTGTCAGCTGAGAAGATACTCTCATTGGGTTTACCATGTGCTGTAAACACACTGTAGTCTAATTTCTTGAAGCTTTCATTCAAAATAAAGGTGAAATGACATTCTTTCTTGATGTTCAGATTTAGGTTCAGAATTGTAGTGGATGTTTCTTGCTTACTGACTTCATTTCTAAACTCAGAAGTACTGCTACATTCTCTTAGGTCAGGTAGCAAATGCCCATCCAGTGTGCCAGAACTTGTCTGCTTCATGACAGTGTCCGCTGAAATTCAGTTCTGCAACCCTGGTCATTTTCTGTAACATGGAATGATTTGTTCTCTTAGTCTTCATAAAATTCATGATGTGTTCAAAAAGAATATAACTGACTTCTACTTCTGTCCAAGATGTAGAAACAATGATTGGATTTATGCTCCCAACTGAAATGACCTCTTGCCAGGACCTTCCCATGATAGCAAGGGGAATTCCGTGCTCTTGGGAATTGACACTGCCTCTGGCCAATAACTGGCCTTCAATGGAAGCAACTCATCCAGAGCAGAAACCAACTGGCTCCGCTCCCGCCACTGAATGGCACAGAGGGAAAGGATGGCAGTGGACCCCATTTCTCTCCGACAGCAAGGACCCAGCAGCCACAATAAAATTTTTGAAAAAGAATAATAGTTGAAAAGTATATTAAATATTACATTTGTGTTACTATTCCAGATAAAGTCATTTAAAATTATAAAAAATAAAAAAGATACCACTTCACGCCCATTAGAATGCATTTCAAGAAAACCGAAAACATCAAGTGTCCATGATGTTGTGGAGAAATTGAAACTCTGGTACATTGCGGTTAAAATGTCAACTGTTTTGGAAAAATTTTGGCCGTTCATTAAAATGGTAAATTTAGTTAATTTGAGACCCAGCATATGCTGGTATGGGTATATGCTCAAAAGAATTGAAAACTAATTTTAAAGAAAAATTTGTACATGAATGTTCGTAAATGCACTATTCACAGTAGTAAAAATGTGGAAACTAACTGAGTGTCCATCAGCTGATGAGTAGTGGATAAACAAATGTGGCATACTATACAATGAAATAATGAACCTCAAAATCATTTTGCTTAATGAAAGAGGCCAGACAGAAAACTCCACATATTGTGGTGGTGTTGTTATGTGCCATCGAGTCGGACTCGATTCATAGCGACCCCTCCTTGGGTGTCTGAGGCAGTATCACTACAGAAGTAGATTGCCCAACCTTCCTTCCGAGGAGTGGCTGGTGGGTTTGAACCGCCAGCCTTCTGGTTAGCAGTCAAGTGCCTTAGGCACTATGCTACCTGAGCTCCTCCACATATTGTATGATTCCATTTATATGAAATACTCAGAATATGTAAATCCATAGAGACTGAGGGCAGATTGGTGTTTGCCATGGGCAAAGGCTAGGGGACAATTGGGAGTGACTGCTTCATGGGTACAGGATTTCCTTTTGATGTGAGTGAGGTTTATTGGAACTACATAGAGGTGATGATTACACGAAATTGTGGATGTACTAAATGCTACTGAATTATGTGGTCTAAACAGTTAATGTTATGTTAATTTTCTCTCAATAAAAAGAAAGCAAAGAAAACCAGAGGAACTCATTGCCTTATTCCTGAAGCCCAATATTCCTAGCCAGTTCACCTTTTTTCCTACCCTTCAGAGTTTTCTTATGTTTGTTTTATTATGTCTAAGTTTTTATTTGCAGTTAGTTGGAGTTATGAGTTGGCTGTGGTTTCTTTCTAGAGAAGTCCATTATACTCACCTTGTTGTTGTTGTCATGTGCTGTCGAGTCAGACCCGACTCATAGCGACCCTTCCTTGGGTTTCCGAGGTGGTATCAGTATGGAAGTAGATTGCCCCATCTTCCTTCTGAGGAGTAGCTGGTAAGTTTGAACCACCAGCCTTCTGGTTAGCAGTCAAGTGCCTTATGCACTACGCTACCAGAGCTCCTTAGTGTTTTGTTTTTAATAATAGGCACTCTAGTGGCACACAGTGGTTATAGCATTTGTCTGCTAAGCAAAAAGCTGGTGGTTTGAACCCACAAACTACAGGAGAAAGATGAGGCAGTCTGGTTTTATAAAGATTATAGCTTTGGAAACCCTATGGCACAGTTCTACTTTGTCCTTTGTGGTTACTGTGAGTTGGAATCAGCTTGATGGCAGTGTGTTATAGTGTTTCTTTATGTATAGCTTGCATCTTTCTTGTGTTGATTTAATCATATGGGAAGGGCATGGGTGAGTAGTATCACTATTACTATTTTTTTCCATATATGATTATTTAAATGGGAACCACTATTCAGGAGCATTTTTGGAAGCACTTATCTCCTACCAGTGATATGTTTTACCAGTAGCCATTTGACCTAGTTTGTCCAGTAAGATGTGAAGGGAAGCTCTTTGTAAGATAATCTTACAAAGAAAGTTCTTCTTTTGGACATTATTATATGTCAGTGTGAATCCTGGAATTGGTCTGACCATCTTGCAAACCAAAAGAAAAACAAACCAAACCCATTGCCACGCAGTTCATTTGGATTCATAGCAACCCTAATAAAAAGTCCAAACCCACTGCCATCGGGTCAGTTCTGACTCATAGTGCCTGCCATTGGGTTTCTAAGTTTGTAAATCTTTTCAGAAGTAGGTGCCTCATCTTCCTCCACAGAGCAGCTGGTGGGTTTGAACCACCAGCTTTCTGGTTAGCAGTCAAATGCCTTATACACATACCACCAGAGTTCCTTTGCATAGTGATTCTATAAGACAGAGTAAAACTGCCCTACAGGGTTTCCAAGGCTATAGATCTTTATGGAAGCAGACTGCCACATATTTCTTCTGCAGAGTATCTAGTAGGTTCCAACCACTGATCGTTTGGATGACAGCTGAGTGCTTAACTACTGCCCACCAGGACTTCTTACTGTCTTGCTAAATACACAAAAATCAAACCCATTGCCATTGAGTTGATTTTGAATCATAGCAACCCTACAGGACAGAGAACTATCTCATAATATTTCCAAGGATGCAGATATTTATGGAAGCTGATGTCATCTTTCTTTCATAGAGTAGCTGGTAGGTTTGAACCACCGACCCTTTGGTTAGCAGCCTGATGCTTTAGCCAGTGTACCACCAGAGCTCCCCCACCATCTCGCTAACAGTCCATAAATATAACCAACTCTAAGACTATAGGTGAGAAAGATGGAAAGAACCCAAGACCATAATTGCAATTCTGATCTACTAAATTAGTCTGCTTTGGAATTTCCTGTACCTTTATACTTTATATTTTATGAATAAAATATACCTTTATTGTTTCATCTCTGAGATTGGATTCTGTCTTATAGCAAGAACCTTCCTGATAAAGCTAATTAGAGGAAATAGTAGTAGTATACCACTATTAACTAATATACTTTTCTGATATAAATATTTTTCTTATGTAAATAATATAGCAGTGAACATGTTGATGTGTGTAATTATTTCCCCCAATGCTAAGTTTTCTTTTACTCAGGTTAGGATGCCAGAAGTAGTGGCTATTATTATTATTTTAGTTTGTTGTTGTTGTTGTTGTTAAGTGCCATTGAGCTGTACCCGACTCATAGCGACCCCTCCTTGGGTTTCCGAGGCAGTATCACTAAGGAAGTAGATTGTCCCATCTTCCTTCCGAGGAGTGGCTGGTGGGTTTGAACTGCCAGCCTTCTGGTTAGCAGTCAAGTGCCTTAGGCACTATGCTACCAGAGCTCGGCTGCAACTCATAGCAACCCTGTGTACAACAGAATAAAACACTACCCGGTCCTGTGCCAGCCTCACAATCCTTGCTGTACCTGAACCCATCATTTGCAGCCACTTTCAGATCATCTCGTTGAGGGCCTTCCCCTCTTTTGTTGACCCTCCACTTTACCAAGCATGATATCCTTCTCCAGGGAATGGTCCCTTCTGACAGCATGACCAAAGTAGATGAGACAAAGTCTGGTCATTCTCGCTTCCAAGGAGCCTTTCAGCTGTACTTTGCTTCTCAGAAAATTGTATCTATCCACAAAGTTAGCAGCAATAAATGTTTATCTCACTCATTGGTTTTTATTTGTTTGGATTGTTGTTTGCTGGTTGTTTGTTGTTGTTATGTGCCCTCGGGTCAGCCCTGACTCATAGCGACCCCTCCTTGGGTTTCCGAGGCAGTATCACTACAGAATTTGCTGGTGGTATGTGATTATAATTTTATGTTTTTGTTCTTTTGTTACAAAACACATTGTTGTAGATGCAACACAATTTATTAGCTGTGAGATCTTGGTGAAGGTACAGTTAATAAAACAGGTGAACATTAAATAATACATGATAAAAACTGGTGTGAGGTTAAAATGAGATATTTTGCTAAAGTTCTCTGAATACTTTTATAATTAAAATATTAGTCCTTTATCAAATTTGCTGGGAGCTCTGGTGGGCGTAGTGCCTAAGGCATTTGACTGCTAACTAGAAAGCTGGTGGTTCACAAACCCAACCAGCTATGAGTCAGGATTGACTCGATGTCAGTGAGCTTGGTTTGTTTTTTTAAAAAAATCAAATTTTCTACAAGTCATTTTCACCATTTTTGTTTGCCTTTTTATGGCATTATTTATTTTAGACACACAAATTTTAAATTGTACTTTATTAAATATGTCACTTTCTAGTTAAAATTTAAATACAAATAAAAGAGGGAGAGTGCTGACACATTGTGAGGAATGCAACCATGTCATAGAACACTTTGTTTATAAGCTATTGCACAGAAAACAATTTGCTATGTAAACTTTCATCTAAAAAGTGCAATTAAAAAACTTAAAAATATATATGTATAAAAGGAAAATACAAAACAAATGATATGGACATATATCTGCATTAGTGTAGCAGCAGTATGCAGTAATAACAACAACAAAAATACCATGATAATAGTCTGAAAGCAGAAGGTATTTTCAATATTTTCAGAAAGGCTTTCTTTATTTTTTGATATTATATACTTTTTGAACCAGATTGTCTAGGATTAGATTTCATTTGTCTTGTTTTGGGATTTTTTTGGAGTTATTTTTTTACATGTATTTTGATTAAATATATGTAATAAAACATTTTCCATTTCAACCATGTTTTACATGGTACTTTTTTTTTTTTTTAAGTTCTGTAACTTATAGAATCTTTATTCTCAACCAAGTCACTGGTATGGAAACAATTGAAAATTTAATTGGGCAGGATCAAAAATGACCACATTAAAAATTATAAAATTGATTTTATTTTTCTTCTAGAAACATGATCAGGGGCAAGTTCTGTTGGATATAGTCTTCAAGCATCTTGATTTGACTGAACGAGACTATTTTGGTTTACAGTTGGCTGATGATTCCACAGATAACCCAGTAAGTTTAAACTATTGTCTTTCATTTTCTTTTTAGTTTTTCTCTCTGTTCATAATATAAAGTCCTTTCTGGTTAATAGTGGTCACTGATTTAGTGAAATTTTTATTAATTTGATTTGAATGATTTGAGATAATGTAATTCTTTTGCCTTTGCCCATCCTTTTATTGATGTTTTAAATGTAGATGTTATTTTCTTTATGTTATTTTAATTATAAGTCAGTGTAAAATCTAGTGCTTGTTTCTTCACTTTCATGTCTCAGACAGCTCAAAAGGCTATGCTATCAAGTTTTGATTGAATTCTTTATAAATTTGTATATTATACTATGAGAGACTTTTAAAAAATAATATATGATATGATATGATATGATATGATATACCAGAAAATAATTCTTTTGATTAGTGTAAGAGAATGACTATTTCTAATGAAGCATTTTACATACTTTAGAAAAATTGGGATGCTGAAGTAATGGTTCTCTGGATCAGTGCTTTAGAAATTAATTAGGCTATAAGAATGACTATACAAAATAAAATACTATTCATGAACAAAGGAGGGTTTGCTTGCTTATTTATTTTTCTCCCTCTCTCCTAGTCAGGATCCTAGTCCCTGAATTAATGATTAGTGGGATATAAATATGAAATGTTAAATGTGGATTTTGTGTGAAAACTAGCCATGAAGAAATATGAGGATAATGTTGATGAAAACAAACCAAAGGCTAGCTAGTCTCAGTGGAATAAAAACCCTGTTATACTGAATTGATAAAAAAAACTAACTTTCTTTGTACTTTGATGCTTTCACAAGATAACTTGAGCTTCTCTAAGGACCTAGAGAAATACATTATTTTTTTATAATAACTGGGTAAATGGACCAAAAGGCATGTAAAAATAGGAGTAGAAATGTCATTTATGAAATGCAAAACGGAAATGCATTTCAGAAAATGTTATACAGGCAGTCCTTGGATTATGAATGAGTTCCATTCTTAAGTCTCTGCTTAAGTTAAATTTGTACACAGGCAGAAAAGTTAGGTATGGTTCGTATATAATATTAGTCAGATGTTTGTCTTAGTATACAGTGTACCTTTCTGTGCACTAAAAAAACCTGAAAGAAGCATTTCCAAATTCACTAAAACATCATTAATTTAATAATATAGTTTTGATGTCTATCACAAAGTAGCATCTGTTTGTTATTGTGAACCACTATGTTGTTGTTGTTAGGTGCCATTGAGTCAGCTCCGACTCATACCGACCCTGTGCACAACAGAACGAAACACTGCCTGGTCCTTTGCCATCCTCACAATCCTTGCTGTAAAGTATACAATCTTCATACAGTCCAGCTTCTCAGATTATTTGCTCAGCATACAGATTGAATAAGTATGGGGGAAGGATATAACCCTGATGCACTCCCTTCTTGTTTTTAAACCATGCACTATTCCCTTTGTTCTTTTCGAACAACAGCCTCCTGGTCTATGTACAGGTTTCTCATGAGCACGAAGAAAAGACAAAACAAATGTCAGAAAAGACTTTGAAAACTTGCTCTTGAATGGAGAGTAGCTAAAGCAAATGGAAGTGACAAGATAAAAAAGCTGAACAGAAGATTTCAAAGAGCAGCTCCAGGAGACAAAGTCAATTATTATAATGAAATGTGCAAAGACCTGGAGTTAGAAAAACAAAAGGGAAGAACACCCTTGGCATTTCTCAAGCTAAAAGAACTGAAGAAAAAGTTCAAACCTCGAATTGCAATATTAAAAGATTCTGTGGGCAAAATATCAACTACATCTATGGGAAGAGGCAATGGAAAAGCTCAATGTCTTCAGCCAAAATAAGGCAAAGAAGTGACCGTAGAACAGACAATCATTTGCTCATATGCAAGTTGAAGTTGAAGCTGAAGACAATTAAAATAAGCCCACAAGAGCCAACATATGATCTTGATTATATCCCACCTGAATTTAGAGACCATCTGAAGAACAGATTGGATGAACTGAACACCAAGGAATGAAAACCAAACGAGTTGTAGGATGACATCAAGAACATCATCCATGAAGAAAGCAAAAGGCCACTAAAAAGACAGTAAAATATCACAACCACAAAACAAACTATCAAATGGATGAGCCTGTAGAAAGAACAAGTCAATAGTAATCATCCATATTTTATCTCCCTAAAGGACACTGTAATTGAATTTGAAAATTCCAATATGACCTCAAGGAATTAATGAATCGTGTTGTTGTTGTCATGTGCCATCAAGTGGTCTCCGACTCATAGCACCCCCATGCACAGCAGAACGAAACAATGGCTGGACCTGTGCCAGCCTCAGGATCCTTAGTATACCTGAGCCTGTTGTTGTTGCCAGTTTGTAAATCTACCACGTTGAGAGCCTTCCCTTTCTTTGTTGACCCTCCACTCTACCAAGCATGGTATCCTTCTCCAAGGAATGGTTCCTTCCGACAACATGACCAAAGTAGGTGAGACAAAGTCTGGCCATTCTCACTTCAAAGGAGCATTCCAGATGCACTTTCAGGAGATGGCATATGAATGGATAAACAAAATGTGGTAGTATATATAGCTCATGAAATACTGTTGAGCCAGTAGAAGATATGAAGTCTTGAGCATGTTACAATATAGATGGAGCTTGAAGATGTTTTGCTGAGCAAAATAAGTCAGTCATGAAAGGACAGGTATCATATGACTGCACTTGTATAAAAAGAAAGGAAAAGGAAAGTGTATATAGACCAAACTTTATTACTGGTTACCAGGGACAGGAGAGGGAATTGGAGGATTAATGGTGATGGAAAAAATTGCATTGATTAAAGATAGGGTTGCAAAGACGGTTATTGTAATTGCTGTCAGTTAATTTTGTACACCTGTGTCTTACGTAGTTATCTAGTGTTGCTATAACAGAAATACCACATGTGGATGCCTTACACAAGCCGAAATTTATTCTCTCACAGTTTGGGAGGGTAGAAATCTAAATTCAGGGTGCCAGCTCTAGGCTAAGGCTTTTTCTTTATGGGTCTCCTGGTTCTAGGATGTTCTTAGCACAGGGATCCTGGGTCCAAAGGATGCACACCATTGTCCGCTCTTCTTTCTTAGTGGTAGTAGATCCTTCTCTCTCTGCTCACTTCTCTCTCCTTCTAACTCTTGTAACATAAAAGGTGATTGAAAAGTGATTCAGGCCACACCGCAGGGGAACTCCCCTTACTGGGATCAGGGCTGTGAGCTGATAAAGGGCATAGCATCCCACCCTAACATCTCTGCTCTTTAACAGTTCGAAGAGAGTTTTTACAGCAGATTTGCCCAGTTCTGCAATATGTCATTTGATTTCTTGACTGCTGCTTCCATGGGCATTGATAGTGGATCCAAGTAAAATGAAATCCTTGACAACTTCAATCTTTTCTCCATTTATCATAATGTTGCTTATTGGTCCAGTTGTGAGAGCTTTTGTTTTTGTTGAGGTGTAATCCATACTGTGAAGACTTAAAAAAAAAAAAAAAAAAACTCACTGCCATCAAGTCAATTCAGCTTAGAGCAACCCTTCCTTGGGTTTCTGAAGTGGTATCTCTACAGAAGTAGATTGCCCAATCTTCCTTCTGAGGAGTGGCTGGTGAGTTTGAACAACCAGCCTTCTGGTTAGAGTTACCACTCTGACAAGAATATATATGGCTTAAACGAACAGGAGTTTATTCTTACAATTTGGAGGCTTTAAGTCCAAGTTCAAAGTGCCAGGCTCTAGGGGCTGGGTTAAAGCCCCTCAACCTTGGGGTCCAATTCTGCCTCCTGCTTCCGGCCCACTGGAGCTAGAGGCATTTCTTCACTCAGACAGCTGCAGGCTGATGAGGCTGAGAAAGCCCCAAGGTTGACAAGTAAAAAGGCACAGTCTCGATGTTACCAAACCACACGGCAGGCCATTAACTTAAGTCTGTTGTAAGTTCCATGCTGTGCATGGGGTCGCTATGAGTTGGAAACAACTCGACGGCACCTAACAACAAACAACAATAATTGTATGTCCCAAGGTTGGCAGAGCATACCAGGCTGCTGAGCAACAACACGGCTACATGCAGGGTCCAAGCTAGAGACCATTCTCAAAGCTTCTTCTTATATGCAGGAAGCAGACCACATTCCAAAGGTGGCTACTCAGCTGCTTGTGGTAGATCCCACCATGGAGTTGATTGCCAGTCTCATCATGGGGAATAACTACCACCAGCTGTGCAGCCACTTAACCAGGCCTAGCCGAGTTGACACACAAGCATAACTACCACAACCATGGACTGCTAGAAGAACAAACAAATCTATCTCAGAGGAAGTTCAGCTGGATTGTTCTTTAGAAGTGAGAATGGCCAGACTTTGTCTCTTGTACCTTGGTCATATTGTCAGAAGGGACCAATCCCTGCAGAAGGATATGTTTGACAAATAGAGGATCAGCAAAGAAAGGGGAAGACCTTCAATGAGATGGTGGCTGCAACAGTGACTCAAGCATGGCTACAGTTGTGAGGATGACACAGGACTGGGCATTGTTTAGGTCTCTTGTACAGAGGGTACTATAAGTTGAAACTGACTCAACAACACCTAAAAACAACATCCCACCTAAACTCTTACTTAGGACCAGGGCAGTAACCTGAGTAAGGGTGTTGCATCCCATCCTAATCCCCTTATGTCAGACTGGGGCTGATAATATCAGATCATATCAGGAAGGGTGATTTACATTATTGTATAACTGCCAATCCACTGAAAATGTTGGCCCAGCCAAATTTACACTTATTTTGGGGGGAATACAGTCCAATCCATGATATTTTATAAAAAACAGAATTGATGAAAGTTGTGTAGTAGGTATATTTACAACAATCCCAAAAATAAAAACAAAAAAGAATAGGTGCAGAGGCTGTTTATGTACAACCAAATGCTCATGGGATTTGGTTCCTTGGTTTGGAGGTTTAGGGTCATTGTTTCAAGGGACATTCCAGTTAAATGGTCTTACAAAGTGTTTAGTGCTTCTGTTCTTCCTCCTCGTTCATTGTGTAATAACGTGTGGTCTTCAAAGCTTGTAAGTGCCCATCTAAGGCACAACAATTGGTGTCCATTCATCTGGAATAACACAGGAAGGAGGAGACTGGAGAGGATATGGAATGTGTGGTTAATTGCCTCCAAGAACAACTGCCTTCTTTACTGTGAGACCAGAAAAAATACATGATGCCCAGGTACCATACTGAACATTTTGCTTACAGTTCTGTAGAAGAATCCTTACCAAAAAGAGAATAATACAGAAGGTAATGTCAAATTCTCATGGATTTTCTGGAGCCGTAGAGGGTGGATGAACTTTTGAAACTACGTGCTCTGAGATAATTTTTAAGACTTAAATCTAAAATATCCTCTGAAGTCGTCTTAAAATTGAGCAGTAGTTTGGCTAAGTGATAAAAAATAAATCTGCCTTGAACATTGTGCTCTTTTAAGAACTTTCTGTATGGGATCAAATTGATATGAGGAACGTGAAAGCTTAGTAAGGACCTTAGGTGGCAATGAATTTATGTTAATGAGGGAGGAACAATTCAGAAAAGAAGGATGAGAATGGTCCCCATTTTGGTCCTCTAGTACTACTCTAACAGAAATACCACAAATAGATGACTTGAACAAATAGTAATTTATTCTCTTATAGTTTTGGAGACTAGAAGTCTGAATTCAAAGCGCCAGATCTAGAGGTTAGGTCAAGGCCCCTTGACCTTGTATTTCAACTTTGCTTCTTGCTCCTGGCCTACGGAAGGTGGAATCTTAACTTGGGCAGCTGCTGGCTGCTGAGCCTGACAAACTTAGGTTCAACAGGTAAAATAGCACAGTTGGAAGATTATCAAGCAACATGCCAGGCCACAAAGTTAAACAGTCCCAAGATTACCAGACAGCATGGCAGACCAGTGATGACTCAGCCAGATGCAGGATCCAGATATGCCAAGAAGCTAGAGACCTTCCTGTAAGCAGCTGCTTATATGCTGGAAGCAGACCACATCTGTAAAGCAGCTACACAGCTGCTCACCGTGGAGCTAATTACCAGTCTCATCATGGGGAATCACTGCATCCACCTGCCCAGGCACTCAAAACGAGGCCCAGCCAAGTTCACACGCTTCCTTAACTACAATAGTCACACAACTTGAAGAATATAATCAGTGTCACTAAATTGTACAAGTGAAACTGTTGGATTGGTGTATGTTGTGCTTCCCATATTTTCAACAATAGCAAAATAAACAAACTTAAAGGTAACACACCAAATGCAGCAACAACAAAAGAAAAGGAGAAGATGGCGGACTAGGCAGAAGGATTGCACAGACCCTCTTCAACAAAGAAAAGGTAAACCAATTAACACAGACACAGAAGATAATCTTGGACCCCTGAGCCTTGAAGGGAAGGATACAGAATTGGACTAAACCCCAACTAGCAGAAGAATT
>NW_006921591.1:16439626-16440224 GCF_000298275.1 Orycteropus afer afer
TGAGGATGAGAAAGACATAGAGAGGTACATGGGAAGTACAGACAACAAATATAACCCTTTTGCATATATAGTACTGAGTTGTCAGTGAAAGCAAACATGGGTATATGGACGGATAGATAGGTGGACAGGCTAAAGAATTACGTATGTCTAAATGGGGAGTGTATCGAAGATCATATATAGGCTTGGCAGACAATGGTCCTATAAGTTTATGTGAATGATCAGAATTCTCAGGTGTATAGTAGAGCTGACAAGGGGCAAGGTCATGGTCATTGCTTGGTCACAGCCAGCTACCCAGAGCGACCGAGTAGTTGATCCTTCGGGCTTGGGACCATAGCCGCAGGGGACCTCAAGCTCAATTGGCATAACATACTATACAAAACATTGTTCCATGTCCTACTTCGGCGAGTAGCGACTGGGATCTTAAAAGCTAGCAAGCTGCCATCTAGATGCAACAATGGGTCTCTCCTCGTCAAGAAGACAGAGGAAAACCAAAATTAATGGAAACAATCAGTCCTAGTGACTTGTACACCATCCGATCTGCAATCTATGCAACTGTGAGACCAGAAGAACTAGATGCTGCCCGGCTACCACTGTCATC
>NW_006921591.1:16440620-16446098 GCF_000298275.1 Orycteropus afer afer
TGTATGAAAAGTGAATTTACTCTGTAAATCTTCACCCAAATCAAAATAAAAAAAAAAAAAAAAGAGAGAGAGAAAAGGAAAAAAAATGCCATGGAGTACAATTCTTCTCTCTGACACACTTGAGATCACTGTGAGAGCTGATTAGATAGCAACTCTTTTTTTTCCCCCTAATCAGGAATTTGTTCCATCTTTTCTGTTTTGAATTATTTATTTATTTATTTTTATTCTCCCACCCGTAGTAACCAACAAAGAATGTTTCCTTCTTTGTATATTCCTTGACTTTTTACAACAATGAACTAATGCTAAATTTTCCTTCTGTGATTGACTTATTTCACCCAGCATAATGTCCTCCAAGTTCATCCATATTATGCAGTGTTTTGCAGATTGTGCGTTATTCTTTAGCGTGGCATAGTATTCCATTGTGTGTTTGTACCATAAGTTATTTCCATCTTTTTGTTATTGTAAATAGTGCTGTGGTGAACAGGGGTGCGCATACATCTTTTCTTACGGCTCTCACTTCTTTACAAAATATACCTAGTTCAGAGATTGCTGGATCAAATGATATTTCTAATACTAACTTTTTAATAGCCATACTGCTTTCTACAGTGCTTTGTATCATTTTACAGTCCCACCAGCAGAGTATGAGAGTCCCAGTCTCTCCACAACAGCCTCACCAGCATTGGTTATTTTCTGTCTTGTTGAACTTTGCTATTAGTGCTGAGGCCAGATGGTACCTCATTGTTATTTTGATGTGCATCTCTCTAATGGCTAATGATTGTGACCATTTCTTCATGTGTTTGTTGGCCACCTGAATATCCTCTTTGGTGAAGTGTCTATTCATGTCTTCTGCCCATTTTTTAATTGGTTTGTCTTTTTGTTGTTGAGGTGTTAGAGTTTTCTATGAATTTTAAAGATAAGTCCCTTGTCAGATATTTCATTGCTGAATATTTTTTCCCAATCTGTAAGTTCTCTTTTTACTCTTTTGGAGAAGTTTTTGGAAGCACATACAAATTTAATTATTAGAAAGACTCATTCATCTAGTTTATCTTCTGCTGTTACTGCATTTTGGGTTATGCTTGACAGTCTATTTGTGCCATAAATTAAGGCCCTTAAATTTGCTCGTTTTTTTCCTTGAGGACCTTCTTAGTTTTAGATTTCACATTTAAGTCTTTGATTTATCAGAAGTTAGTTTTCATGTATGGTGTGAGGTACAGATCTTGTTTGATTGTTTTGCAAAAGGATGTCCTGTTTTGCCAGCACCATTTGTTAAAGAGACCATCTCTTCTCCATTTAATGGATTTCAGCCATATGTCGAAAATCAGTTGATCATAGGTCAATGGCTCTATTTCTGGGTTCTCAATTCTGTTCTCCTGATCTGTGTGTCTGTCACTATTCCAATACCAGGTTGCTTTCACTACTGTTGCTATATACTACGATTTGAGATCTGAGAGTGTGAGACCTCCTACTTTGTTCTTCAGTAGTGCTTTGCTTATCCGAGGTCACTTTCCTTTCCATATAAAATCAGCGATTGGTTTTTCCATATCTTTAAAGAATGTGGATGGAATCTGAATTGTGATTGCATTGGATGTATAGATTGCTTTGGGTAGTATTGATTGAACATTTTCACAGTGTTCAATCTTCCTATTCACAAGCATGGTATGTTCTTCCATTTATGTAGATCTCTTTTGGTTTCTTGAAGTAGTGTTTTGTAGTTTTCTTTGTACAGGTCTTTTGTGTCCCTGGTAAGATTTTTTCCTAAGTATTTTATATTTTTGGTAGCCTTTGTAAATGATATTTATTTCCTTATTTCTTTTTCAGCAATCTCTTTGCTCATGTAGAGGAATTCAACTGACTTCTGTGTGTTGATCTTGTGTACTGCCACTATGCTGAATCTTTCAATTAGTGCCAGTTGTTTTTTTGCTTGGGTTTTCTATGTATAGGATCATATCATCATCAAATAGGGATAGTTTGACTTCTTCCTTACCAATCTGGATACCTTTGATTTCGCTTTCTTGCCTTATTGTCCTTTCTAGGACTTCCCTAAGCAGGAAGCAGGGGAAGAGCTGGGGACAAGACAGAGCCAAGAGAATCCAGGTAAGGGGAGGCAGACAGGCCCCACACCCAGAGGCAGAAAGCAGGGGAAGAGCCAGGACAAGACAGAGCCACAGGATCCAGGTAGGTTGAGGGAGACAGGCCCCACACCCAAGAAGCAGGAAGCAGGGGAAAAGCCGGGGATGATAGAGCTGCGGGATCCACGTAAGGGGAGGGTGGAGAGGTTTCGAACAGCTAAGGGAGACAAATTTGTCTGTCAGTTTGTCATACTGTGGTGGCTTTTGTGTTGCTGTGAGACTTGAGGCTGTGCCACCGGTGTCTCAAAAACCAGCAGGGTTACACATGGTGCACAAGTTTCAACACAGCTTATAGACTGAGACAGACTAGGAAGAAGGAAGTGCCATCCACTTCTTAAAGAATTGGGGAAACCTTATGAATAGCGGAGAAACACTGTCTGATACATTACTGGGCAACTTTGTGAATAGTCCAGAAATATTGTCTGATACAGTGCCAGAAGACCAGCTCTTTAGGTGGGAAGGCACTCAGAATATGACTGGGAAAGAGCTGCATCATCAGATTAGAACCAACCTTATTGATATGGATAAAGTAAAGCTTTTCGGGACCTCCATTTGCTGAAGTGGCAAGACTGAAAATGAGTAGAAACAGCCGCAAACGTCCATTAATGATCGAAACATGGAATGTACGAAGTATGAATCTAAGAAGGTTAGAAGTTGTCAAAAGTGAGATGGAACGCATAAAGATTGATCCCCTATGCATTAGTGAGCTGAAATGGACCGGTTTTGGCCATTTTCAGTCAGACAACCATATGATCTACTACGACGGAAATGACAGTTTCAAGAGGAATGGCGTGGCATTCATCACAAAGTATGTTTCAAGATCTGTCTTGAAGTCCAATGCTTTATGTGATAGGATAATATCTATACATTTATAAGGAGAAAGATGTTTATTTACGTTTCATTGACTATGCAGAAGCATAGTGTGGTCATAACAAATTATGGTAACATTGAGAAGAATGGGAATTCCAGAACACTTCATTGTGATCACCAGGAACCTGTACATAGACCAGGAGGCTGTCATTCAAATAGAAAAAGGGGACACTGCATAGTTTAAAATCAAGAAGGGAGTGCATCAGTATCTCTTTCACCATACTTATTTGATCTGTATGCTCAGCAAATAATCCAGGAAGCTGGACTATATGAAGAGGAGCGTAGTATTAGGATTGGAGGAGGAATCATTAACAACCTGTGATACGCTGACAACACAACTTTGCTTTCTGAAAGTTAGGATGACTTGAAGCATTACTGGTGAAGATTGAAGAATACAGTCTGCAGTATGGATTACATCTCAATATAAAGAAAACAGAAATCCTCACACCTGGACCTATAAGCAGCATCATGATAAATGGAGAAAAGATTGAAGTTGTCAAAGAATTCACATTGCTTGGTTCTACAATCGACACCAATGGAAGCAGCAGTCAGGACATCAGATGGTAAATAGCACTGGGCAAGTTGGTTACAAAAGACCTCTATCAAGTGCTAAGGAGCAAAGATGTCTCCTTGAGAACTAAGGTGCACCTGACACAAGCCATGATATTTTCAGTTGCCTCATGTGCATGTGAAAGCTGGACAATGAATAAGAAAGACCAAAGAAGAATTGATGCTTTTGAGTTGTGGTGCTGGCAAAGAATGCTGAAAGTACCATGGACTGCTAACAGAACTAATAACTGTCCTGGAGGAAGTGTAGCTGGAATGCCCCTTGAAAGCGAGAATGGCCAGACTTCGTCTCACCTACTTTGGTCATGTTGTCCTGGAGAAGGATGTCATGCTTGGTAAGGTGGATGGTTGACGAAAGAGGGGAAGGCCTTCCATGAGATGAATTGATACAGTGGTTGCGGCAATGGACTCAAGTATAGCGAGGATCATGGAGCTGGCATGGGACGGGGTGGTGTTTCGTTCTCTTGTGCATAGGTCGCTATGAGTTGGAGACAACTCGATGGAATCTAACAACAGCAGGACTTCCCATACCATATTCAATAGAAGTGATGATAGAGGGTATCCTTGTCTGGTTCCTGTTCACAAGGGGAATGGTTTCAGTCTCTCTCCATTGAGAATAATGTTGGCTGTTGGTTTTGCATATATGCCCTTTATTTTGTTGAGGAATGTCCCTAATATTCCTATTTTGCTGAGAGTTTTTTATCAGGAATGGGATTTTATTAAATGTCTTTTCTGCATTGATTGATATAATCATGTGGTTATTTTCCTTTGTTTTATTTATGTGATGGATGACGTTGATTGTTTTTCGAATATTGAACCATCCTTGCATATCTGGTATGAACCCCACTTGGTCAAAATGTATTATTTTTTGATATGTTGTTGGAGTCTGTTGGCTAGGATTTTGTTGAAGCCTTTTGCATCTATACTTCTAGTAGTTACATTTGTGTGTCAACTTGGCTGGGCGTGTTTGAGTGGCTGGGCAGCTGAATGTACTTATTGCCCATGGTGAGACTGGTAATTAACTCCATGGTGGAATGTATTAGAGTAGCTGAGTAGCTGCTTTGAGTATGTGGTCTGCTTCCCATTATAAGAAACAGCTTTATGGTCTCTAGCTTATGGCATGCTTGAGCCCTGCATGTAGCCATGTCATTGTTCAGACTGCCAATCTTGGGACTTCCAGTGCACTTGAATTAATGGCCTGCTGTATTGTTTGGTAACATTGGGACTGTGCCTTTTTACTTGACAACCTTGGGCTTGTCAGTCTCAGCAGCCAGCAGCTGTCTGAGTGAAGAAAAGCCTCGAGCTCTAGTGAGCCAGGAGGAGGAGGCACAGCAGAAGCCCAGGGTTCAGGGGCATTTACCCAGCCCCTAGAGCCTGGCACTTTGAACTTAGACTTCTAGCATCTTGAAGTGTAAGAGAATAAACTCCTGTTTGGTAAGGCCATCCCATTTGTGGTGTATTCTTGTCAGAGTGGTACTAGGTAACCAAAACAATACTCATGAGGGATATATTTTTCAGTGATGTCTTTGCCTGGTTTTGGTATCAAGGTTATGTTTGTTTCATAAAATGAGTTTTTTGTGTTCTGGAATAGTTTGAGTAAGATTGGTGTCAGGTCTTCTCTGAAAGTTCTGTAGAATTCCCCAGTGCAACCATCTGAGCTAGGGCACTTTTTTTGTTGGTAATTTGTTTATGACCTGTTCAGTTTCTTCTTTTGTTGTGGGTATGTTCAACTTTTCCACCTCAGTCTGTGTTAGTTTACATAAGTAGTATATTTCTAGAAATCTATCGATTTCTTCCAGATTTTCAAATTTTGGGGGAGTATAGTTCTTCATGGGAGCTCTGGTAGCATAGTACCTAAGGCCCTTGACTGCTAACCAGGAGGCTGGCAGTTCAAACCCACCAGCCACTTCTT
>NW_006921591.1:16447548-16448890 GCF_000298275.1 Orycteropus afer afer
ATTTGATTTTTTATTTCTTCTATTACTCAGTCATTTTCAAAGAGGGTGTCGCTGAGCTTCGGTGTGTTTGCTCTCTTTCTGTTGATCTTCCTATTGTTGATTTCTCATTTTATGGCATTGTGATCTGAGAAGATGCTTTGTAGTATTTCAGTGTTTTTTAATTTATTAAGGCTTGTTTTATGGCCTAACATACAGTCCATCTTCAAGAATGTTCCATATGTGCTGGAAAAGACTGTATATTGTGATGTTGTTGGGTGAAGAACTCTGTTAATGTCTATAATGTCAAATTGGTGGATTGTATTGTTTAGTTCTTCTGCATCTTTATTGAGTTTCTTTCCAGTTTTTCTGTCTTTGACTGAAAGTGGTATAATAAAGTCTGCTGCTATGACTGTGGAGTAATCTATTTGCCTTTTCAATTCTGTTAAAGTCTGATTTATATTTTGGGGCTATTTCATTTTGTGCATAGGTATTTATTATGGTTATGTCCTCTTGTTTGGTTGATCCTTTAATCATTATACAATGTTCATCCTTGTCTCTTATGGTGGTTTTTGTCTTAAAATCAATTTGATCAGAAACTAATATTGCCACTCCTGCTGTTTCATGGTTGTCATTTGCTTTATACATCTTTTTCCAACCTTTGATTTTTAGTCTATTTTTGTTTTTGTCTCTAAGGTGTGTCTCTTGTAGACAGCATATTGATGGGTTATGTTTTCTTATGCAACCTGTAACTCTCCATCTCTTAAGTGGTGCATTTAATCCATTGACATTCAGTGTAATTATTGATAAGTATGAATTTGGTGCTGTCATTTTGTTGTATATTTTTTTGTACTGTTAATGATTTCTTTGTTCCATATCATTTTCTGTTCTGCGCTTGTTTTGCTTATGAATCGTGTTATCACTTGCTTCGTTGCTGTTGTTTTAGTAAATGCTAAATATTAGTGCTTATTCTCTTTTCTATTTTGATGTGAATGTTTATCATTTTTCTTTGAAGTTACCCTTTGATTTATAATTTTCTTTCCAAGTTTAGAACAGTCTGTTCTATCTTGCAGTTGTCTTGACTTCCTGACCATTTAGAAGTTCTATAACTCTACACTATTTTTTCCCTCTTTTTGGTTTGTAGTTGTCTTCATTTGCCAACTGATGTCTCTAGTTCCCTGTTTACAATCTTGTAGGCTTACTGCTATTGATAAGGTTTTCCCTTATGAATGCGTCAGGGTTGTATTCTTTTTCCACACTTATTCAATCTATGTGCTGAGCAAATAATCCGAGAAGCTGGACTATATGAAGAAAAACATGGTATCAGGATTGTAGGAAGAATCATTAACAACCTGAGATATGCAGA
>NW_006921591.1:16449547-16461892 GCF_000298275.1 Orycteropus afer afer
GAGATGGATTGACACAGTGGCTGTGATGATGGGCTCAAGTATAGCAGGGATTGTGGGGCTGGCGCGGGATCGGGCAGTGTTTCGTTCTGCTATGCATGGGGTCGCTATGAGTCGGAAACGACTCGACGGCACTTAACAACAACAACAGGCTTACTGACTTTGGCTACTTCCATAACTTGGTTGGTTTCTGTGCTGTGTCTTCATGTTTGTTAATGATCCATTGTTGTTTGCTATTGTTGGTCCTCTGTCCAAAGGATTGCCTTTAGCATCTCTTGTGAAGTTGCTCTAGTTTTAACAAATTCCATTAATCTCTGCTTATCTGGAGATGTCCTAATTTCACCATCGTATATGAGGGACAGTTTTGCTGGATATATAATTCTTGGTTGGATATTTTTTTTTCCTTCAGTGTTCTATATATACCATTCCATTGTCCTCTCACCTGCATGATTTCTGTTGAGAAATCAGAGCTTAATCTTATTGGTTTCCCTTTGTAGGTAACTTTTTGTTTTTCCCATGCTGCTTTCATTTCCCTTTCTCTGTCTTTAGTTTTGGTGAGTTTGATGATATGTCTTGGTGATTTTCTTTTGGAGTCTATCCTGTTTGCTGTTCATTGGGCTTCTTGAATGGATATATTCTCATCTTTTATTATATCAGGGAACTTCTCTTCCAGCAATTTTCTCTGTTGTTTTATTTGTCTTTTCCTGTTTTGGAATTCTGATTACTCATAGGTTATTCCTTTTGATGGTATTCCACATGAATCTTAGGCTTTCTTTATTTTGTTTTCATCTTTTTTTCTGATGAACCTCTTTCCAAAGCAGTATTGAGGTATTTGTCTTCAGTCATACTAATTCTGTCTTCCATTGATTTATTTCTACTCTTCTGCTTGTTCTGTGTGTTATCTGTTTCTGAGAATTTAGTATTAATCTTCTGGATTTCTATCTGTTGATTTTGTATCATTTCTGATTTTTCACTTATTTTGTCATTTTGTTCTTCTCTTGTTTTCTGAAATTGTTCTAGGGTTTTCTCTGTATTTTTCTCTATTTTGTCAGTGATTTCTTTGATCTGTCACCCAGTCCGTTTAAGATACCTAACAATAATTCTTTTGAATTACTTATCATGGCGTTCCCAATGCTGCTCTTTCCTCTGGGATATGTTCTGGGTCTGCATCTTGGTACCTTGTTGTAAGTGTTTTGTCTTGGATCTTTAGGTGGACTGGGATGGTCTCTTCTTTCTGAGATATTGTGACATTTTTTAATTTATATTTAACTGGTGATTGTATGTTTGAACAATTTGCTTTCAGATTTTTGTTTTCTTTGCATGTATCTTTGCTTCTCTATTCGTTAGTTGGGCTCCTCTATTCGCTAATTGGTGGCACTTACGCACCCATCACCTCTCTCCCTTCCAGTTGTCAGCTTCCCATATTTCCATGCCGTCTTTGGCAAGCGGAGGCTATTCTTAGGTCCTTGGAATGTGAATGAGAATGCTATCAATTAAATATCTAAAATGGGTGCTGCTTGTAAACATTCAAAATGCCTGCACCCTCCTGACAGCTGCAAGTCCACAGCTCAGTTTGTCTCCTTCTTTGCTGTTTCCCGTTTTAGTCATTAGCCACTGGCACAGTCATCCATGCAGCCTTTGGTGAGCAGGGCCAATTTTTACATTAATTCTCAGGTCCAAACACCACTTGGAAATATTCAGGCTGTTCATTCCATCAGGGTAGCTGACAGTCCACAGCTCTGTTTGTCTCCTTACTCACTGTTTTTGTTCAAGTTCTTCTACTAGTTGGTGTTAAATCCACTTCTGTATCCTTTCTTTCAAAGCTCAGGGTTCCAGGATTAGCTTTTGTATCTGTGTCAGTTGGTTTTCTTTTCTTTGTTGAAGAAGTTCTGTGTAGATTGTCTGCCTGTTCCAACATCTTACTAGAAGTCTTCTCCCATCTTTTCCATTTTTGTTTCAGTAACCTTATTTTTAATTTTTAAAATTTGTGGTTTTTTAATACCCACATTTATTCATTTCATTTTAGTCCATCTAATAGTTTTTGTTCTTTTTAATGGATATTTTATTTCTTCAGATAAAACAGATGAAATACTGTTCATCAATAGAAAGTTGTGAAGTATCTCTCTATATCCACTGTGATGCTCATAATCAAAAAGATGGACAGGAACAAGTGTTGAGGAGTCAAATTGGAACCCCATATATTGCTAATGGGAATGTAAAAAGGTGGAGCTGTTATGAAAAAAATGTTTGGCAGTTCCTCAAAAAGTTAAACATTTAGGTACTGTATGACCCAACAGTGCCACTCCTAATCATACACCAAAGAGAACTGAAAACGAAGGTTCACACAAAAACTTCTACAAAGATGGCATTATTAATCATAATGAACAAAGGAGGGAAACAACTTAAGTGTCATTAAACTGATGAATGAATTAAAACAAAATGTGGTATATCCATGCATTAGAATGTTAATTCAGCCTTAAAGAAGAATTCATTACTGTTACATGCTACAATGTGGATGAACCTTAAAGGTGTTATGCTAAGTCAAAGAAACCAGGCACAAAAGGCCATGTGTCATAGGATTCCATTTATATATTAAATGTTAAGACTAGGTAAATCCATAGAAATAGAAAATAGTGGTTGCCAGGGAATGAGAGGAGGAGTTACTGGAGAGTGACTGCTAAAGGGTACAGGGTTTTTTTTTCAAGTAATGAAAATATTCTGGAACTAGATAATGGTAGTAGTTTAACAACTTTGTGAATATACAAAATACCACCAATCAAAAAATTATATACTTTGAAAAAGTAAATTGTATGATATGTGAATTGTATCCCAATAAATCTATTGAAAAGTTACATCATCAGTACACTGTCATACTAGTGTAAGAATAAATGTATAGATCAATGGTACAGAATATAAAGTTCAGAAATAAACCTGTTTGTGTGATTTCCCACACAAGACCAAGAAATTCAGTTGGGCATGTTGGAGGACAGTTTTTTAAACAAGTTGCTTGATCACTTGGCTATAAAACTAAACATCAATCCTTATTTCACTCAATACACAAAAATGAACTTAAAATTGATTGTAGAGCTCAAACTTCCAGAAGAAAATGTAGGAAATATTCATTGCCTTCTTGGGGTAAGCCAAGATTTCTTAGGTCATGAAATGTCCTAAGCATAAAGAAAAGGATAAATTGTACCTCATCAAAATTAGAAATATCTGCTCTTCAGAAGGTATTACTAAGAAAATGAAAATCTATAAACTGAGATAAGATATTTGCATACTTAAAATCTAACAAAGGACTTGTTTTCAGAATGCTTAAAGAACTCATATAATTCAATAAGATGATTAGCCCAATATAGAAATGTCTGGTAGCATAGTGCCTAAGGCACTTGACTACTAACCAGAAAGCTGGTGGTCCAAACCCATCAGCTGCTCCTCAGAAGAAGGCTGGGCAATCTACTTCTGTAGTGATACTGCCTCAGAAACCCAAGGAGGAGGGGTCACTATGAGTCCTGTCTGAATCAACAGCACATAATAGCAAAAACACCAAAATATTGGATCATAACTTTAGTGAAAGAAAATATACTCATTGAACGCTGTAATTTAAATGGGTATATTTTATTGTATGTAAATTGCACCTCAATGTAGTTGATTTAGTCAGTTGAGAAATTTAAAAATCACATACACTTTTTAATAAGCACTTTTATACACTATTAAATTCAAAATAACTATGGCCTAGGAACAGTATTCCTAGGCTGATCTTTAGGAAAACATACTTAAGGAGTGAGTGAGTGTATGTGTCTGTGTGCATGCCCATGCATGTAGACTTGTGTGCCCTGAAATTCTTACAGTCAGTTTTGGAAGTATAAATGGTACAAACTCACATAAATAATTATTGGAAAGTTTAATTACTTAAATGTCTTCTATATTTACCTAGTTTTTTAATTATAAAAAAACATGTTTAAATTTTTTCAGTTTGTATTTACCATGCTCTGTCAGAGGGACTAAAACATGGAAAAAAATAAATGCTGATGGGTAAACTAATGTGGTATATTCACAATGGAACATTATTCAGCCACAAAAAGGAGGAAAGTATATTGATAAAGGCTATAACATGGATGAACCTTGAAAACATTATGCAAAATCAAAGAAGCCAGAAACAAAAGAGCACATACCATTCCATTCACATGAAATGTCCAGAGTAGGCAAATCAAGAGAGACAGAAAGTAGATTAGTGGTTGCCATGGGAAAATTGGGGCTAACTGCTAGTAGGTACAAGATTTTTTTTTTTTTTTTTTTTTTTTTGGAGTAATGGAAGTAATCTGGAAATCAGATTATGGTGATACAGTGAATATATTAAACATGTTGTTGTTAGGTGCTATTGAGTCGGCTTCGACTCATAGCGACCCTGTGTAAACAGAATGAAACATTGCCCCGTCCTGTGCCATCCTTACAATCTTTGAGATGTTTGACCCCATATTTGAGCCACTGTGTCAATAATCCATCTCACTGAGAGTATTCCCCTTTTTTGCTGACCCTCTGCTTTACCAAGCGTGATATTCTCCAGAGACTGGTCCCTTCTGACAATATGACTAGGATAGGTGAGATGAAGTCTGGCCATTCTTGCTTCTGAGGAACATTCTAACTTCATCTCTTGTGGGGCAGATTTGTTCAGGCTTCTGGCAGTCCATGGTATTTTCAATATTCTTTGCCAACACCGTAATTCAAATGTATCAACTCTTCTTCAATCTTACTTATTGTCAAGCTTTCACATGCATATTGTTGTTGTTGTTATGTGCCATCAAGTCAGACCGACTCATAGCAACCCCTCCTTGGGTTTCCGGGGCAGTATCACTAAGGAAGTAGATTGCCCCATCTTCCTTCCGAGGAGTGGCTGGTGGGTTTGAACCACCAGTCTTCTGGTTAGCGGTCAAGTGCCTTAGGCACTATGCTACCAGAGCTCCCTCACATGCATATTAGGCAACTGAAAATACCATGGCTTGGGTTAGGTGTGCCTTAGTCTTCAAAGTGATGCCTTCGTTTCTTAACACTTTAAAGAGGTCTTTTGCAGCAGATTTTCCCAGTGCGTTACAACATCTGATTTTTTGCTGCTTCTTGGACGTTGATTGTGGATCCAAATGAAATGAAATCCTTGACAATTTAAATCTTTTCTCCATTTATTCTGGTGCTGCTTATTGGTCCACTTGTGAAGACTTTTGTTTTCTTTATGTTGAGGTGTAATTCATACTACAAGCTGGAGTCTTTGATCTTCATTAAGAAATATTTCAAGGAGTTCCGGTACAAAGGCCAAATAGGCAGAAAGACTGCACAGACCCTCTTCAACAAAAAAAAAGGGGAACCAATTAACACAGATACAGAAAATAATCCTGGACTCCTGAGCCTTGAAGGGAAAGATATAGAAGTGGACTAAATTCCAACTAGCAGAAGAATTTGCATGAAAACACCAAAAAGGAGACATACGGAGCTGCGGTCTGGCAGCAATCCTAATGGCACAGACAACTTGGATATTGCTGAGTGGTGGTTGTTGTTGTTGTTATGTGCCATCGAGTCGGCCCCAACTCATAGCGACCCCTCCTTGGGTTTCCGAGGCAGTATCACTACGGGAGTAGGATTGCCCAACCTTCCTTCCGAGGAGTGGCTGGTGGGTTTGAACCGCCAGCCTTTTGGTTAGCAGTCAAGTGCCTTAGGCACTATGCTACCAGGGCTCCTAAGAATTAACCTAAAAATCAGTGCTGTTAGCCAGGGACGGCATGGAGGACTGCTTTGGTGGCTGGGGAATAAAAGGGGAAGCAGAGAAGAGGCAGGCGGGCTGAGCTATGGACTTTTGCTTGTCCAGAGGGTGTAACCATTTTGAATGTTTACAAGCAGGTTGACCATTTTTGATATTTAAAGTGACAGCGTTCTCCCAGGTTCCAGAGACTTAAGAACAGGCTCCGCTTGATAGGAACCGCAAAGACATCCTGGACATGGGTACTACTGAAAAGGTGTAAAACATTCCCCTTCTTACTCTTATATCTCACATCCCCTTGGTAAATGGAAGTGCACCCACCCCTCACTCCCACCCAGCTTCTAGGCTGGCAGGAATTCCATCCGAGTCTGTGTATTCCCACAGAGCCTGGGTGCCCTGCCCTGCCCTGCCCTGTACAGATTTTTTTTTTTCCTTTTTTTCAGTTTGTTTGTTTTGTCTGTTTTAAAGGTAGTACTATCATTATTATTTGTGTCCTTTTTTGTTATCATTCTTTATTCTTCCATTCCCAGGCTCTAGTTTTCAGCTTTTTTTCTTTTCCCTGTTCCTGAATCCAATTTTTTCTTTTCTTTCGTGTGGGTAACCCCATTCCTTGTTTTTCTTTTTGCATTTTTTCCCATTGTTTTCTTCATTATTCTCCCTCTATACTTTTTTCTCTTACTGCCCTCTCCCTAGATATTGTGGTGTTTTTTGTTTTGTTTTGTTCCCTGTTTTCTTTTTTGGTTACTGTTCCTGTGTGATTACATGCTGTGTTTTTTGTCCATTTGCTTTTACTTTTTTGATTATTATTCAGTTGTTATTTTTGTCTGAGTGAGAGACGGCAGTAGTCCCCATATAACATAACTACACCCATACCTCCTGCAGCTTTACTTACTGAGTGAGAGTCATCACCTCCTCTCCACCCATGGGGCTATGATAAACAACCACCAAGAAAAGCCTGACTTACCCTTAGCTGCTCTTCACAGTTAAAAGAGATCTAAATACAACAACATCACAATGTCTTGGAGACAACAGACCATCAAAGTGCACACAAAGAAGCAAGATAAAGTGGTAGAAACAAGGGAGCAGGATACAGTCCCAGAACACATCCCTGAGGAAGAAACAGCGTTGGAACTCCCTGATAAAGAATTCAAAAGAATTGTATTTAGGTATCCTCAAAGGATTGAGAGACAGATCAAGGAAAACACAGACAAATTCCTAGAAGAATGTTGGAAGAAAATACAAGAACAAAATGACAATAAATGAAAAATTAAAAATGATTCAAAATCTATAGATAGAAATCCAGAAGATTAATACTAAATTGTTGAAAATAGATAACACATTGAAAGGGCAAAGGAGTAGAATTGATGTTCAATGGAAGACAAAATTAATGAGATTGAAGTCAAATACCTGAATACTTCTATGGAAAGGAATCAATCAGAAAAAAGATCACAACAAAATGAAGAAAGCCTAAGGATCATGTGGGATAACATGAAAAGGAATAACCTATATGTCATTGGAATTCCAGAACAGAAAGAGAAAAATAAAACCACTGAGAAAATTGTCCAAAATTTGTTGGAAGAGAACTTCCCTGATATGATGAAAGATGAAAATTTATCCATTCAGGAAGTCCAACGAACCCCAAACAGGATAGACCCCAAAAGAAAATCACCAAGGCATATCATCATCAAATTCATCAAAACGAAAGACAAAGACAGAATCATGAAAGCAGCATGGAAAAAAACAAAAAGTTCGGTGATAGTTATGTTTGTGTGTCAACTTTGCTGGGCCTTGTTAAGTGGCTAGGAAGCTGGTGGTAGTTATTCCCCATGATGAGACTGGCAGTCAACTCCATGGTGGGATCTACCACAAGCAGCTGAGAAGCCACCTTTGGAATGTGGTCTGCTTCCTGTATATAAGGAGAAGTTTTTGGAATGGTCTCTAGCTTTTGGCACGTTTGGACCCTGCATGTAGCTGTGCCATTGTTCAGCAGCCTGCCATGCTCTTTTGACCTTGGGAATTACAATGGATTTAAATGGCCTGCTGTGTGGTTTGGTAACATTGGGACTGTGCCTTTTTATTTGTTAACCTTGGGTTTGTCAGCCTCAGCAGTTAGCAGCTGTCTGAGTGAAGAAACGCCTCTAGCTCCATTGGGCCAGGAACAGGAGGCAGAGCTGGACCCCCAAGTTGAGGGGCTTTCACACAGCCCCTTGAGCCTGGCACTTTGAACTTGGACTTAAAGCCTCCAAACTGTAAGAGAATAAACTGCTGTTTGTTAAGGCCATCCCATATGTGGTATATTCTTGTCAGAGCAGCACTAGGTAACCAGAACAGAATATGGTACTGAGAGAGTGGGGTGCTGCTCTGACAGATGCCTAAATGTGGAAACAGGAATGAAGTGCATCCTTGACCCAAGACCCTAGCACACAGACCCTGGCATGTGGCATGAGAGATGGCAGGAGCAGAGCCCAGAGACCGGAATGAGAGACGGCAGGAGCAGAGTCAAGGGAACTGGCATGAGACAGCGACAGCCTTAACAGCCCACAGAAGAGAAAGCTGGATGCCTTTCGGTAGGCGGCTTGCTGTCTGGAGTGGGTTACCTTGGGACATTAATTGGTAGAAGTGACCCGCACGAAATGGAGTAGCAGGTTGGCCAGCCCATAGAGCAAGAATGCCAAGTGCTTTTGACCAGGAAGTTTTCCAGCGGAGTGGGTTGCCTTTGGCATTAATCAGCAGAAGTGGAGAGACCAAGGAAATGGAAGCAGAGATACCTGACCCTTAAGGGTAGGACCATGGGGATGGAACCACCATAGCCCCCTAGGTTTCAAAAAGCCAGGCCTTCACCAACTTGGTTCTGGAGTGTGGGGCTGCTCATTCATGTGAGCCAGTAGGATGGAGCCATAGCTGCTGCCCAAGAGTGAGGTGGTGGGGCTGCCATGCCCAAGAGGGGGAGAAATGGGGCCCACCAGGCCAAGGGGGTGAGGTGATCACTTACAAGAACTAGGGGGCTGGAGCCACCCAGTGAGAGAGATGTGTACAGATTCCACCCAATGAAGATCTGTACAGGTGCCAAGTTGACGGGGTGGAATTGTGGCAGATATGTGTGTGTGTCAACTTGGCAGGGCCTGGTTGAATTGCTGGACAGCTGGTGGTAGTTATTCCCCATGATGAGCCTGGCAATCAACTCCATGGTGGGATTTACCACAAGAAGCTGAGTAGCAGCTGCCTTTGGGATGTGGTCTGCTTCCTGTATATAAGGAGAAACCTTGGGAATGGTCTCTAGTTTATGGCATGGTTGGACCCTGCATGTAGCTGTGTCATTCATTGTTCAGCAGCCTGCCATGCTTTGCTGACCTTGGGAATTACAGTGGACTTAAATGGCCTGCCATGTGGTTTGGTAACATTGGGACTGGGCGTTTTTATTTGTCAACCTTGGGTTTGTCAGCCTCAGCTAGCAACTGTCTGAGTGAAGAAATGCCTCTACCTGCAGTGGGCCAGGAGCAGGAGGCAGAGCTGGACCCCCAGGTTGAGGGGCTTTCACACAGCCCCTGGAGCCTGGCACTTTGAACTTAACTTAAAGCCTCCAAACTGTAAGAGAATAAACTCCTGTTTCTTAAGGCCATCCCATTTGTGGTATATTCTTGTCAGAGCAGCACTAGGTAATCAGAATAGTTACTTACAAAGGACAACCAGTAAGAATAAGGTCTGATTTCTCAGCAGAAACCATGCAAGCAAGAAGGCAATGGGATGGTATATATAAAACCCTGAAAAAGAAATATTTTTAACCAAGAATTATATACCCAACAAAACTGTCCCTCAAATATGATGGTGAAATTAAGAGATTTCCAGATAAGCTGAAATTAAGGGAATTTGTTAAAACCAGACCAACCTTACAAGACATATTAAAGGGAGTCCTTTCAACAGAGAACCAATAATAGCAAACATCAACCGACCATTAATACACAGGATGACGTAACCCAGAAACCACAGCTATGGACATATCCAAAGTAATACAAGCTTACAAGATTCTAAACAGGGAACTGGAGACTTCAGTTGGCAAATGAGGACAACTTCAAACCAAAAAGAGGGAAAACACTGTATAGTTACAGAACTTCTAAATGGTGAAGAAGTCAAGAGAGTTGCAAGATAGACTGGACTATTCCAAACTCGGGGAGAAAATTATAAATCACAGGGTAACCGCAAAGAAGAATGATAAGCCTTCACATCACAGTAAAAAAGAGGACAAGCACAAATATTCAGTAAATAATAAAACAACAGCAACAAAAGAAATGATAAACATAATGAGCTCAGCACAGAAAATAATATGGAACAAAGAAGCCAGGAACACCATGAAAAAACATACAACAAAATGACAGCAACTAATTCGTACTTGTCAATAATGACATTGAATGTTAATGGATTAAATGCACCACTCCAGAGACGGAGTGTTGAAGACTGGATCAGAAAACAAAATCCATCAATATGCTGCCAACAAGAGACACACCGTGGAGACAAAGACTAAAAATCAAAGGTTGGAAAAAGATGTATCAAGCAAATGACAACTGTGAGAGAGCAGGAGTGGCAATATTTATTTCTGATCAAATTGATTTTAAGACAAAAACCACCATAGGAGACAGGAAGGACATTATATAATGATTAAAGGATCAATTCAACATGAAGATATAACCATAATAAATATCTATGGACCCAATGAAAGATCACCAAAATATATGAATCAGACTTTAAAAAAAGTCAAATAGATAACTCCACAGTCATAGTGGGACACTTTAATACACCACTTTCAATGAAAGATAGAAAAACTGGAAAAAACTCCAACAAAGATGCAGAAGAGCTAAACAATACAATCCACCAAATTGACCTTGTAGACATCTACAGAGCACTTTACACAATAAGAGCACAATATACATTCTTTTCCAGTGCACATGGAACATTTTCCATGATAGACCATATGTTAGGCCATAAAGCAAGCCTTCATAAATTTAAAAGCATTGAAAAACTGCAAAGGATCTTCTCAGATCACAATGCTATCAAATTAGAAATCAACAATAGGAAGATCAACGGAAAGAGAGTAAACACATGGAACTGAATAGCATGCTCCTTAAGAAAGACTGGTTAAGAGAAGAAATTAAAAAAATGAAATTGAAAGATTCCTTGAATCAATTGAGAATGAAAACACAATATACCAAAATCTTTGGGATGCAGCAAAAGCAGTGATCAGAGGCCAATTTATAGCAATAAATGCACACATCCAAAGAGAATAAAGAGCCAAAATCAACACTAAATCAACATCACCAACAATTAGAAAAAGCACAGCAAGAAAACCCTACAGTCACCAAAAGAAAAGAAATAATGAAGATTTGAGCAAAAATCAATGAAACAGATAATAGAAAGACAATAGGAAAAATCAGCAAGACTAGAAGTTGATTTTTTGAAAAGATTAATAAAATTGACAAACCACTGCCAAATTTAACAAAGCAAAATTGGGAGAGAATACAAATAACACGAGTAAGAAGTGCCATGGGTGACATCACAACAGAACCAACTGAAATAAAAAGGATAATATCAGGATACTCAGAAGGCTGGCAGTTCAAACCCACCAGCCACTCCTCAGAAGGAAGGTTGGGCAATCTACTTCTGTAGTGATACCGCCTCGGAAACCCAAGGAGTGGTTGCTATGAGTCAGGTCCGACTCGACGGCACATAACAACAACAACAACATGAAGAACTCTACTCCAGCTAATTTGAAAATCTGGAAGAAATGGACAGATTTCCAGAAACACACCACTTACCTAAACTAACACAGACTGATGAGGGAAAGTTGAACAGGCCCATAACAAAAGAAGAAATTGAACAAGTCATAAAAAATTTATCAACAAAATTCCTGGTCCAGACTGTTTCACTGGAGAATTCTACCAAACATTCAGATAAGAACTGACACCATTTCTACTCAAACTATTCCAAAACATAGAAAAGGATGGAATCCTCCCTAACTCATTTTATGAAACAAGTATAACCTTGATACAAAAACCAGGCAAAGACATCACTCAAAATGGAAACTATAGACCAATATCCCTGAAGAACAGAGATGGAAAAATCTTCAACAAAATCCTAACCAATAGATTCCAAGAACATAGTAAGAAAATCTTTCATTATGACCAAGTGGGGTTCATATCCGGTATGCAAGGATGGTTCTATACTAGAAACACAATTAATGTTATCCACCACATAAATAAAGGAGAAGAACCACATGATCATATCAATTGATAACCAAGTGGGGTTCATATCCGGTATTCAAAGATGGTTCTATATTAGAAAAACAATTAACATCATCCAGCACATAAATAAAGGAGAAGAACCACATGATCGTATCAATTGATACAGAAAAGGCATTCGATAAAATCCAACACCTATTCTTGCTCAAAACTCAGCAAAATAGGAATAGAAGGGACATTCCTCAGCATAATAAAAGTGATCTATGCAAAACCTGTGGTAGCATAGTGGCTAAGACACTTGCCTGCTAACCAGCTGGCTGGCGGTTCAAACCCACCAGCCACTCCTCGGAAGGAAGGTTGGGCAATCCT
>NW_006921591.1:16463214-16475505 GCF_000298275.1 Orycteropus afer afer
AGCCTTCTGGTTAGCAGTCAGTTGCCTTAGGCAGTATGCTACCAGAGCTCCTAAAAGAGTACCTACAGACTGGGAAAGAATATTTGGCAGTGACATCTGACAAGGGACTTATTTCTAGAATTTATGGAAAACTCCAACCCCTCAATAATAAAAAGACAAATAATCCAATTAAAAATGGGCAGAAGACATGAATAGACACTTCACCAAGGAGGATATTCAGGTGGCCAACAAACATGAAGAAATGATCATTAGCCATTAGAGAGATAGAAGCAAATCAAAACAACAATGAGATACCATCTTGCCCCAGCACTAGCAGCAAAGTTCAACAAGGCAGAAAATAACAAATGCTGGTGAGGATGCAGAGAGATTAGGACTCTTATACACTGCTGGTGTGACTGTAAAACGGTACAGCCACTGTGGAAAGCAGTATGGCAATTACTTAAAAAGTTGTGAATAGAAATACTATTTGATCCAGCTATTCCATTACTAGGTATATATCCTAAAGAAGTGAAAGCCATGACAAGAACAGACATATGCTCACCCATGTTCATGGTAGCACTGTTTACAATAGCCAAAAGATGGAAATAACCTATGTGTCCATCAGTTGAGGAATGGATAACCAAATTATGGTACATACACAACGATGGAATACTATGCAACTCTAAAGAATATTATAGAATGTACAAAACACCACATAAGGTGGACAAACTTGGAGGACATTTTGCTGAGTGAAATAAGTCAATCACAGAAGGACAAATATTGTATTAGTCCATTTTGTAAAAGTCAAGGAATGGTTTATGTATGGAAGGAAATGTTCTTTATTGTTTATCAGGGGTTGGAGGGGAGGGGAGGGAACACTGCTAGATAGGTAGAGATAAGAACTGACTTGGGTGAAGAGAAGGGCAATGTACCAAATGTGAGTGATCAACATGGTGGCAATGAGGAAGAGGAAGACATGGAGAGGTACATGGGAGTTGCAGACAACAAAGATTAACCCTTTTGCACATACAGTACTGTGTTGTCAGTGAAGGTAAACACGGGTATACGAGTCTATAGATGGGTGGACAGGCTGAACTATTAGTTATGTCTCTGCATCAGGGAGTATACCCAAGACCATATATAGGGTTGGCAAACAGTGGTTCTACAAGTGTATTTGTATGTAAGAGTTCCCAGGTGTATACTAGAGCTGACAAGGGACAAGGTTGTCATCACTTTTTGGTCACAGCCAGCAATCCAGAGGGAGAGAGTAGTTGAACCTGTGGGCTCCGGACCATAGTAGCAGGGGACATTAAGCTTAATTGGCATAACATGCTACACGAAACATTGTTCCACCACCTACTTTGGCAAGTAGCAACTGGGATCTTAAAAACTTGCAAGCAGCCATCTAGATGCAATGATGGGTCTCTCCTCATCCAGAGAAAAGAAGAATGAAGAAAACCAAACATTCATGGAAACAATTAGTCCTTAGGACTGGTGTACTATGTGATCCTCAGCCTATACCAGTATAAGATCAGAAGAACTAGATGGTGCCCGGCTACCACTCAGATGGGGATCTATGGAGGAGATCCTGGATGAGGAGGGAGAATAATGTGAAACAAAACTCAAAATCATTTGGGGAACAAAAAGGGGGGGGCGGGACACCAGGTTTGCTAGTCTGATAGAGCCAAGTGGAACCACTGAGACTATGGTCCCTAGCTGCCCTTCAGGTCTGAAATTGAACCCACACCTCTGGCTCCAGCCAAACAAAAGACAGGCATATGAGTTGAACATGTACCTGAGGTAGATACACTCCTTGAAGGAAATAGTCATGGGAGAAAGATGGGTTGTTTGTGCACAGGGAAACATTTGAGGGGGCAGGAGTGCATGGAGGGATGGACACAGGAAAGAGGTAACTATTGGGAGGAAATGGGAGGGGAGCTGTTGCATTGTGATAAATTGTAGTCAGTGTCATGAGACAATGTGTGTGTGAACTGCTGTATGGAAAGTCAATTTGCTGTAAGTTTTCATCCAAATCACAATAATAGAAATATAAAAGAAGAAGTATTTCAAGTCATCTTTACTTTCAGGAAGTGTTTCGGTTATCTAGTGCTGTTCTTACAAGAATATACCACAAATTGGATTGGTTTAAGAAACAGGCGTTTAGTCTTAACAATTTTTGGAGGTTTGCCAAATGCCTTGGGCTTCAGCCTCTCCTCTTGCTCCCAGCCCAGTGATTCTAGAGGCATCTCTCCATTCAGGCAGCTACTGGCTGCTGAGGCTAATAAGCTGAGGGTCAACAAATAAAATAGAATAGTCCCAGTATTACCAAACAACATAGTAGACCATTGATTCAAGTCCATTGAAAGTCCCAAGATTGGCAGAGCATGGCAGGCTGCTGAACAATGACTCAGCTACATGCAGGGTTCAAATGTGCCATAAGCTAGAGAACTTTCCCAAGGCTTCTCCTTTTATACAGGAAGCAGACCACATCCCTAAGGCAGCTACTCACTGCTCACAGTAGATTCCACCATGGAGTTTATTACTGGTCTCATGATGGGAAGTACTACATCCAGCTGTCAAGCCAGTCAACCAGGTCCAGCCAAGTTGACACACAAATTTAACTAGCACAGCAGGCAAGGTTGTTAATCAGTCTTTCTCCAGTCCTCATGCCATGTGCTTCTTCATATAATTCAGCCCCTTAGATTATTTGCTCAGCATGCAAGTTGAGTAAGTATGGCGAAAGAGTAACCACCTTGCTGCACACCTTTCCTGATTTAAAACCATGCAGTATCGCTTATTTTTTTTGAGTGACAGCCTCTTTGATCTATGTACTAGTTCCTCATGACCCCAATTAAGTGTTGTGGAATTTGCATTCTTTGCAATGTTATGCATAATTTGTTATTATCTACACACTCAAATGCCTTTGCATAGTCAATAAAACACAGGTAAACATCTTTTGATATTCTTTGCTTTCAGCCAAGATCCATTTGACATCAAATATATCCCTTGTTCCAAGTCTTCTTCCTAATCTGTCTTGAATTTTTGGACATTTCCTGTCAATATATGGCTGTAACCTTTTTTGAAATACTGTCAGCAAAATTTTACTTGTATGTGATGCTGATGATATTTTTTGATAATTTCCACATTCTATTGGATCAACTTTCTTTGTAATGGGCACAAATGTGGATCTCATCCAGTCAGTTGGCCAGGTCTCCCAAATCTCTTGGCATAAATGAGTAAACATCTCCAATGCTGCTGCATTTGTTGGTTGAAACATCTCAGTGGGTATTCTATCAATTCCTTGAGCCTTGTTTTTTGCCAGTTACTTCAGTGAAGCTTGAATTTTTTCCTTCAGAACCATTGGTTCTTGATCAGATGATACCTCCTCAAATAGCTGAATGTCAACAGTGGCTCTGTTTCCTTCCGTCTTCTTTTGATGCTTCCTGCATCTTTCAGTTTTCTCCTATAGAATCCTTCAGTATTGCAACTTGAGACTTGAATTTTTCCTTCAGTTCTCTCATCTTGAGAAATGTTGAGTGTGTTCGTCTCTTTGGTTTTCTAATTCCAAGTCTTTGCATATTTCATTACTTTGTCTTCTTGAGCCACCCTTTGAAATCTGTTCAGTTTTTTTTACTTCATCAGTTCTTCATTTGCTTTAGCATGAGCAAGTTTCAGGGTCTCTTCTGACATCCATTTTGGTTTTTTGTTCCTTTCCTGTCTTTTTAATGACTTTTGTGTTTTGTATGATGTTCTTGCTGTCATCCCACAAGTTGTCTGGTCTTCGGTTAGTGGTTTTCAGTGCATCAAATCTATTCTTCAGGTGGTCTCTAAAGTGGGATCTAATAAAGGCTGTATCTTAGCTCTTGTATTTTAATATTCTTTAGCTTCACCTTGAACTTGTATGTGAGCAGTTGAAGATCCATTCCAGTCAGTTGCTTGCCTTGTTTTGACTAATGATATTGAGCTTTTCCGTCTCCTCTTTACACATCATTAAGATTGACTCTATTTTGAGTAGGCACCTCTTCCCCATTCTTATTTTGCGTGCCTTCCAACATGAGGGGCTCATCTCCCAGAACTATCGCAGACAATGTTCTTGATATTCCTAAGGTTGTCAGTGGCCATTTTTTTCCAGAAGTAGATGGTGCTGTCCTTCTTCCCAGCGTATCTTAGTCTGAAAAGTCCCCTGAAACCTGTCCACCATGAGTGACCTTGCTGGTGTTTTAAATACTGGTGGCATAGCCTCCAGTCTTACAGCAACATGCTGGCCACCACAATATGACAATTGACAAATGAGTGGTGGATATTAAACATAGTGAATGTTAACGTGTACTAAAATGTATACTTTAAGATGGTGAGTTTCATGTTATGTGGGATATATCTCAATAAAATAATGCGGTATAAAAAAAGTCATGCTAGATCTTTAATCACATGCGTTTTATATTTTGATAAATATTGCCTAGTTGTCCTCCATTGAGATTGTACCAGTTTATACTTGCACAAGGTAGGCATGAGTGTACCTGTTTTCTCACACCCTTGCCAGTGTTGTATGTAATAAAATGTTTTAATTCTTGCTCATGTGATTGTTGGAAAAAAGTAACCTACTGTATATTACTTTTACATTTCTCTATGAATGAGGTTGAATATCTTTTCAAATACATAAAATCCATTTATTTTTCTTTCTTGTGAACTTCCGTTCTTATCCAATGCCTGCTTTTTCTGTTTATACTAGTCTTTTTGTTTTTGTTTTTAACTTTTTATTGTGATTTTGGGAAAAGTTTACAGAGGAAATTGGTTTTCCATTGAACAATTCATACATATTTTTTGTGTGTGTGATATTGATTGCAATCCCTGCAATATAACCATACCCTTCCCGTTTCCTCCCTGTTTCCCATTTCAATTTCTCCTTCTTTCCTCTACCTTCCTGCCTTCTGAGGTTTATCCCTGGGAAAATTCTGATGTTTTAATTTCTTATGATTGGTTGTTCTAGGGAGTTCTACCTCCCTGGTGGTATGGTTCACATCATAGTTCTGTAATGTTGGTCTTTTTTTATATTGATTTGTAGAATGTTTTTGTATATTATTTTTTTTCCTTTGGACTTAGCGGATTTTACTGTTAATGCCAAGTTTATTGTCCAATAGTATTTGTTACTGTATTAGCCTATCTTCACAGTTTAAGCTAAGAACCTGAAAAAAAAACAAAAACAAAAACACCTCACCACCATCAAATCAATTCCAAGTCATAGTGACCCCTTAGGATAGAGTAGAACTACCCTGTAATGTTTCTAACAATGTAAGTCTTTACAGAAGCAGACTGGTGGGTTCAAACCACCAACTTGTTATTTAGTAGCTGAGTGATTGAACTACTATTCCACTGTTGTTGTTGTTATTTGCCGTCGAGTCGGCCCCGACTCATAGCGTCCCCTCCTTGGGTTTCCAAGGCAGTATCACTACGGAAGTAGGATTGCCCAACCTAGACCTCCTAATTCTTATTTTTCGACTGTCTCATTATCTGAAATTTTGCATTGATGACAATAGCAAAAAATTTTGTTTTAGTTATCTAGTGCTACTAAAACAGAAATACCATAAGTGGATGGCTTTGACAAACAAATTTGTTCTTTCACAGTTTAGGAGGCAAGAACTTTGAATTCATATTGCCAGCCCTAGGGGCAAGCTTTTTCTTTCTGAGTCTCCTTGTTGTAAGAGGGTTATAGCACAGAGTCCCTTGGGTCCAAGGGACTCATTCCTTTATCTTGGTGTTGGTAGGTCCCTCCTCTTCTCTCTCCTTTTTATCTCTTTTAAGATAAAAGGCAATGCAAGCTATACCCCACACAATTCAGTCCATGATATCTACTATCAGACTACTTTGCACAGTAATGACATACATTTGGCAGTGTGAAACAGGAATAGCACAGTGATGGTTATAATTATGTGTCAACTTGGCTTGGCAGTTATGTAATGATGTTGTCACCCTCCATTTTGTGATCCTATGTAGTCATCTTCCATTTTCCCGTAACAGGCCTGGTCTTTGAAACCTAACTATGTCAGTAAGTGAGGAGCTGGTGTATGATGTGCGTTAGAGACCATCCTATCTCATGGACATCTTTGATGAATACATTTAATTTCCCAGTGCTTACCACTGTACCCATTGTGTTTGTATTTTTTATCTCAGAGCCTTTTGGCTGAGACTGAGTAAGGATGGCATTCTTTGGATAGATTACCACTGCCACCACCACCACCCCCCCAAAAAAAAAAAAAACATTGCTTTTGAGCCAACTCCAACTCATAGTTGACTGTATAGGATGGAGTAGAACTGTCCTATAGGATTTTAAAAGCTGTAAGTCTTTACGTTTGCAAACTGTCACATCTTTCTCCCTCAGAGCAGTTGGTGTGTTCAAAATGTTGATCTTTCGGTGGGCAGCCAAGACGTTAACCACTGTACCACCAGGGATAGGTTAACTGATCCCAGATTTTTAGTTTACATAAGCATTAGGAGTAATTTATGAGTTTTTCTAAAAATTGTTAAGGGAATATTACTAAATTAGTGAATAGATGGCTGGGAAGATACATAAATATGTGGATAGATAGAGGAAACAAGTGTACTTAGTAGGTATGAAACCCAGCTAATTACTGGCAAACAAACAAATTTTTTATCTTCCAATTGTTGAGTCTCTCAGCAAGTTTAGACAGTCCTTCAACAAATGAATCCCTATGGTAGATGGTAATTATCCAGTATTGAATGAAACATATTTTATCCCTGAAATCAAGAGTTAATAATATGATGGGAGATGGCAATAAATAGGTAAACCAAACATACTATTATGATTGAGAAGGCATTTAATGTTCCTGTTTGTTTATAGAAAATAAATAAATAGTGGCTGTGTGACATATTTTTGATAGGGTGGTTAAAGAAGGACTTCCTGAGGAGATAACATTTATGCTGGTCAGGAAAGCTGGAGAAGGACATTGTATGCAGAGAGACCCTTGGGATTGAGGGCCAGAAGTTGACATCTTTGAGAAACAGAAAGAGGCCGTTGTGGCTGGAGCTTAGTTAGTTGAGGTGGAGGAAGTAAGCAGAGACCATGCAAGCCATGGTAAGAACTTTAGATTTTACCTTGGAAGATTAACAAAAGGAGTTAATAAATGACATTAAGGAGCTCTGGTAGCTTAATGCATAGGGCACTTGACTGCTAACCAGAAGGCTGGCAGTTCAAACCTACCAGCCACTCCTTGGAAGGAAGATGGGGCAATCTACTTCCATAGTGATACTGCCTCAGAAACCCAAGGAGGGGTCGCTATGAGTCGGGTCCGACTCAATGGCATATAACAACAACAAATGACATCATCAGGTTAATGCTTTAAGAAAAAAAGCAGGTAAAGCAATTAAGAGGCTCATGTAAGTCTAGACTAGAGATGGGGATGGTGGCTGAGTAGATGGAGAAGAATTAATAAATTCTGTAGTTTAAAGGTAGAATCAGCTAGATTTAATGTGTGGGATGTTGCAGATAATGAAGACTAAGGGATTATTCCCAGGTGATTTTTAATGTGTTTTGCTTGGAATCAAGTAGGAATGGTAGGAGGTAGGTTTATAAGTAATGATAAGTAATATTTATTTGTGTTGTTGTTGTTGTTTTTGTTGTTATGTGCCGTCGAGTCGGCCCCGACTCATAGCGACCCCTCCTTGGGTTTCTGAGGCAGTATCACTACGGAAGTAGGATTGCCCAATCTTCCTTCCGAGGAGTGGCTGGTGGGTTTGAACCGCCAGCCTTCTGGTTAGCAGTCAAGTGCTTTAGCCACTATGCTACCAGAGCTCCTATGTATTTGTTTGTGTAGTGCTTTGAAAATACTTTGCCACCTTTATCACCTTGTTTGAGTTCTTTCATTTTTTTAAATGAAATATGTTGGAAGTTGAAATATTTTCTTAATTCAGTTATAGTTTTCCTGAGAGCTTAACTTGTTTCAAAAGTATTGAAGCCACTTAAAATTCTTATACACAAAAAAGCAGGCCTTCTCACACTAAATATTATCTCATACGAAATTTGCACAGGATTTTCTTTGGGGTGAAGGTGGAAGTATGCTTCATTTTATTTATTTTTAAGGAAATAGGATAGAAATTAGGGAGCTCTGGTGGTGTAGTGGTTAAGGCATTTGGCTGCTAACTATCCACTCAGAGGAAACAGCCTGCTTCTGTAAAGATTTACAGCTTTGGAAACCAAATGAGGGTTGCTATGAGTTAGAATCAACTTGACGGCACTGTTATTTTTCTTTGTTTCAGAGTAAAAATTAAAATATTTCTCTTAAAAGTAGATTCTGTAGTGTAAAACCTTATATATTTTTATGAAAAGTAAAGATAATTTTTAATATAGTTAAATTATAGAAATCATTTTAGGTTGTTGTAGTTATTAAGCATCTTTACTTTTGGAATAGATTACTTCATGTTGTATAATTTGATGGCAATTTCAAATAAAAATCTTAAAGGTATTAAAAATATATTCAATAATTTCTAGCATAATTTTGTTACATTTGGCATGAACAGTATTTCTGTAATTTAACAATTTTTCTTTAGCTAGGTCCTTTTTGTTGTGTTTTGTTTTGTTTTTATTATGATTTGGGTGAAAGTTTACAGAGCAAATTCACTTTCTATACAGCAGTTCACATACCCTTTGTCTCTTGACATTGACTACAATTTACCCCAGTTTAACAGCTCCCCTCCCACTTCCTCCTGATAGTTACCTCTTCCCTGTGTCCGTCCCTCCATGTACTCCTGCCCCCTGAGCTATCTCCCTGTACATAAACAGCCCTTCTTTCTCCCATGGTTGTTCTCTCTAAGGAGTGTATCTAAAGTAAATGTTCATCTCTTATTCCTGTCTTTTGTTTGACAAGAAGCCGCAGGTGTGGGTTCAATTCCAGACCTGAAGAGCAGCTAGGGGCCATAGTCTCAGTGGTTCCACTAGGCTCTATCAGACCAGCAAATCTGTCCCTACACCCCCTTTTTTTTCCCCAAATGATTTTTTTTTCCCCAAATGCAGCTTTTAATGTTAACCTTCAAATGAAATATACTGTAAGCATTGATGTATTAGTTTCTCAAGAATTAAAAAAAAATCATAGTCTTATTTGTTTTTCAGAGGTGGCTGGATCCAAACAAACCAATAAGGAAGCAGATAAAGAGTGAGCATACGTATTTATTCATGTTTGCAAGTGCATTTTATAAACATATAGGATTAATATAATCTGATTAATTAGAACTGCTTTTATTAATTCTAGGAGGATCTCCTTACAGTTTGAACTTTAGAGTCAAATTTTTTGTAAGCGATCCCAACAAACTGCAAGAAGAATATACAAGGTAGGTTTATAGAGAATATTATTTTCTTGGAAGTGTTTTCAAAACTCTAGTATGAAAATTTGAAATCAAATTAGGCAAAAGTAGATTACTGTAATTCTGACCTCCCCACCCAGTACACACAATGGTTAATGGGTGCTCCAAGGTAATAATCCCATCCTTCTTTTCCCATAGCTGGAAGGGCTTTGGTATGTTGGAACCCAAGGGAGTCTTATCCAGCTGCAAGCAGCCTCCTGTTCAATATAAATGTAAAATTTTTCTACTAGTAAAACATGGTTAAGAAATATTGCTCTAACTGAGTTAGCAGCTTTTACTGCAGTTCTATGCAAAGGATGTTCATAATAACAATTTTACTATTTTTTTTTAAACTTCATGAAAAGCTTATTCTATATATATTTTATTTGCATTGAGAACATAGAATTCTATAAAATATATAATAACCTTTATGTATAGGAGTCACGGTTAGTAGCTATATTTTTTTTGTATATATAGTTTAATCTTTGGTTCTGAACAAAATAGAATATATAATAAAGGCTGTTGACAAGAATGCATTAGCATGTTCAGGCCTTAACTTGCCCATTTTACTTTTTTTATTTTTCAGTTTATATTACTATCTAATTATGTTTTCAGTTACACTTCACAAAGTATACACAAGAATGATCCACTTGAGCATCTTGATAGTATATGGATGTTAGGTGAAATGTTTAAGGTAGAAATAGAAGGAAAAATGACAGTATTGTAATTATCTTTATTAAAATAACCTGAAAGATAACCCTGTGCATTGCTTAAAATGTGTAATTAGTTATTAGGATTTCAGTCAAGCATATATTACCTTCTGTAAGTCTCATATCAAAATCAGTGACTATAATCAGAATTACTATTAAAAAATAGGTGCTAATTTAAAAATCTATATCTAAAGCTACCTGTAAATAGGACATTAGAATTTAATGTATTAGTTACGTTTAGAATACTCTGGTAGAATTGAATAACAAAATAATCAATTAAAGATATTTAATTAGCTGTCAAGTTTGAAGTATTTGTAGAGTTTTCAGTAATAGACCAACTAAGGAAAGTTATACTGTCATTCTTGAGGGTCCTTTCTTGTGTGTTTGTTGGGGTTAGGATGTTACTTTTTTATGGTAGGAGACCCTGGAATATGGATCTTGGATTAGGCAGTCATAGTGTTTGAAATGAATAGTTAAATTCAAGCTGACTTATTTTGAAAAGCAAATGTGTTGTATGAATTCTTTTTGACTTAATAATGTACTCTTTAATCAGATTTTGTTGTTAAATAATTAAAATAATAAGTTTTATCTTAATAATTCACAATATAATAAAACTGTCCTTAATTTTAGATGAACTCCAAGGGAAAATCCTGAATTAATGAAAATTATGCACTATAAAGTATTTTTAAGTGCATTTTATTATTTCCTGCTATATATGGTAACTTGAACTCAAGTAACAGAATATTCTATAGGATATATTTTATGTGGGAACTCTGGTAGCATAGTGCCTAAGGCACTTGACTGCTAACCAGAAGGCTGGTGGTTCAAACCCACCAGCCACTCCTCGGAAGGAAGGATGGGGCAATCAATCTATTTCCGTAGTGATACTGCCTCGGAAACCCAAGGAGGAGTCGCTATGAGTCTGGTCCATCTCAACGTCAAACAACAACAACATATTTTATGTAATGCATTTAAAATAGATAACAAATACTTGTAATTAAAAGATAATACTTTAAAATTGAATTTCTAATATGTTTGACATTTATGAAGAGCTTGTTAGTGAAAGTAATTAAAATATTGCCAATTATAACTGTTTGTCATTTACTTCACTCAAAAACCTATCTTTGAATTTCTGAATTGAGCTTGAATGTGTTTTCTTATGACTTTTGTTGAAAATGTAATCGAGGAAAAAGTATGTTTCTCTGGTAAGTCAAAATCTCTTCTTGCTGTAGAAGAAATAAAGTCCAGTCTGGTAATTGTTGAGGAATTAACTTATGCTCATCATCAGTCTTGTTTTCCCTAGAAATAATTCATTATTTCAAAAACCCTTTGTAATGGAATGTGATAGAATCTTGTAATTGTTGCTATTTGGTTAAATGAAGTAAGTGCCTTTTATTTCTTTCTATAACCAAACCAAATTTGCAGTCATCAAGTCGATTGCAACTCATGGCAAACCGTGTATGTTATAGAGTAGAATTTCTCCATAGGGATTTTTTTTTTGCGGGGGGGGAAGGGGGGCGGGTTGTGCTATTTACAGAAGCAAATCACCAGGCCTTTCTTCTGTGATGTCACTGGGTTGGTTCAACTGCCAACTTTTAGTTTAGTTGTTGCTGTTGTTATGTGTTGTCGAGTTGGCCCCAACTCATAGTGACCCCTCCTTCGGTTTCCGAGGCAGTATCACTACGGAAGTAGATTGCCCCATCTTCCTTCCAAGGAGTGGCTGGTGGGTTTGAACTGCCAGCCTTCTGGTAGTCTAGTACAAACTATTTGTGTCACTCAGGGACTGTTTTATTTCATTACTGTGGTGTAAATCAGGAGCTCTGGTGGCATAGTGCCTACGGCATTTGATTCTTAACCAGAAGGTTGGCAGTTCAAACCCACCAGCCACTGCTTGGAAGGAAGATTGGGCAGCCTACTTCTGTAGTGATACCACCTCGGAAACCCAAGGAGAGGTCACTATCAGTCGGATCCAACTCGACAGCAGTGAATTTTATGGTGTAAATCAGTGATTCTGTACCCTGATTGCAACTTAAAGTCAGTTGGGGGAACTATAATACATACTAATGCCTTGGCCACATCCCTAATATATTCTGATATAATATGTCTCAGGTGGGACTTGTGCACAAATATGTACAAGCTTTTTTGATTCTAATATGTAACCAGGGAGCTCTGGTAGCATAGTGGCTAAGACACTTGCCTGCTAACCAGATGGCTGGCGGTTCAAACCCACCAGCCACTCCTCGGAAGGAAA
>NW_006921591.1:16478360-16517999 GCF_000298275.1 Orycteropus afer afer
AAAAAAAAAAAAAAGAAATGTTCCTTTAAAACTTTAGTGCTTAGGTAGCCTTATTGTGATGCTCATGCTTAACAAGACACCCTCACCTACAGTTGCCAAATTTTAAAGACTAGTTTTTAGCCCCCACAAAATGGCAAATCTGTTGTTACACTTCCTTACCTTGAGATTTCATTTGGGATTAGTGGGAAAAAACAGGAGACTCAAGGAGCTTGACATCAATTACAGTTTTCTGAATATTTCTCCAGCGTGATGAGAATATAAATGACATTTCCATCATACCTTTATATAGTGCGTAGATGTACTCAGTTCATGGTATTAGTTATCTTGGCTTAGAAAAGTTCTATTATTTTTTCAGTTTAATTATGTCATTTCTACATGTACTCAGTCATGATCTTAAAGGCCTTAATTGTTTTAAAAATTGCTTGTGCTTTTAGCACCCTGCATAGGGCCCTGAGATTCACTTGTTGTTGTTGTTATTTGCCGTTGAGTCAGCCCTGACTCATAGCGACCCCTCCTTGGGTTTCCGAGGCAGTATCACTACGGAAGTAGGATTGCCCAACCTTCCTTCCGAGGAGTGGCTGGTGGGTTTGAACCGCCAGCCTTCTGTTTAGCAGTAGGCAAGTGTTATTACTTCATTTTTACAAATGTAGAAACTAAGGCTCAGCCAAATTCTAAGTAACTTGCCGAAGATCATAGGCTAGTTTAGCCTGGGATGTGAATTCCGCTTTCTACTCTAACAGTCCTTACTGCTTGGTTAAATGAATATGTAAGTAAAATTAGGCAAGAAAAGTATTGTTAGTGTAGGATTTACAGTATTATGTCAAAGACATACATGACCTTTAACTCCTAAGTATAAGATTGTTTTCCATCAGGAACCTTAAACTGTTAGCAATGAAATTAAGTAGGCCTGATAGAAATATAACTGTCCTGGATTGATTAACTAGATAATATTATGTATTAATACTCTCAGGGACTTTATGTACCTTTCTTATATATTAACCCAGCATATTTGTATTAAAGATTTTAATTAGTCCATGTCACCACCCCCTGCCCCCCAACTGAATATCTGATTCCTTGAAAACCTTAATTGTATACCTTGTTGTCATGGAGCTCTTTAATGACTTTAATCTGGTAAATAACTAGAATTTAAAACTTACTTAGATTTCTGTGGCTTTTTCATGTGTGTGGTAAATGAATAAATTTATATATATATATATATATATATATGTATATATATATATATATATATATATATACACATACAAAAAAAATATTTGCCAATTCAACAGTGTGTTTATATGTATAATTCAATGACAGTAACCAGAATATTAATGATTTTTGACTCTTGTAATATATGTGCGGTTTGTTTTATTTATTTATTTTTTAAATGAGGTAAATAAAAATCTTAAAATTTCTTCTCAAAAGATTTAAAGCCATAAAATTTGGTCTTCTGCCAGTGTTGGCTACCGCATGTGTTTGCCTACCAGGGACAGAAGGTCAATTCCCATCTTGTAAACAACCTCTGCAGTTTTATTATAGAATACAGGTAACCCCTGCTATCCAAAAATAGAGCATTCCTATAAAACCTTTGGTAAGCCAAAATGGTGTAAAGCAAAGGCACAGTTACCATTAATTTATATGGGAAAAATGTTTGAGCATTTCCCAGACCCAAAAAATAACCTACCAAATAACACATAAAACCTAAAATAACACTAACATATAGTAAAAGGGGACCACAGAAGCGGCAGCATCCATGTAAGGGGTGGGAGTCAGGCAGGCCCCATCCCCTTAGAGCCAAGAAATGGAGGGAGTGGCCCAGGGACCACAAAAGCAGCAGGGTCCAGGTAGGAATTAGGGAAGGTGGGGCGCAGAGGTTTCCAACTGCTAAGGGAGACAAACTGTCTGTCAGTTTGTCATCCTGTGGGGCTTACACGTTGTTGTGAGGTTTGAGGCTCTGCCACTGGTGTTTCAAATGCTAGCAGGGTTGCACATAGTATACAGGTTTCAACACAAATTACAGACAGAGACAGAGTAGGAAGAAGGAAGAAGCCATCTACTTCTCAAAAAATTGACCAGAGAAAACCTTATGAATACCAGAGAAACACATACATTACTGGGCAACTTTATGAATAGCTTGGAAACATTGTCAGATATAGTGCAGGAAGACAAGCCCCTTTGGTCAGAAGGGACTCAGAATAGGACTGTGAAAGAGCTGCCTCATCAGAGTAGAACCAACCTTAATGATAAGGATAAAGTAAATCTTTCGGGAACTCTATGTGCTGACGTGGCATGACTCAAATTGAGGAGAAACAGCCATTAATAATCAGAACATGGAATGTATGAAATATGAATCTAGGAAAATTGGAAGTTGTCAGAAATGAAATTGAATGCAAAAAGATCAATATCCTAGGCATTAGTGAGCTGAAATGGACTGGTTTTGGCCATTTTGAATCAGACAGCCATATGATGTACTATGCCAGGATAACAATTTGAAGAACAATGGCATGGCATTCATCATCACAAAGGATATTTCAAGATCTGTCCTGAAGTACAGTGCTGTCAGTGATAGGATAATATCTATACACCTACAAGGAAGACCTGTACTATTACTCAAACTTACGCATCAACCACCAAAGCCAAAGATGAGGAAATTAAAGATTTTTATCAACTTCTGCAGTCCGAAATTGACCAAATGTACCATCAAGATGTGTTGATTATCACTGGTGATTGGAATGCAAAAGTTGGAAACAGAAGAAATCACCGGTAGTTGGAAAATGTGGCCTTTGTGACAGAAATAACACTGGAGATCCCACGATAGAATTTTGCAAGACCAATGACTTATTTATTGCAAATACCTTTATTCAATAACACAAACAGCGGCTATGCACATGGACTTCACCAGACGGAGTACACAGGAATCAGATTGACTACATCTGTGGCAAGAGGCGATGGAAAAGCTCAATATCTTCAGCCAAAACAAGGCCAGAAGCTGATTGTGGAACAGACCATCAACTGCTCATATGCATATACAACTTGAAGTTGAAGATAATTAAAACAAATCTATGAGAGCCAAAATATGACCTTTAATATATCTCTCCTGAATTTAGATATCATCTAAAGAATAGATTTGATGCATTGAACACCAGTGACCAAAAACCAGGAGAATTGTGGGATGACATCAAGAGCATCATCCATGAAGAAAGCAAGAGGTCATTAAAAAGACAAGAAAAAAAGAAAAGACCAAAATGGGTGTCAGAAGAGACTCTGAAACTTTACGTTGAGTGAAGAGTAGCTAAAGCGAATGGAAGAAATAACAAGATAAAAGAGCTGAACAGAAGATTTCAAAGAGCAGCTTGAGAAGACAAAGCCAATTACTATAATAAAATGTGCAAAGACCTGGAGTTAGAAAAGCAAAAAGAAAGAACATGCTTGGCATTTCTCAAGCTAAAAGATCTGAGGAAAAAACTTAAGCTTCGAGTTGCAGTATTGAAAGATTCTGTGGGAAAAATATTGAATGATGCAGAAAGCATGAAAAGAAAATGGAAGGAATACACAGAGTCACTGTACCAAAAAGAACTGGTAGATCTTCATCCATTTCAGAATCTGGCATATGTTCAAGAACCAATGCTATTGAAGTCAAAGCTGCCCTGAAAGAATTGGCGAAGAACAAGGCTCTAGGAATTGATGGAATACCTGTTGAGATGTTTCAACAAACGGATGCCCCACTGGAGGCACTCACTCAGTTATGCCAAAAGATTTGAAGATAGCTACCTGGCCAACTGACTGGAAGAAATCCGTATTTGCACCCATTCCAAAGAATGGTGATCCCACAGAATGTGGAAATTGTTGAACAATATCATTAATATCGCATGCAGGTAACATCTTACTGAATGAAGATAATTCAAAAATAGTTGCAGCAGTATATTGACAGAGAACTTCCAGAAATGCGAGCTGGATTCAGAAAAGGTCGTGGAACAAGGGATATCATTGCTGGTGTCAGATGGATCTTGGCTCAAAGCAAAGAATACCAGAAAGATGTTTAACTCGTGTTTTATTGACTATGCCAAAGCATTTGATTGTGTGGATCATGACAAATTGTAGATAAGATTGAGAAGAATGGGAATTCCAGAACACTTGATTGTACTCATGAGGAACCTGTGCATTGACCAGGAAGTTGTCGTTCGAACAGAACAAGGGGACACTGCATGGTTTAAAATCAAGAAGGGAGTGCATCAGGGTTGTATCCTTTCACCATACTTATTTAATCTGTATGCCGAGCAAATAATCCGAGAAGTTGGACTATATGAAGAAGAACGTGGCATCAAGATTGGAGGAAGAATCATTAACAACCTGCGATAACGCTGACGAGACAACTTTGCTGAAAGTGAGGATGACTTGAAGCACTTACTGATGAAGATTGAAGAATACAGTCTGCAGTATGGATTACATCTCAATATAAAGAAAACAAAAATCCTCACAACAGGACCTATAAGCAGCATCATGATAAATGGAGAAAAGATTTAAATTGTTAAAGATTTCATATTGCTTGGTTATACAATTGACACCAGTGGAAGCAGCACTCAGAATATCAGACGACGTATAGCACAGGGTAAATCAGCCATAAAGGACCTCTTTCAAGTGCTGAAGAGCAAAGATGTCTCCTTGAGGACTAAGGTGCACCTGACACAACCCATGGTATTTTCAGTTGCCTCATATGCATGTGAGAGCTGGACAATGAATAAAGAAGACCGAAGAAGAATTGATGCTTTTGAGCTGTGGTGTTGGCAAAGAATGCTAAAAGTACTGTGAACTGCTAAAAGAACAGGTCTGTCATGGAGGAACTGCAGCTAGAATGCTCCTTGGAGGTGAGAATGACCAGTCTTCATCTCACCTACTTTTGTCATGTTATCAGAAGGGAACATTCCCTGGAGAAGGATTTCATGCTTGGTAAGGTGCAGGGTCGATGAAAGGGGAAGGCCCTCAACGAGATGGATTGACACGGTGACAGCGGCGATGGGCTCAAGTATAGCAAGGATTCTGGAGTTGACACAGGACTGGGCAGTGTTTCATTTTGTTTTGCATGGAGTCACTCTGAGTCGGAGACAACTCTATAGCACCTAACAACAAGAACACAGTAAAAGCAAGAATGATATGATAAATGCACAGCCTATATAATTTTTGTTGTTGTTGTTGTTATGTGCCGTTGAGTTGGACCAGACTCGTAGCGACCCCTCCTTGAGTTTCCGAGTCAGTATCACTATGGAAGTAGATTGCCCAACCTTCCTTCCGAGGAGTGGCTGGTGGGTTTGAACTGGCAGCCTTCTGGTTAGCAGTCAAGTGCCTTACGCACTATGCTACCAGAGCTTCTATGTATAAAATAGATATCATATATGCACAGTGTAGTTTAATTTACCAGAATCTGGATGACAGCAAGCACATTTGAAGGCTTAGAGGTGGTGGTGGTGATGATAGCCTTGATAGCCTAGCTGGCGATGGCACATGGGGTTAGGTCGAAGAGCTGTGTTCAGATCTCATAGAAGAACGGGATTTATATTAACTGTGCATCCCTAGGGATGAATCCTACAGTTAGAGAAGTGCACAGAGAATGGCATAGTTGAGCAGGATGTGCTCCTGCAATGCATGGTACATTTATACATCACCAGGCATTTGATTGGATGTGACTGGGTTGTTCAATAAGGGCAGAGGAGTTTGAAAGGAGGAACTTGATCAAGTTGCTTTGTAAAATAGACGGTGGTGAATGATGCATTGATGTAGACTTTTTACCAGTAGGGACACTTTACTTAATGTCTCAGTAGCTTGGATGGAATGAGAATGGGTGTAACTCTCACTGAAATGGGGGGGATGGGGCACACCAGGCATCTGATTTACCCCACTACATCTAGCCCATCACCTAGAGTTAACGGTTGATATTTCATCTGTGATTGATGCCTACACGGGTGTAATTGTGGTAGGTTGCAAGAAGTGTCTGCTGTGGTTCAGGGGGATTTTAATGAGTGTGACCCCCACACTATCTGCCAGTCCATGTGGATCTCCACATCTTTGACTGCTGCTTACCTGACTGATTGATCCAGTCTGGCCAAACCAGGTATGGAATCCACAAGACTATTAGTAAGGTTTCTCTACCAGTAAACCAGTGACCGTTGGTCAGGCGGCTAAAAAAAGAAGGGATGTGTGTGTGTGTAATGATGGTGTGTTAGGCTGAGTCATCGGAGGTTGGGGTGGTGGGAAGTACAGGCGACTGGGATATAGAAGAGAGAATAAGAGGATTACCTGTTAATATCATCATCTGAATCAATTAGAGCAGGCAGGTCACTAACGTCTACACCTTTTTCCCTGCCTGCCTGCCTGCCTGCCTTGATGTGGAAGGTCATGATTCATCATCTGCTATGACTGATGTGGAAGGCTTGAAATACCACAGTATGCTTGACTGCTTATTACCCTCATACATTTTTGTATTGTACAATTCTTTGTAGCCACTCACAACATCCTATAAATCTGCCCTAAACCTACATGCTGTTTCAGAATTAAAGCCATACTTTTCTGCAGTCATTGGAAATCTCATGCAAGTGCTTCTAGTTCAGTTCCCAGACAACTTCACTTTATGGCCATTTGCTGTTGTGTTCAGTTTTGATTTGTATCCTTACTTCTTGCAATTGTATCAGCTCTTCATCTTTCAGTTGTTGGTTATGGAATGCCAAACCTTTTCAACATCATCTTCGTCAACTTCCACAAACCCAGACTCCTTAGCCAACGTCATTTTTGCTGTATTTATTGTTGTTGGTTCGAAGCTTTTCGTATCATTCACTATTTCAGGACACAATTGCCTACAAACGCCATTTCTCATTGAGATTCTTAGCCTGTCAGTTCCATCTCCAAGGTTGGCAATTGCCAGTTTTATGTTGTAGTCTTTCCATATCTCTCAGAAACATTCTTTGGAGTTTCCCTGTTAATAGCATGCACTTAAAATAAAACACCTCACATTTTTGTGAATAGTAAGCCTTGATTGTGGCTATTAGGCCTTGAACACATGATTGCAGCAGCAGCATCTTACTAAGCAGTAAGAACGTAACACAAATATTACTGTCATACTTGGTAAGGCCAGGTGGTTAAGTTGCATGATTATCAACAGTCAGAAGGGACCTGTTTTTTTGAAGTTATTTAGGTTATTTTCTCTATAATAGTTTTCGAGAAAAGAACAAATATATCCACTTTGTACTCAGGAAAAATCACTTGGGTGTTCCAACTGCTTGGATATGAACAAATCACAACAGGAAGTATATTCTTATCAATGCCTTTAAGTGCCCTCAGATTTTCTGAATGATGCACTAGTAAAGGCCTACGGACAGCATTTCCCATGTCTTTACTAATAGGCATTAGGGTAAACCTGTCCTTTGATGCCTTGTGTCCCTTAGCCTGCTTTTCTGCTATTGAAATAAACATCTTTTCAGCAATTTTTTCCAGTAAATTTAAATTTTGTAGCAGTTAAACACTTGCTTCTATGAATAACCACCACCTCCTGTGATTGTTTCCTTCAGTTCTTCTAGGAATTTTTTGGCAGCTTCAGTATCAGCTGAACCACTCTGTCCAGTAACCTTTAAGCTATGAATTGGCTTTTGCCTCAGAAAACTATCAAACTATCCATAGCTACCTTTAAATTCCACTTTTGCAACACTTTATCACTATCATCTGGCACTTTCTGTTTCCATTTACTGAAAAGACTGACTGATTTCTTCTTAAGTTTAAGATAACAGAATACCACACTTTGTACCCTCGCGGAGTAGACCTTCCACTTTATCCATTACTGGATGCCGATTAAGAAACACGACTTTGCTACTAACAGAACCAATAGTGACTCTGACAGCTTTCAAGATTCTTTCTATGTAAATAGTACGAATGGTGGATACAGCAAGTTCAACATATGCATAATGTCTTTATTTCGTTTACCACTATCAAAATGCTTAATTCCATCCAGTTTTATGCTAACCATAACACCCTTACAAGTTTTCTTAGGCTTTTCTGGTACTTTAGGACACATAGTGCTAATGGATGCACAAAATGATTCAGATAAAGAAGAGATGTTCAAAGAAACAATTCAAAGCTATGGTGGTTTGATGCTAAGATGCTGAATATAGTTCCCTGGGAAGGAGTTTGGTGACTCTACTCTCACTGCTTGGGGTATATGCTACCTCTTTAACAGCTCACTCCAAAACAAACACTGAACACTGGTTTCACTTTTTGCCTTTCATAAAAGCAAAAATCATCTTTGGATTTCTTTCAGTTAACGAAAAGGTGCTATTATAATAAGTCTTTCATAAAAGCAAAGTGGCATAAGGTGAACTTTAAAAAGCAGGGGATAGTTCTAGTTACATTTTTATTGGTTTTTAGGGAAATTGCGTACTTGGTAATTTTTATAATGGTAGAACAATGAGTGGGAAAGAACCTTTTATGTCTACAGTTTTCTGATTAAAAAGAGCTTTCTTAACTGAAACAAAGGTGGAAAGATACTTCCCTATAAGCAGCAACTTTCTGCTGCTTAACAATAACATGATACTTCATGTACCTGTGGTTGCAGTTGGCTTATTTATTTATTTATTTATTTATTGGTGATTTGGGTGAAAAATTACAGAGCAAATTCACTTTCCATATAGTAGTTCACATACACTTTGTCCCATGACACTGACTACAATTTACCACAATACAACAGCTCCCCTCCCACTTCCTCCCCATAGTTACCTCTTCTCTTGTCCATGCACTCCTACTCCCCGGGCTGTCTCCCCGTGCATACACAGCCCTTCTCTCTCCCATGACTGTTCTCTCCAGTGAGTGTATCTACCTCAGGTAAATGTTCAACTCCTATTCCTGTCTTTTGTTTGACTGGAAGCCACAGGTGTGGGTTCAATTCCAGACCTGAAGGGCAGCTAGGGGCCATAGTCTCAATGGTTCCACCAGGCTCTATCAGACCAGCAAACCTGCCCCCCCCTTTTTTTTCCAAATGATTTTGAGTTTTGTTCCACATTGTTCTCCCTCTCTATCCAGGATCTCCTACATAGATCTCACTCCAAGAGGTTGACAGAGTTAGCTGAGCACCATCTAGTTCTTCTGGTCTCATGCCATATAGGCTGCGGATCCCATGGTGTACCAGTCTCTGGGACTAATTCTTTCCATGAATCTTTGGTTTTCTTCTTTGCTGTGGACAAGGAGAGACCCATCGTTGCATCTAGATGGCTGCTTGCAAGCTTTTAAGATCCCAGTCGCTACTCGCCAAAGTAGGAGGTGGAACAGTGTTTTGTGTAGTATGTTATGCCAATTGAGCTTGATGTCCCCTGCGACTAGGGTCCCAAGCCCACTGGTACAAACTACTCAGTCCCTCTCCATAGCTGGCTGTGACTAAGAAGTGACTACAACCTTGTCCCTTGTCAGCTGTATTCTACTGTATTCTTCTCCAGAGACTGGTCCTTTCTGACAGTATGACCAAGGTACATGATAGGAAGTCTGGCCTTTCTTGCTTCTAAGAAGTATTCAACTGTACTTCTTCCCGGACAGATCTGTTCGTTCTTCTGGCAGTCTATAGTATCTGCAGTTTTCTTCACCAATACTACAATGCAAATGCATCAATTCTTCTTCAGTCTTCCTCATCCATTCTCCAGCTTTCACATGCATATGAGGTGATTGAAAATACCATGGCTTGGGTCAAGTGCACATTAATCTTCAAAGTGACATCTTTGCTCTTTAACACTTTAAAGATGTCTTTTGCAGCACATTTGCCCAGTGCAATACATATTTCATTTCTTGCTTCTGCTTCTGTGGTCACTGAATGTGGATCCAAGTAAAAGGAAATCCCTGATAACTTCAATTTATCTATTTATCATGATGTTGCTTATTGATACAGTTGTGAGGCTTTTTCTTTTCTTCCTGTTGAAGAGTAATCCATACTGAAGGCTGTGTGTAGTCGTTGATCTTCCTTAGGAAGTGCTTCACAATAATAATAAAAACCACAATGAGATATCATTTCCCTCCTGCTAGGCTTAATCACTTTCAGCAAGCAAGGTTGTATCATCTGCTTACTGCAAGTTGTTAATGAGTCTTCCTCCAATCCTGATGCCATGTTCTTCTTCTTATAGTCCAGCTTCTTGGATTATTTGCTCAGTATACAGATTGAATAAATATGGTGGAAGGATATAACCCTGATGCACACCCTTCCTGATTTTAAACCATGCAGTATCCCCTTGTTCTATTTGAATGACAGCCTCTTAATCTGTGTATAGATTCCTCGTGAGCATAGTTAAGTCTTCTGGAATTCCTATTCTTCTCAATGTTATCCATAATTTGTCATGATCCATGCAGTCAAATGCCTTTGCATAGTCAATAAAACACAGGTAAACATCTTCCTGGTATTCCTTGCTTTTAGCCAAGATCCATCTGACATCAGCAATGATATTCCTTGTTCCACGTCTCTTCTGAATCCAGCTTGAATTTTAGCCAGTGCCTCTCAGGATACTGCTGCAACTATTTTTGAATTATCCTCAGCAGAATTTTACTTGCATATGATATGAATGATACTGTTCAATAATTTCCACATTCTGTTGGATTACCTTCCTTTGGAATGGATACAAATATGGATGTTTTTCAGTTGGTTGGCCAGGTAGCTGTCTTCCAAATTTCTTGGCATAAGTGACTGAGCACTCCCAGCACTGTGTCCATTTATTGAAACATCTTAATTTCTGGAGCCTTATTTTTCACCAATTCCTTCAGTGAAGCTTGAACTTCTTCAATACCACTGGTTCTTGATCATATGCTACCTCTTGAAATAGTTGAACGTCAACCAGTTCTTTTTGGTACGTTGACTCTTTGTATTTCTTCCATCTTCTTTTGATGCTTTCTGTACTGTTCAAAATTTTCCCCTTAGAATCCTTCAGTATTCATTTCAAGGCTTGAATTTTTTTCTTCAGTTCTTTCAGCTTGAGAAATGCTAAGCATGTTCTTCTCTTTTGGTTTTCTAGTTCCATATCTTTGCACGATTTATTATAATACTTTTTTTTCTGGCGATGCCCTTTGAAATCTTCTTTTCAGCTCTTTTATGTCATCATTTCTTGGAGCTCTGGTAGCATAGTGGCTAAGGCACTTGACTGCTAACCAGAAGGCTGGCAGTTCAAACCCACCAGCCACTCCCCGGAAGGAAGATGGGGCAATCTACTTCCGTAGTGATACTGCCTTGGAAACCCAAGGAGGGGTCGCTATGAGTCGGGCCCGACTCGACGGCACATAACAACAACAACAACAACAACTTTCCATTCAAGAGCAAGTTTCTTTTCTGACATCCATTTTGGTCTTTTCTTCCTTTCCTGTCTTTTTAATGGCCTTTTGCTTTTCTTCATGTATCATGTTGATGTCATCCCACAACTTGTCTGGTCTTCAGTTACTGGTGTTCACTGTGTCAGATGTCTTCTTTAGTTGGTCACTAAATTTAAGTGGGATATAAACAAGGTTATAGTTTGACTCCTGTGGACTTGTTTTAATTTCCTCCAGCTTCAGCTTCAACTTGGATATGATGGTGTGTTCCATAGTCAGCACCTGGCCTTGTTCTGACAGATGATACTATGCTTCTCTGTCATCTCATCCCACAGATACAGTTGATTTGATTCCTGTGTATTCCTTCTGGTGAGGTCCATGTGTATCCTTGCCATTTCCATTGTTGCAAAAGGTATTTGCAATGGATAAGTCATTGGTCTTGAAGAATTCTGTCATGCAATGTCTGATGTCATGTCTATCACCAAGACCATGTTTTCCAACTACTGATGCTTCTTGTTTCCAACTTTTGCATTACAGTCACCAGTAATTATCTACACATGTTGGTTGACTTTTTAGTCAGCTTCAGACTTTAGAAATAGTAAGTCTTTTCAGATTCTTCATCTTTGGCTTTAGTTTTTGGTGCGTAAATTTGAATAATAGTTGTATTAACTAGTCTTCCTTGTAGGCGTATGGATATTATCCTATCACTGACAGCATTGTACTTCAGGATGGATCTTGAAATGTTCTTTTTGATGATGAATGCCATGCCATGCCTCTTCAATTTTTCATTCCTGGCATAGTAGGCAATACTGGAAAGATTAGATAAGAACTTTAACATTTTTTGTAAATGTGGAGGAACAGTTCAGAGAAGAGGGTGAGAGTGGTTGCACAACTCAAAGAATGTAATCAGTGTCACTAAATGGTATATGTAGAAACTTTTGAGTTGGTGTATATTTTCCTGTGTATATTCTCAACAAGAAAAAAGTTAATAAAATTTAAAAACAAAAAACAACAACAACAAAAAATAAGCATGATGTTTTTCACTTGGTCTTTAGTGCATTGCTGGCACTGATTATTCTTTGTGTCTGACTCAAGTTTTCCATGGTTCCTGGTTCTGTTTTCTGTATATAACAGTCATCAGAGTACTTGTTCCTAATCGCCTCTCCCACTCATTTAAGTCTTAAAAATCTTGATTTTTCCTATAGAAGCTAGTGGGAATAAGATTGTTAAAGGGAAAATTTTCATATATATGAAAGCAATATAAAAATTTGTATTCATCAATTTATGAAAGGTTACTTTCAATACATATTTACACATGTCAGCCTATAGATTATAAAAGCAAATATTTAAATATTTGAGCTTCATTTGTTATTGTAAGTATGTAGTATTTTAAAATTTAAACTACTATAATTTCAGTAAATACTATTTTTTTTTTTTTTAAAGGTACCAGTACTTTTTGCAAATTAAACAAGACATTCTTACTGGAAGGTGGGCTATTTAAAATTTTTAGTAATGAATTTTAAAATACTTTTATTTCTGAATTATTTAAGTAATTCATGTTCATTACAACCAAATTATGTTTCAAAAACTAGTTATGTGTAGTATAGATTGCGTTTATCTGATAGGTTCATTATTTAATAGTTAAAATGTCATATAGATCTTCAGGCATGAATAATACAGTATTAATTATAATGCTTTAGAAATTATTGTATTTAACTTTGGGTAATGTATTCTCTGTTTGACTTTATTAGATTGCCCTGTCCTTACAATACTGCTGCCCTTTTGGCTTCATTTGCTGTTCAATGTAAGTATTTGAGTTTTATGTGAAGTAGCATATGATTATGTGGTGTGTATTGACGGTACATTACTTTTATTTTTTAACTTTTTATGTGATTTGGGTAAAAGTTTACAGAGCAAATTGATTTTCTGTTCAACAGTTCATACTCATTTTGTTTTGAGATACTGATTTAAATCTCAACAATATATATTACCTTTTATACATGGGCTCTTTAGACATATATTCTTGTTAGTTCTGTCAAGTCAGTTCTGACTCATAGCAATGCCATGTGTGCAGAGTAGACCTGCTCTGTGAGGTTTCCAGGGCTGTGACCTTTCAGAGGCAGATTGCTAGGCCTGTCTTTGGAGATACTGCTAACTTTTAAGCTAGAAGTTGAGCCCTTAACAGTTTGCATCACCTAGCAACGTGTCTTTCTATACAGCAAATAGTAACTGCAGAGGAAATACAATGAAATGCTCCATTAACTAATAATTACTTTGTTTTTTGAAGAGAAAAATATTTTTAAAATTGTTTGAGCACTAGAAGAATGTTAAATGAATTGTTGTAACCTGCTTAAATGGTAACAGTTTAGTTTCCGAAAGAGATGGAATTGATGACATTGCTGATCTAGCTCTAATAATTGAAAAATGTGTTTATTAAAATGTGTATATTTTCCTTCCACTTATTAGCTGAACTTGGAGATTATAATCATTCAGAGAATTTGCTAGGCTACCTCTCAGATTATTCTTTCATTCCTAATCAACCTCAAGATTTTGAAAAAGAAATTGCAAAATTACATCAGCAACATACGTAAGAATTTATTTACTTTTCTACTTATTTAGTAAACTTAATGGTATCCTTTCTAGAGAACTGTTTTAAATTATTTCTAATTTGATGCTTTTATTTACTTCAATATAGAATAGTTACTATTATATAAAATTCTGTGATTGATATGAACAAATGCAGGTGATCAATACCAAAAATACTTATTACTGCTTATTTCCCATAATATAATGAGGCTTCTTTTCATTTCTGTTAAGAACCATGAAGCTGTATGTAAGCAGAAATTTATTTGCTATTATATAATGGTGTTGGTTCTTAAGAAGGAATTTCAAAATATTAGTGTAGTATATTTACAGTGTACAGATCAATCTACTAACAATTCTTTCTCTGTTGTTAACTATATGAAAGGAGTTGATTCTGTTTAGTAAAGAGCCAAGAGGACTAAAGGAACTTGATATAATAATGAATTCATTTTAATATATTACTTTAAAAGCAGTAGCATTTTTTCAATAGTGACTTTTATTTTATGAGACTAATTTTGTGACTGTTTTTCTCCAGAAGAGATGTATTGCTTTAAATAGGAAGTAATCTTATTTAGGATAGGAGCTCTGGTGGCATAGTGCCTAAGGCATTTGACTGCTAACTAGAATGCTGGTGGTTCAAACCCACCAGCCACTTCTTGGAAGGAAGATTGGGCAGTCTACTTCAGTAGTAATATTGCCTTGGAAACCCAAGGAGGGGTCGCTATGAGTCGGATTTGACTCAATGGCAGTGAGCCTAATATTGTTATTGATTCAGAGTTGACTTACATAAAATTCAAAATACTCATGGAGGATCTAAGGCAGTGTTGTGTATTGGCTAAATGTCTGGACTCAAGAGCCAGACTACCTGGGTTGAATTTCACCTGGTGAAACTAGTTACCATCTTATAGCCCTGGCCAAGTTGCTCTAGCTCTCCTTCTCTTTTCTTATCTGTAAATTAGAGATAATAAGGAGTTTATATATACATAGTACCTAGAACAACGCCTGGCACATAGTGAGCACTCAAAAAATAATAGCTCTTATTATTAAGAAAACTTACTTTCATCTGGTAATAACCTGTGTGTCTAAAACAGGTTGGCAAACTGTGGCACACCACCTGCTTTTGTATTGTTTGTGAGCTAAGAATGTCTTGTACATTTTACATGGGTAAAAAAATATTGAAATAAATGTAATATTTCATGGCATGTGAAAATTTTATGAAATTCTAATTTAATTCTGTAAATAAACTCCTATTGGAACATTAACACCCTCATGCATTTTCATGTTGTCTGTGGCTGCTTTCACACTACAATGGCAGAGTTTAGTAGTTGTGACAGGGAGCGTATAGACTGAAAGCATAAAATACTTACTAAACCGGCCCTTTACAGAAAAAGTTTAGTGACCCCTGATCTGAAAATAAGGGTTAAAGAATGAGAATTTTGATAGATTGGCTTAACAAAGGGAAGAAGCTGTTTTGATCTGAAAGTGGCCCATTTTATATTAAAAATTCTACAAATATCATACCTGAAATAAGGGTTTGAAGATAAACCAGATTTTAAAAAGTTACCAGTGACAAAAACTTTCTTCTGTAAGCAACGGTACTTTTAATGAGATACTGGTTATATATTTCTATTTGGTTTAAAGAAATGATTCGTTATATCTTTAAACAAACTAAAAATAAAATCATCCAGTTTAATTTTGGGAGGAGTTTTTATTTAATTTACTTTTATAGAAAAATGAAGTCTACCTGCTTTTCGTGATGAGTCAAATTTGTTAATGTCATTCATTGTCAAGCTGTTGGCTGTCTCTTCTAGTATCATTAGTGAATGGAAGGTTGATATCTTCACTTTTGTAGTTTGTAGGTTTGCTCTGCTATAGTGTAGTGGATTATCAGATAACCAAGATTGTCAGAATTATATAAAAAATAGGACTAAATCTATATTTTTAAAGGCTTTACATTTAGAGCAGTGATTCTCAACCTTGTGTTCGTAAGAATTACCTGGGATACTTGTTAAGTATAAATAATTTGGACCTTATTCCAATCCTATATCAGACTTTAGAATAGTATTCTCCAACTGTCTTTGAAGAAAGACCAGTTTTTCCTCTAATCTGTCAGGAGTGATACAGTATTTTTGAAAAATACAATAAAATGAACTATAGAAAAATAAAATGGAGAAATAAGCAAAGACAAAAAATTTAAAGTTCTGTTTTTTTCACTGTTGGATTCAACAGATGCTAAATTATTCTGCCAAATTTGCTATAAAAGTATCTGGCACTCAATTTCTGTGTTTGGTATGACTCAGAAGCTGTTTGTGCACCTCACTTTGAAAAGCATTCCTTTGGAGGTTAGCTCAGAATCTGCATGTTTGAGAACTACCCTGTGTGATTTAAATGCAGATAGTACTATGGATCAAAGTTTAAGAGATACACTTTATGTTCAAGAGTGAGTGCAGTTGTCCATAGGAACAGGTCGGGGCTTTTAAAACTTGCTGTATTCTTATATTTCTGGATGATATGGGTTACTGAAAATGTGTCCTCCCAATAAGTTAGATATTACTGTACTGAATTAAGAAGAGTAGTCATGCGTGATGTTTTAGAACGCTTGAACATTTTCTAGATAAGTAGCCTTTTATAGCTTGGTCATATTTGTGATTGATCTAATTTGTAACCTAATGATGTTTTTATAGAGGCTTATCTCCTGCAGAAGCAGAATTTAATTATCTGAACACAGCACGTACCTTAGAACTCTATGGAGTTGAATTCCACTATGCAAGGGTAAGTGAAGAATACTTACTCTGATATTGTTCAGTTAGGCTCCATTTCTCATTTTTAAAATTTTTTTAAATGCCTTGATAGAATTAGGTAACAATAGGAATAAATTGTGAGTGCTGCTGACATAGTTGCACTGAAAATTTCCTCTATTTTCACAGAAACTTGTGATTCAATACCTGATGAAAAGGTGAAGTGCATTCTTCATATTAGTTTTCTGAAATTTGGTGTTCTGTTACAAAAAAAACTTTTGTAGACCATAAGAGACAGTACCTTTATAATATTTATTTTACAAAATACAGGTTAAGTTATAGGAAAAGAAGTTCTTATATATTTAACTGTTACGTTAATCATGGTCATAAAGATGCTGTCATCTCACTAAGGCCCATATTATTTTACTTATTTTATTTTCATAATTTAATGGCATCATAATCAATTTTGATTTTTAAAGCACAAAATAGAACATATTAAAATATTTTGCCCATATGCCCCCATCCTTTTACTAAAATGGAATATATAATCACTGTCTTTACCTTTATGATACTCTGTAACATCTTTTTCCTTCTATCAAACTTTATTGCCTCCAAAAGGCTGTTTTCCTCTTGCCATAAATATATTTGTGAGTGATCATCCTTATTTAATGTGTATCTTCACATAGATTCTTTCTCATCATTTCTTTTTTTTTTCTTTCTAGTTTTAGGTTTTTAATTTTTTTATTGTGGTGAAAATGTATATAGCACATATTCACCAATTGAGCAATTTTTATATGTATAATTCAGTGACATTGATCATATTCTTCATGCTGTACAGCCATTATTGCTATCCATTTCCAAATTGTCCCACTACAATTAACATAAACTCAGTGCCCCCTAAGCAAAAAGTTTTCCCTTTTGTCCTTATTATCATCTTTGGTAACCACTAATAGCCTTTGGTTTCTATATTCTTACTTATTTCATGTAGGTGAAATCATACAGTATTTGTCCTTTTGCATCTGACTTACAGTGTTTTCAAGGTTCATCCATGTTGTGGCATGGATCAGGACTTCATTTCTCTTTATGGTTGAGTAATATTCCGTTGTATGTATGTATCACATTTTGTGTATCCATTCATCTGTTGTTGGACATTTTGGTTGTTTCCATCTTTTAGTTGTTGTGTATAGTGCTGCAGTGAACACTGGTATAGTCATGATTTTTTTAATGAAGAGATTGTATTCTCTTAGGATTACCTGGTATACAGCTATTATTCATAACCCTCTCTTTTTTAGGGTCTATTAATTTTGAACATGTTTCTCTAAAATAAAAAAGTAATCAGTATTTGTACAACTAAATTTTATTTATTTTTTATTATAAAATGTAAGACTAATGGAACTTTAAAAATGTGAATTTAATGTGATTTAGGAAAAAAAAACCACACCAGAATCAGTCATTGCAGTCCCTAGCAGTTTTCTTAATATAGTTTAGCATCTGTGAAAACTGATACCAGTGAGAAACAAATAGTATTGGACATTCCTTTTTTAAAAAATAAATAAATAAATAAATGATGTGGATGAATCTCATACATAATTTAAACTGTTTGTTGATTTTGTTAAGATGATTTTTGTTTAAATTACTAGATAATAAAACTCTTTCTCAGAAAACCCTAAATATAGAGTATTAGATTAAAGAAGTTTAAATTTTAAATGGTCAACATTATTAAATAAGGTATTTTGTACCTACTCCCTCAAAATAAGTAAGTGTCTTAGTCTAGGTTGTTTAGAGGAGCCAAACCAGTGAAGTGTGTAAAATGTTTATAGACGGAAAAATTTACTTTAAGGAAATAGTTAATACAATTGTGAGGAAATAGCACACAGTTGTGGGGACTGGCAAATCCCAAACTGATGGGTCAGGTAAGACATCTGCTAGCTCATCTGGTTGCATGGGTTGATGAACCCAAACTCTACAAGTCAAGTGTTAACGCTGGAGGCCTATGCTAGCTCATGGGGTTGCTGGGGTTGGCAAGTCCAAAATCTGCAGGTCAAGCAGCAGGACGCAGACTTCTATAGATTTATATCCCTAAAACTGGAGTGACAGACAAGAAGAGCGCAGGATTGAGGAAGAGAGCAAACTTTGCTATAATAACCATTTATGTACTAGAGGTAGCCACATCCCCTAGGAAACACCCCTTTCCCCTTTTCAGTTGATTATTTGTTCACATCAGATCACAAAATGGAAGTTGATTACATCTACTGATTGCCATTGAGTTGATTCCAAATCATTGTGATCCTATAGGACAGAATAGAACTGCCCATAGGGTTTCTAAGGCTATGAATCATTACAGAAAGCAGACTGCCTCATCTTTCTCCTGTAGAGTGACTGGTGGGTTGAAACTACCAACCTTTTGGTTAGCAGCTGAATGTTTTAAGTGTGGTACCACCAGAGTTCCATAGTGTCTGCCAAACCACTGAGAATCTTAGCCTAGCCAAATTGACATTTAACATTAATCATCATAGTCCAACCCTTGTCAACTTGGCACCTGTACACATCTCTTTCAACCATATATAATCTCTAAATAAAAGTAATTATAAAGTCATAGTTGGCCTAACGTGATATAACTAACATATATAGCCAAAAATGCACTAGCCCCATTTACATCTTGTATTTTATAATATGTAATGAGATAAGGGGAAAGCAATGATATTTTATATATAAGAAAAGAAGGAAGAAATACTCATAATAATTGTTGTTGTTGTTATGTGCCATCGAGTCAGACCCAACTCATAGCGACCCCTCCTTGGGTTTCCGAGGCAGTACCACTACAGAAGTAGATTGCCCCATCTTCCTTCTGAGGAGTGGCTTATGGGTATGAACCACCAGCCTTCTGGTTAGCAGTCAAGTGCCTTAGGCACTACGCCATAGTCCTTATTTCTGCAGCTGGTCATGTGCTCATAGCTGATACTTAGAATTGTCTTCTTCCAGCAGCCATTTTGTATTCACTTTACCTCAGCATGCATCTCAGAAGGGTCTGGGCCATTAGTAGATCATGTCAGAACTGAGTTGCTGTAGTTTTCCATTGACTTTAATCATAGGCTATAGTAGTACTAAGAGATGCTCTAAAGGATTTCCTGTATTCCAGACATATTCTTCACTACCTCTGTTATAGTAATCAGGATCAGTCACATCAGCCAATGTGGTAACTCCCTTCTTGGTTGATTCAGAGGCATGAGGAGCCTAAGGCAGCCAGTAGCATTCTTAACTTCCAGTTCACTGGAATCAGTATTATATCTCCTGGTGGGAACATTTCTGTCTCTGGAACTAAGACCTCTAAACCCACAAAGCTTGTAGGGACAGGAAGCAAAATCTGTGCAGTTGGGTTACTAGGGGTAATAGTGAGTGGTGCCCTCCCATTTCCACCTCTTGATTCCTGGATCTGTGAATCCTGGCTGTGAGAGAAACAACAACCATATATCAGATACTGGTTTAGAGCACATATAGTTTCCTGGAGAATATTGCCCCAGGCTTGAAGGGAATTGCAACCTGGGTGGTGCTGTAATTGTGTCTTTCAAAGGCTAGTCCATATTCTATCAAACCAGCTGCTTCAGGATGATGAACAAAATGATAAGACCAATGAAGTCCATTGCTGCACTTCATTTGCTATAAAGTGAAGTCCCTTGATCCAAGGCATTGCTGTGTGGGATACCATGATTGTGGCTAAGGCATTGTCTAAGTCCATAGATGGTAGTTTTAGCAGAAGTATTTGGTCCAGGGAAGGAAGTCCGTACCCAGAGTATGTATCTATCCCAGTAAAACCAAAATGCTGCCCTTTTCGTGATACAAGCAGTTCAGTGTAATCAGCCTACCACCAGATGTGAACTGATTGCCCCGAGGAATAGTGCCATATCAGGGACTCAGTATTGGTCTCTGCTGCTAGCAGATTGGGTACTCAGCAGTGGCTGTAGCCAAGTTGGCCTTGGTGAATAGAAATCCATGTTGCTGAGCCCATGCTCATTCCTCAGTTCCTGCCACTGTGACTACTTTGTTCATGAACCAACTGGGCAATGACTATACAGTCACACATCTGACCATTTCTCCTTCTAAGCAATATGAGCAACCAGGTCCATTGCTTAAATTCTGCCCACTGGGAGGCTTTCCCTTTACCACTGTCCTTCAGGGATGTCCCAGAAAAGGGCTGCAATATTGCCACTGTCCATTTTCAAGTGGTGCCTGCATATCATGTAGAACCATCTGTAAATCAGGCATGAGCTTTTCTTCCTTCAGACAACAGATCATAAAGAATTCGGAATGAAACCATAGGCACATAGAGGGGGAGAGTAATGTGACAAGAGTGGAGACCATGGGCATTTGGGCCACTTCCTTGTACAACTTACCTGTGCCTTCAACTGCTGCTTGGGCCCAATCTCATGTATAGAACTCTGATTTGATGATGAAGTATTGCTCTACACAGCCACCTTTATGACTATCGATCAGACAATACTCAATTCATGATGGGCAGCTCAAGCCTCATGGTAACTTGGCAGCCATGGTTAAGCATTCATTCAGTCTCTACAAAGGACCAGTGACAAGTCAAAAGACATTTCTCGAAGGGTGAGTAGTTATCTACAGAGGATACCAGGGCTCTGGTTCAAAATCCTAAGGATCTACACTGTGATTCACCAATAGCAGCCTGCCAAAGAATCTGAGCAACATCTCAGTGTATAACTGACACTTCAAGCACCATTGGATCTGCTGGATCAAATGACCCAAGTGGCAGAGCAGCTTGCATAGCAGCCTGGATTTGTTGCAGAGCCTTCTCTTCTTCTGAGCCCTACTCAAAGCTAGCAGTTTTTTGAGTCACTTGATAAATAGGCCAGAATAACCCACCTAAATGAGGGATATGTATCTCCAAAACCCAAAAGAGCCCACCAGGTTTTGTGCCTCTTACTTAGCTATAGGAAAGGCTAGATGCAACAACTTATAGTTCACTTCGGAAGGAATATCTTGACATACCCCTACCTTTGGCCCCTTAGAAATTTCACTGAGATGAAAAATGCTTAAATTTTTGTTGTATTAATTTATCACCCACAAATGTCTTACCAATAAGTCTAGAATCCATTTGTCATCCTCACTAGATTCAATGAGTATAATGTCATCAATGTAATGGACCAGTGTGACATCTTGTGGAATGATAAGGTAATTAAAGTTTCTTTGAACTAAATTATGATATAAGACTAGAGAGTTGATAGACAATGAGGTAGGACAGTGAAGGTGTATTGCTGGACTTGCCATCTGAAGACAAACTGCTTCGGGTGTTCCTCTGAAACAGAGGTGGAAGAAAAGGCATTGATCAGATCAGTAGCTGCATACTAGCTACCAGGAAATGTAATTTGCTCAAGCAAAGAAACCACATTTGGACTGCAGTTTCAGTCACCACCTGGTTTAAGTTTACAGTAATCCACTATCATTCTCCAAGATTTATATGTTTGTCTCCACAGGCCAGATAGCCAAGTTGAATGGGGATGTGGTGAATCACCACTCTTGTATCCTTCAAGCCCTTGATGGTGGCACTAATCTCTGCAGTCCTTCCAGGAATGTGGTATTGCTTTTGGTTACTATTTTCCTAGATAGGAGCAGTCCTGATTGCTCCCTCTTGACCTTTCATATCTCAGTAGCCCTTAACTGCACATACCAGGGATCCAGTGTGAGGGTTGTGCCAGTTGCTGAGTATGTCTGTTTCAATTATGCATTCTGGAACTGGGGAAATCATTACAAGATGGGTTTGGGGGCCCACTGGATACACTGTGAGATGGACCTGAGCTAAGACTTCATATGTCCTCCATATGTCCCTCCTTTACTGGTAGGACACAGTGATGTTTTGGGTCTCCTGGAATTAATGTCAGTTGAGAACCAGTGTCCAGTGTCTGATTTATTTCCTTTCTTGCAGTGAATATTCACTCTTATAAAAGGCCATAGATCCCTTTGGGGAAGTCTGGGAGAAAGATTAATAGTATAAATTTTTGGCAGTGTCCTTCAAGGGGACCTGGCTTCCCCTTTATTCAAGGGTCTGTGGGTCTGTAAACTGGCTCAGGTCTGGAAATTGATTGAGGGGCTTTGACTATCTATTCTGGCGATTGAAGTTAGACTGCCTTTTGCTTGTCCAAGAATTCTTCTGCTTGTCCAGATCAGGTAAATATTTAGTAGATTTCCATTTCACTCCTAGGAACACCATGCCTGAGTAGCCAAGACTGTAAGTTCGTATGAGTCAGGCTATTCTGATTACTTACTGTTTTGGCTCTGCAGTCCATTTATTTAACCATGGCCATCTTGTCTTTGACCATTAGGTGCCACCATTTGATTTCTACCACCATGGGGTCCAATCAACCCCATTGTAGTTAGGTGTCTTAATTCAGTGAAGGTTGTTCACACTGTCAAATCTCACATTAAATAACAGTTATAGCAGTCTTCAAGGATGCTGGGGCTTCCTTCACAAATTTATTTCTTACAGTTGTAGTGAAAGGTTTATCCTCTGGGTACATCCCTCATTGGGTCTGTGAATCCAACATGATAAATCCATGCTAAGATTCCAGTTTCTGTAAGCCTTTATTTTTTTGTTTCTAATCTTTAATTTTTAAAACACCTCACCCATTTCAAACCTCTGTTTATTTTCTCTCCCATCCTCTCCCCTCCCATCCCTGTTCCCTAAGCCTTTAGATAACTTTTTCTACAAGATACTAAGGCAGATCTGACATAATAGGTTATTAGATTCTTTTCTAACTTCTTTAGCTGAAACACTGAATGAAGAATCTGTGCTAATGTGCCCATATCAATAAAGTCAGATTGATCCAACTTTATCCCATTTTCCCATACCCTTAATTCCTACACATATTTTCCAGGTTTCTGTTTGCTGCTTATATTAGAAAAGTCAAGCAGTTCTTTTGGAGTATATGTGTATCCTCCTGGATCACACTTTATACATTACCTCTTGGGGCTTGCTGGGACTTAGGTCTAATTACAGGTCTAAAAATAAAAATGAGTGGTGGCAGCGGGTACTGGAGACATTCAACAATGTCTTGTAAGGCATCTGCCTTAGGCAGTGCCCCATGCAACACTCCAGTGCCATCTCAGACAAAGACTTTGGACACAGCTAGTTTAATCTCATTAGATAGAGCTGGAAATCATAAAAGGGAGGATAGTTTAGCAGACAAAGTTGGAGTAATCTCTTCAGATGGAAGTAAGAAGCCTGGTTGTGTTGACAGGAGTGATTCAGTGGAATTTAGGGGATCAATGTCCCCAGCTTCCTAGTTATCTCCCCTTAAGTTTCAGTATCCCATTTTTTTCCAGTGTCCTCAGTTTAACTTCAGATACCATTCAAGGTTTGGAATTCAGTTATAATTTAGCCACTCTTAGGATAAGACTCTTGGTTTGATTTTCAACAATATCATCTTTGTTACTACAAAAAATAAGACTTTCTTCAGGGCTCAAATAGCCAATTTCAGGTTTTTTATGGGATGCTTGGGCTGTGACTCTGAAACTCTGAGCTCATCCTTTTTTTTTAATCCACTTTGTCTAGTAAAAGTAGGACCAGTCAGACAGTTTCATTACACTTCTCAGTTTGACAGAAATGTTAAAAGATACCAAATACACAATCACCCAGAACCTTGTCTTTGACAAGTATTCTATCAATTGGTGGTGCTATTTTGTGTATTTCTATTGCCACATCACACCATGAATTACATTCCCCTCTCCATTACTGGAAATAGTTATTAGTGCCTTTAAGTATAGCCAAACTTAAGAACCAGTTGAGAAATCCTATCTTCAAGATTTTATTTCTTGTTGTATGTAGATACTTAAGAACTTAAAGGAGCCCTAGTGGTGCAATGGTTAATCACTTGGCTGCTAACTGAAAGTCAGTAGTTCAAATCCACCAACCACTCTGTATGAGAGAGATGTGGTAGTCTGTTCATGTAAACGTTACAGCCTTGAAACTCTGTGGGGCAGTCCTACTCTGTCCTATAGGGTCACTGTGAGTTGGAATTGACTCGATGATAGTGGGTAAGAACTTAAGAGAATGTGCAAAATGTTCACTGATTATGAAGGGAAATTTTGTGCTATGAAGGATGAAGAGAGACTGACTGTGGTAGCACAATGGTTAAGCAGGCATCTACTTGAAAGATTGATGGTTCAAACTGACCCAGTGGCTCTGCAGGTGAATGACCTACGTCTATGAAGATTACAGCCAAGAACACCCTATAGGGAAGTTCTACTCTGTCACATGGGGTCAGTGTGATTCAGAATCGATCTAGCAACAGCAGTTTTAATTGAATATCACAAGCAAAGTTGTATTTGAAATAACATTGTATTTTGAAAAGCAAGGTAAAATATTTTCTGTCTTCTTTCAGATTGTAGCTTGAAGAAATCATAGAGGGATTCCAAGTCATTTTTAGCAGAAGTCTGAGAGAATTCATTGGGGTGTGTGTTAGACTGGGTTCTCTAGAGAAACTAAACCAGTAAAACTTACATATATATGTATAGAAAGGGAAATTTATCTTAGGAAAATGCTCACACACTTAACAGAAGCTGGTAAGTCCAAAGTTCCTGGATCAAATGTCAAGCTGAAGGCTTTTCCCAACTCAAGCAGCTGCAGGGGCTGAGGAGCTCAAGATTGGCAGGCAGTATACTGGCTGTTGACTGCAACGAAGGATGAATCCAAGATCTCCAGGCCGAATGGTGGATAGTTTGCTCACAGACAGTTGTAGGCAGCACAACAGAATCCCGATCCACAGAAGAATGTCTCTTTTCCCAGGATGTCTGTAAATATACTGGAAGCAGGCCACATCCCTAGGGAAACTCCGTTTCAGTGGATTGGCTGCTCAAAACATATACATCTGATCCCATCATGGGAGTAATCACACCACAACTGCTTAAACCACACAGAATTGTGGTGCAGCCAAGTTGACACACAGCTCCAGGGTGTATCTGTTGAGAGCCTTACATAGTCTTGGTACTAAGGATTATACTTAACAAAGCATCACTTACCCTACCATCACAGAGTTCAGAGGATAGTAGGAGAAGAAAAAAGATAATTACATATATAAGGATTGTTCTTGTTGTTGTTAGGTGCCATTGAGTTTTTTACACAATTTTATGCAAGTGAAGTTTTGCTGAAGATAATTCAAAAACACTTCCAGCAGTATGTTGACAGGGAACTGCCAGACATGCAGGCTGGATTCAGAAAAGGATATGGCATAAGAGAGGTCACTGCTGATGTCAGATGGATCTTGGCTGAAAGCAAAGAATACCAGAAAGATGTTTACCTATGTTTTATTGACTATGCAGAAGCATTTGATTGTGTGGGTCATAACAAATTATGGGTAACAATGCAAAGAATGAGAATTCCTTAACACCTAATTGTGCTTGTGAGGAAACTGTGCATAGACAAAGAGACTGTCTTTCAAACAGAACAAGGGTTAAATGGTTTAAAATCAGGAAAGGTATGCCTTACGGTTGTATCCTTTCACCATAGTTATTCAATACATATGCTGAGCAAATAATTTGAAAAGCAGGACTATAAGAAGAATGTAGCATCATGTTTGGAGGAAGACTTAACAGTCTGCAATATACAAATAACACAACTTTGCTTGCTGAAAGTAAAGAGGACTTGAAGCACTTATTGATGAAGATTAAAGACCACAGTTGCAGTATGGATTACACCTCAACATAAAGGAAAAAAAAAATTCTTACAACTAGGCCAATAAACAACATCACAAATGGAGAAAAGACATAAGTTGTCAGGGATTTCCTTTTACTTGGATCCACAATCAACACCCATGGAAGCAGCAATCAGAAAATTAGATGTGTATTGCACTGGACAGATCTGCTGCAAAAGCTTTCTTTAAAGTGTTAAGAAGCAAAGATGTCACTTTGAAGACTAACATGCACCTAACCCAAACCATGATCTTTTCAGTCACCTCATATGCATATGAAATCTGGACAGTGAATAAGGAAGACTGAAGAAGAGTTGATGCCTTTAAATTAGGGTGTTGGTGAAGAGTACTGAAAATGCCCTAAGACTGCCAGAAGAACAAACAGATCCGTCCTGGAAGTACAGCCAGAATGCTCCTTGGAAGCAAGACTTCATCTCATCTACTCTGGTTATGTTGTCAGAGGGGCCAGTCCCTGGAGAAGGATATGCTTGGTAAAGTAGAGGGTCAGCAAAAAAGGGGTCGACCCTCAACAAGATGGATTGACATGGTGGCTACAATGATGGGCTCAAGTATAGCAAGTGTTGTGAGGATGGCACAGGACAGGCAGTGTTTCATTCTGTTGTACATAGTGTCATTATGAGTAATGTTAATAATATCGTTTGGTAATTTCCACATTCTGTTGGATCACCTTTTTTTGGAATGGGTACAAATATGGATCTCTTCCAGTCACATGGCCAGTAGCTCTCTTCCAAATTTCATGGCATAAATGGGTAAGTGCTCCAGCACTGCATCCTTTTTTGAACATCTCAAGGGGTATTCCATCAATTCTTGGAGACTTTGCCTTGTTTTTCGCTAATTCCTTAGTGCAGCTTGGACTTCTTTCTTCAATGCCATTGGTTATTGCTACTTCCTGAAATAGTTGAACATCGACCAATTCTTTTTGATATAGTGACTGTGTATTCCTTCCATTTTCTTTTAATGCTTCTTGCATATTTTGCCTATAGAATCCTTTGGTATTGGAACTCAAGTCTTGAATTTTTTTCTTCAGTTCTTTCAGCTTGAGAAATGCTGGGCTTGTTCTTCCCTTTTGGTTTTGTAATTCCAGATCTTCACACATTTTACTATAATGTTTATTCAATTTATTAAATACTGCTAAAGGGGCAAGGAGGCCGCATCTTCTGACCTCTTCTAACTATACAAGATGAAGACAGAATCACTAGCAGCAGCCCAAGCCTATTCCCGCAGGATCAGACATGCTGCCACCCTCCAACCTTCTTACTAACCTTGTCACCAACCACTCCTCCCGCGGCACCCACCGCCTCTCTGCTGGCTTCAGTAATTTGCTGCATTGGCCACACAGAACTCACAGATTATGGGGTTTTTTAGGGCAACTGGCTACAATTCAAGTTCAGGAACACACTCAGTCTCTCTCTCAGCCAGCCATCTCACTCAGCAGCTGGCAGGCTCTCTCAGTAGCACATCATGCTCTCAGCAGTGCATGTCTCTCATGTCTCTCTCAGCAGTGCGTGTCTCTCACATGTCAGCAGCGCATGTCTCCACCTCTCAGCAAATGTGTCTCTGGGCTGGCAGTAAGAGAATCCCTCTGCCTCTAGGAGGGCACCTTTTGAGCCTGGCAGAGTGGCCAAACTAACTAATCTCAACATCAGAATTCTTTACATCTGAGAGAACGAACTTGCCAGAAGATTGCTTCATGCTGGTTCCACAGAAATACACCAGGTAGATAACTTAACAATCAGCTACTCAGATGCTCATGGCAAAGTGGGAATTACAAAGATAGGGCTAGAAAAGCCATACCCGGTAATTTACTACACTGCAAATATTGAATAGTAATCTTTAAATATTATGCAAAATTTACTAATGAATAGTAGATGTAGTTGTTGTTGTTGTTGTTATGTGCCGTCGAGTCAGACCAGACTCATAGCGACCCCTCCTTGGGTTTCTGAGGCAGTATCACTATGGAAGTATATCACCCCATCTTCTTTCCAAGGAGTGGCTTGTGGGTTTGAACCACCAGCCTTCTAGTTAGCAGTCAAGTGCCTTAGGCACTATGCTACCAGAGCTTAAGTATTAAGTAATAATTATTTGACAAAATAGAATGATTAGAATAGTATATGAATAAGGAAAAGGAGTTTATACAGAAATAAAGATAGAATGACAACCTTAGTGTTGGAAAGGAAATAATAGATGTTTTCCTTGTCATTTTAGAACTTAGATAATCATCTTATGTTTTCTTTTTTAGAAACAAATTTTAATATGAATCTTAGATTTTAAAATATTAAACTTTTGCATAAAATTATTAAAAGTGATGAGTTAACTTTTAATATTCTTTTTTAGGACCTAAGTCTGAAACCTGTTTTATGGCTTCTGTGATTAAGATAAGGCTACGTTGCTTATAACAATCTTTCTCCTCTCCCTGTCTAATATCATAGATAGCCTTGAAAAAGAAAGATAAAGGAAAAGTTGACAAAGGTCCAAATGCAAAACTGAAGTGTTGCCTGAAGTAGGTGGAAGATTGGATCAAAATGCCCTGCATTTATCAAAGGAAAAACTATTATAGACAAAACTGCTATTCTTAAATAGGGAAACAAAGACTTTCAAAAGGCAAAGGGTAACAATAAGTAAATCATCAAACATCTGAGGGAAATCATGATATAGAATTACAGTATTAAGTAACTCAAAGCCAAATATTTGACAAAGCAGAATGAATAGGGAGATTTCCTCTACCAGAAATGGTGAACTAGGTAATTTGAACCATTGTTTAATGCTGAAATCAACTAGATATGTTAGATAAAATATGCTGCTATAAAGCCATCAGAAAGCTAGGCTGGATACTTGGAATTCCTTTTTCTCCTGAAGACATTTCCTGATTCCATAGGAGTAAACTAAGGTGCTGTGGCCCTTTTTTCAGCTTCATCAAGCTAGAGTAGGAATTGGAGGCCAGAGCCTACCAAGATGGGAAATAGCTGGTGACTCACAGTCTTAGTTCTTTTATGCTGCAATAACAAAAATACCATGAATAGATGGCTTCAACAAACCGAAATTCATTCTCTCAGAATTTAGGAGGATAGTAGTCCAGTTTAGAGTACCAGCTCTTGGGTTTGGGTGGAGGAGGCTGCTCAACCTTGGGCTTCAGCTCTGCTTTCCAAGCCCACTGGAGCAAGCTGGAGATATCTCCTGACTCACACAGCTACTGGCTGCAAAGGTTGATAAATCCAAGATCACCAGGTAAAATGACAGATTATTGGCTCACAGGCTGTGAAGACAATTCCAAGATTCGCAGGCAACACAGCAGGCCACTGGTTTTCCTGTCCAGGAACTGAAAAGGAAGACTGAACCAAACGCAGGATCCTTTCTATATATACTGGACAGCAGGCCACACCCTGAAGACCATGTTCCTTCAGTGGATTGACTGCTCACAGCCTATTCTACCATAGAGGTCAGTACATCACATCAAGTCTCATCACGAGCAGTAACTACCTCCAGCTGCCAAGCCACTCAAAACCACTCCCCAGCCAAGCTGACATCCAACTTTAATTACTGCCCCTACCCTCTGTTACTATGGATTAAGACTTTAATAAAGGATTGCATGATATCACTATAGATGCCTCAGAAGTGGAGACACCTTGACAGGGAATGTAGCTTATTTTCTTACTATCTTACTTCCTCAATTTGATTTTGGAGTTCTAGTGACTCCAGAAGCCAGATAGAAGCAACTGTTAATCATTTCTGGAGGCAAATTATCATCATTTTAGGATTTAAGTAATCTCTGCAATGAATTTTGTAAGGCCAGTGTGGGAAGCACAATCAGAAATTACCAAGCACACAAGGAGGCAAGATAATATGAACAAAAACCAATAGAAACAATGTTGTTGTTGTTATGTGCCGTCAAGTCGGACCCGACTCGTAGCGACCCCTCCTCGGGTTTCCGAGGCAGTATCACTACGGAAGGAGGATTGGCCAACCTTCCTTCCGAGGAGTGGCTGGTGGGTTTGAACCACCAGCCTTCTGGTTAGCAGTCAAGTGCTTTAGCCACTATGCTACCAGAGCTCCTTATTATAGAAACAATAGGTAATAGAATTATTTCCACTGAGACTACAGATAACAGAAAATAGACACAGACTCTAAAATAACTATGAGAAGTTTGGCAGAGAATTTGAAATTACAAAAGTGAGCCAAATGGAAATTTTAGAACAGAAATATATATAAAACCAAATTTAGGAACTTATTGGATAGGTGTAAATACCAATTGGACATACATCTCAAAACAAACTTGTTCCCATCAAGTCAATTCCAGCTCATAGCAACACATGAGGATAAAATTAGTAAACAGGAATTCTGTAGAAGAGAACAGCCAGAAGGAAGCACAAGCAGACAAAGAAGAACAGGTAAGAAGCTTAGAAAATACAGTAATGAGTTAGGACATTGGAGTCTCAGAAGTAGAAGAGGCAAAAACAATGTTTGTAGAGAAATGCCTGAGAATGTTTCCAGCTGATGAAAGACATCAAGCCACAGATTCAAGAAGCCCTACAAACCCTGAAAAAGAGAAATAAAAAGAAACAGGTTTCTAGATTCATCACCATAAAACTACTAAAAACAAGGTGAATGAAAAGAGGAAAAAATTGAAGCAGATAGTAAAAGGAGGGAAAAGGGCAAAAATTAAAATGAGGCCAATTGCTAGATAGAAATCAGACAATAGTAGAATGATATGTTTAAAGTGCTAAAAGAAAATAACTAGCAAGCCGAAATTCTATAACCTAAGAAAATATCCTTCAAGAATGAAGTTGAACTAAAAAACTTTTTAGATAGAAAAAGAAAGCAAATTTGTCACCAGCAGGCACATGTTAATGGGCATTTTTAAGTCTAAAAGCAAAAGGAAAACTAACTATCCCAGGGGGAAGCTCAGAGATACAGGAAGGAATGTAGAATCATGAAAATGGTAAAATTGTGCATAATTCTAAATGAATATTGATCATGTGAAACAATACCAAAGAAGCCCTGGTGACACAATGGTTAAAGCATTTGACTGCTAACCAGTAAGTTAGCAGTTCAAACTCACCATATGCTCCATGGGAGAAACAACCTGGTGATCTGCTTCCATAAAGATTTCTGCCTAGGAAACTCTATGGGGCAGTTCCACCCTGTCCTGTGGGGTTGCTGTGAGCCAGAATCAACTCAATGGCACACAACAGCAACAAAACAATAAAGGTATAAAAGAAAGGTGTAAAATCTCTAAAAATTGTAAAAGAAAGCAAAAGAGATAGAAAAGAATACAGTACAGGTGGGACTAAGACAAAGTATATAATATAATGGTAAATGTAAAATCAAATATATCAGCAATTGCAATTAAAATATAAGAATGTCAGACTGGAATTAAAAGTAAAAACTTATACACAAAAACTAACTCCAGATGGAGCAAAGACTTAAATGTAAAATCTAAAACAATAAAGTTCATCACACACACAAAAAAAAATGGGCAAACTTGGGGCCCTAATATATAACATTAACGTTGTTAAGCACCATTGAGTCTGCTCTTATAGCTATCCTTTGTACAACAGAACAAACACTGTCCGATCCTGTGCCAGCCTCACAATCCTTTCTACACATGAGCCCATCCTTGCAGCAACTGTGTCAATCCATCTCGTTGAGGGCCTTCCCCTCTTTCATTGACCCTCCACTTTACCAAGCATGATATCCTTCTTCAGGGAATGGTCCCTTCTGACAACATGACTACAGTAGGTGAAACGAAGTTTGGCTGCCCTTGCTTCCAAGGAGCATTCTGGCTGCACTTCCTCCAGGACAGATTTGTTAGTTCTTCTGACAGTCCATGGTACTTTCAGTATTCTTCTCCAGCACCACAACTCAAAGATGTCAACTCTTCTTTGGTCTTCCGTAGTCATTGTCTTTCACATACATATGAGGTGATTGAAAATACCATGGCTTAGGTTAGGTGCACCTTGGTCTTCAAAGAGATATCTTTGCTCTTCAGCACTTTAAACAGGTCTTTTGCAGCAGATTTGCCTAGTGCAACGTGTCCTCTGATGTCTTGACTGCTGGCTAACTGAGTGGAAGAGATCCATATATGTACCCATTCACCAAAGAAAGGGGATCCAACAGAATGTGGAAATTATCAAACTATCATTAATATCACAAGCAAGTAAAATCTTGCTGAAAATAATTCAGAAACAGTTGTAGAAGTGTATTGACAGGGAATTTCCAGAAATGCAAGCTGGATTCAAAAGAGGACATGGAACAAGGAATATCATTGCTGATGTCAGATGACTCTTAGGTGAAAGCATAAAATACCAGAAAGATGTTTACTTGTATTTTATTGACTGTGCAAAAGCATTCCACTGTGTGGATCATAACAAATTATGGATAACATTGAGAAGAATGGAAATTCCAGAACACTTAATTGTGCTCATCAGGAACCTGTTCATAGACCAGGAGGCTGCCATTCAAACAGAACAAGGGGATACAGCCTGGTTTAAAATCAGGAAGGGAGTGTGTCATGTATCCTTTCACCATAATTATTCAAACTGTATGCTGAGCAAATAATCCAAGAAGCTGGACTACATGAAGAAGAACATGGCATCAGGATTGGAGGAAAACTGATAAACATCCTGCGATATGCAGATGACACAACTTTGCTTGTTGAAAATGAGGATGACTTGAAGCACCTACTGGTGAAAATTGAAGACTGCAGTCTGCAGTATGGACTACATTATTAGTATTAATAGACTACCAACATAGATAAAAATGCACAAACAACAGAAGGTAAGATAGATGACTTGGACCTTCTAAAAATTAAATTTTCATGTACATCAAAAAAAAAACTCTTCAAAAGAATAAAAAGAGAATTTACAGATTGGACAAAAATATTTGGCAACAACATTTCTGACAAGGGACTTATCTTTAAAATTTATAGAAAATGTCAACATCTCAACATCAAAAAGACAAACAGTCCAAATAAAAAGACATGAACAGACACTTCAACAAAATAAGATATTTAGGCAGTCCAGTGTAGTAAATTACATAGTGTGGCTTTTCTAGCCATAAGTCTTTGTAAACTCCATGGTGGAATTTGCCATGAGGAACTGAGTAGCTCCTGATTGGTAAAGTTATCTACCTGGGGTATTTCTGTTGTGTGTAGCACCAAGTAATTTTCTGGGAAGTTTGCTCTCTCTCTCTCTCAGGTGTATAGAATTCTGATGTTGGGATTGGTTAACTGGCTGCTCTGCCAGGCTCCAAAGGAGGCCTCCTAGAGGCAGAAGTAGTTTCTCTGATGGGTGGCTGAGAAAGACATGCTGCTGAGAGAAACATGCTCCTGAGAGACACGCACTTGCTGAGAGAGAGATGCAAGAGATGTGCACTGCTGAGAGAGAGACTGAGAAAGACTGTTGGCTGAGAGATGGCGGGCTGTGAGACACTGAGTGCATTTCTGAACTTGAATTGTAGCCTGTTCCTTCCCTAATAAACCCCATAATTTGTGAGTTCTGTGTGCCCACTGCAGCGAATTATCAAATCCAACACAGAGGTGGTGGTTGTTGCAGGAGGAACAGTTGGCATCGGGGTTGGTGAAAGGGCTGGAGGGAGGTGGCATGTCTGGCCTCGCAGGAATAGGACTTGGGCTGCTGATGGTGATTCTGTCTTCCTCTTGTGGGGTTAGAGGAGGTTGGAAGATGCAATCTCCTTGCCTCTTTGGCAGGCAGCCAACAAATGAAGAAATGTTCACTATTATTAGCCATTAACGAAAAAAAAAGAACCAAATTCACTGCCATCAAGTCAGATCCAACTCATAGTGACCCTTCCTTGGGTTTCCGAAGTGGTATCACTACGGAAGTAGATTGCCCCATCTTCCTTCTGAGGAGTGGCTGGTGGGTTTGAACTGCCAGGCTTTTAGTTGGCAGTCATATGCCTTAGGCACTGTGCCACCAGAGCTCCTTCATTAGCCATTAGAGATATGCAAATCAAAACAACCATGAGATACTATCTCACCCTAGCACTAATAGCAAAATTCAACAGACAGAAAATAACAAGTGTTGGTGAGGATGTGTAGAGATTGGGACTCTCGTATATTGCTGGTGGGACTGTAAAATGATACAACCACTGTGGATAATGGTATGGTGATTCCTTAAAAAGTGGAAAATAGACATATCATTTGATTCAGCAATCCCATTAGTAGGTCTATATCCTAAAGAAATGAGAGCCAGGGCAAGGATTGATAACACGTAGCCCCATGTTCATAATTGCACTATTCACAATATTAAAGAGAAGGAATCAGTCTCAGTGTTCATCAATGGAGGAATGGATAGCCAAATTGCAGTATATATACACAGTGGAATACTACGCAACACTAAAGAATAATGTAGAATCTGTGAAATACCTCATAATGTGGGTAAGTTTGGAGGACATTTTGCTGAGTGAAATAAGTCAATCATATAAGAAAAAATAATGTATGAGCACACTATTGTAAAAAGCCAAGGAAAAGTTTATGTATGGAAGGAAACTCTGTTAGTTGCCAGGGATGAGTGGGGAGGGGAGGGAAAATTGCTATTTAGGTAAGAGACAAGTATCTATACGGATGAAGTTAAAGACGGTATATCAAAAGCAAGTGACCAACACAATTAGACTGTGTTAGACTGAGTTCTCTAGAGAAACAAAAACAGTAAAGCTTAGAGAGAGAGAGAGAGAGAGAGAAATTTATCTTAGGAAAATGGCTCACACACTTAAAGAAACTCACAAGTCCCAAGTTCTTGGATCAAACATCAAGCTGGAGGCTTTTCCCAACTCACACAGCTGCAGGGGCAGATGAGCTCAAGGTTGGCAGGCAGCATACTGGCTGTTGACTCCGATGAATGACAAATCCAAAATCTTCAGGCCAAATGGTGGATTGTTCACTCACAGACTTTTGTAGGCAGCACAACAGAATCCCAATTCACAGATCTGTACAGATGCCAAGTTGACAAGGGGTGAAATTATAGTAGTTAAGTTTGTGTGTAAACTTGGCTGGGCCTCGTTGAGTGGCTGGGCAGCTGAATGTAGTATTTCCCATGATGAGACTGGTAATCGACTCCATGGTGGAATCTACTGTGAGCAGCTGAGTAGCTGCCTTGGGGAATGCTTCCTGTGTATAAGCAGAAGCCTTGGGGAATGGTCTCTAGCTTATGGCATGCTTGGACCCTGCATGTAGCCATGTCATCGTTGAGCAGCCTGCCATGCTCTGCTGATCTTGGGACTTAAAATGGACTTGAATTAATAGCTTGCCATGTGCTTTGGTAGCATCGGGACTGTGCCATTTTATTTGTTGATCTTGGGCTTATTAGCCTCAGCAACCAGTAGCTGCCTAGGTGAAGAGATGCCTCTAGCTCCATTGGGCCAGGAGCAAGAGGCAGAGCTGAAGCCCAAGGTCGAAGGGCTTTCACACAGCCCCTAGAGCCTGGCACTTTGAACTTGGACTTAAAGCCTCCAAATTGTAAGAATGAACTCCTGTTTCTTAAGGCTATGCCCTTTGTGGTATATTCTTGTCAGAGTAGCAGTAGGTAACCAGAACAAAGACTAAGGAAAAGGAAGAGACAGAGAGGTGCACAAGAGGTACAGACAACAAAGATAAACGCTTACGTACATAATACTGCATTATCAGTGATAATCAAACATTAATCTTCCAGTAAATAGATGAGTAAACAGGGTGAATGATCAGGTATATCTAAGCAAAAGGGAATATACCTCCGATCATATATAAATTTGCAGACTGTATTTCTACATATGTATTTATATGTGCTATAAGAATGTCTATATATATTACTGAGCTAACAAGGGGCAAAGTTATAATAACTTCTTAGCCGCAGCCACCCACCCTGTGGGAGTGAGTTATTGGATGTGTGGACCCTGGACTGTGGTTGTAGGGGACATCAAGTTCACTTGGCATAACATAATACACAAAAGCATTATTCTACATCCTACTTTGGTGAGTAGCAACTGTTGTTGTTGTTATGTGCCATCAAGTAGGACCAGACTCATAGCGACCCCTCCTTGGGTTTCCGAGGCATTATCACTACAGAAGTAGATTGTCCCATCTTCCTTCCGAGGAGTAGCTGGTGGGTTTGAACCACCAGCCTTCTGGTTAGCAGTCAAGTGCCTTAGGCACTATGCTACCAGAGCTCCCGAGTAGCAACTAGCATCTTAAAAGCTTGTGAGCAGGCGTCTTAAGATGCAACAGTTGGTTTCTGCTTGTATGGAACAAAGAAGAATGAAGAAAACCAAAGACATATGTAAACAATTAGTCCAAGGGACTAGTGGACCATGGAGACCTCAGCTTTCATGATGCTGAGACCAGGACTAGATGGTGTCTGGCTACCACTGTCAACCACTCAGAAAGGCATCAGTATAGGAGATCCTAGCTAGAGTGGAAGAAGGATGTGGAACAAAACTCAAAATCATTTAAAAAAAAAAAAAAAGACCTGGCTTACTGGTCAGATAGATACTGATGGAACCCCTGAGACTATGGCCCATAGTTACTCTTTGGGCCTGGAACTGAATTCTCTCCCATGCCTTCCAGCCACATAGTAGACAAGTCTATAAGGTGTAGTCAGCCATGGGAGAGCCAAAGGGCAGTATTTGCACAGGGAGATAGCTCAGAGAGCAGGAATACATGGGAAAGGTTAACCACAGGAAGGGAGTGAGAAGAGAGCTAATACATTATGGGGATTGCAATCATTGTCATAAAATGTGTATGAGCTGTTTGATGGAAAAGAAATTTGCTTTGTAAATGTTCACCCAAATCACAATTTTAAAAATGAATAAAAACTTCTTTGGCATACCATAGGAGCTCTGATAGTGTAGTGCATAAGGCATGTGACTGATAACCAGAAGGCTGGCAGCTCAAACCCACCAGCCACTCCTCGGAAAAAAGGTTGGACAATCTACTTCCATAGTGATACCGCCTTGGTAGCCCAAGGAAGGGTCATTATAAGCCAGGTCTGACTCTGCGGCACATAACAACAACATGGCATACCTTAAATATATCCAGAATAAATTTTTAAAAATACAAATATTAAGGAGAAATTTACTATAGCTATACTAATATCAAACAAAATAGGTTTAGGCAAAAGGAAAAAAGTATTACTTGAGTTGAAGGACATTTCTAAAGGATAAAAGGTTCATTTCAACAGAATTCTAAATTTGAATGTATGTAATGATATTACTTCAAAATATATAAAGCAAAATTGACAGAACTGCAAGAAGGATTAGATAAATCCATGAAGTGATATATTTGAGGGTGAGTGGAAGGGGGTATTTTTTAAATAACACAGTAAAATGAATTTTTGTTATTGTGTTGAATTCTATGAATTTTAACACGAGTATTTAGATTTGTGTAATTACTAGCACAATCAATGCAGAGCAATTCTGTAACACACCAAAACCTCACTCATTGCCCCTTTGTGTTCAAACTCACCCTCATCCCTAACAACCACTGATCTATTCTCTGATCCTATGTTATATTTTCTGAAGTGTCTTATATATGGAATTCTACAGTATGTAACCTTTTAAGAGTAACTTCTTTCATTTACAATAATGCGTTGCAGATTTATTCAAGTTATTGTGTGTTTCAATAGACCTTTCTTTTTTTGTCTCTGAGTAGCATTCCATCATGTGATTTAATTATCCATTCACCATTTAAGGACATTTGGGTTGTTTCTGTTTTTTTAAGTAGTAGAACTACTTAATTTACTAAGCACCTGACACTCTCTAAAGACTCTACCTGTAATAATCTGATTTATTCCTTACAGCAGCCCTTTGAAGTAGGAGTAATCTAATGTCCACTTTACAAATGAAGAAAATGAGTTAACTTGACCAGTAGGAGTAATCTAATGTCCACTTTACAAATGAAGAAAATGAGTTAACTTGACCATTATAATAGTTATTCTGCACTCAAGAACCAATTTGTAGCTTCTTTGCAAAACTCATTGTAGCCTGCATATATTCGATGGCTTTTTGACAAATTGGGTGGAATAATAAAACAATTTAAAAATAGAATCCTATGTAACAGAGATAAGGTTTTCTATCAGAGTAGAGCTATCCACATCATCCTAGAGCATTTATATCACACAATGATTTTCTGTATTTCGGCCTATATAGGCATAGCATTTTTTTGCCAGCATCTTTCTGTATGAGTTATATTTACAAAAGCATCAGCAGATTACTACTTGTATTTATTTTCACTGAATAATTTCTTTGAGTTCACATAGTGTTAGGCATTTACAAGGTACACAGAGACATTTTTTACATCATTAGTGAATTAAAAGCTTAATACCTTTATACCCAACTACTTAAAAACACACAGATGTGAAAATTTAAAACTAATGATAGTATGAGAAAAGATAACACAAAGCTAAAAGATGAAAGAGAAAATAATTGGAACATGTATGATAGGAAATGCTTATCTTTTGTGACGAGTTCTCACGAATGATTTAAAATATCTAATCTGAACTAACGGAAAACAGATATAATGAACATTTCACAGAAGTAATACAAATCACCAGCATCATGAATAATACTTGTTTTTCCTAATAATCTAAAAATAACAATGAGGTGTCATTTTTCATCAGATGAGCACAAATACCCATTCTGACCACAGAAAAGGAGTAGTGTTGGTTGAAGTATCAATTACTATAACCTTTTTGGAGGGCAGATATTACAAAAATAAACTTTTTGATATCTTACATATTTCTACATCTCCATCCCATAAAGTATATATATGAAAGTGTGCAGAAATGTATGTGCCAGGGTTTTTATTATAGCATTGGTTGTAATTCTGGTAAATTAGAAACATTCTAAATGGATCAACAGATAAATCTTTTTGAAATTAGAATAAATCCATATTTTTTAATACTATTAGTAGTTGTGGTTGGGAGCTCTGGTAGCATAGTGCCAAGGCACTTGACTGCTAACCAGGAGGCTGGCGGTTCAAACCCACCAGCCACTCCTCGGAAGGAAGGTTGGGCAATCCTACTTTTGTAGTGATAACTGCCTCGGAAACCCAAGGAGGGGTCGCTAGGAGTTGGGGCCGACTCAATGGCAAATAACAACAACAACAATTTAGTAGTTAAACTAATTTAGGCATGACTATACTGATACATGGGAGCTCTGGTAGCATAGTGCCTAAGGCACTTGACTGCTAACCAGAAGGCTGGCGATTCTAACCCACCAGCCATTCCTCGGAAGGAAGGTTGGGCAATCTACTTCCGTAGTGATACTGCCTTGGAAACCCAAGGAGGGGTCGCTAT
>NW_006921591.1:16518809-16550197 GCF_000298275.1 Orycteropus afer afer
CCAAAAAGTTGCCGGTTTAAAACCACCAGCCACTCCATGGCAGAAAGATGTTGGGAGGCTGCTTCTGTAAAGATTTATAGCCTGGGAAACCCTATGAGGCAGTTGTACTATATCCTGGAGGGTTGCTGTGAGTTGGAATTGACTTGAGGAGAGTGGGTGTTTATACTGCTATGAAAAGATGTCTATGATATAAATAACAAAAGAAAAATTACAGAATAACATATCCAAATTTTTGTTGATTAAAGAAATTGTATGTATTTATATTTTCTAGAAACTAAGATCTAGAAGGGAGCTCTGGTCTAGAAGCGTTGTTGTTATTTGCCGTTGATTCGGACCCAACTCATAACGACGACTCCTTGGGTTTCCGAAGCAGGAGCTCTGGTAGCATAGTGCCTAAGACACTTAACTGCTAACCAGAAGGCTGGTGGTTCAAACCCACCAGCCACTCCTCGGAAGGAAGGTTGGGCAATGACTTCTGTAATGATAACGCCTCGGAAACCCAAGGAGGGGTCGCTGTGAGTTGGGTCCAACTCAACAGCACATAACAATAATCACCATGGAAGTAGACTGCCCAGCTTTCCTTCAGAGGAGTGGCTGGTATGTTTGAATAGTAGCTAGTCATGAGGGGAAGAGAGGCAAGGAAGATGAGAGGTGCTCTTTGACTTTTTGTTTAATACTTCTATACTGTATGGAATTTTTTGATAATACTTTAACACGTACCCTGTAGCACTTAAAATTAATGTTGCTCCCATTCAGAAACACCATAAAATTTTAGTGGGTTTGAGTTGTTGGACTCTTAACATGTGGCAATAGTCAGGCCAGAATATTTGAGTAGGTTTACCTAATTAGTTTGTGTATACTGCCTTAGTTTCTGAAGGAAAAGGCAAGGGGTCTGTTCATCAAAGACGGGATGTGAACAGTTGAGTGTGGATAGAAAATATTAGAACTTCTTTCTTATTCATTCAAAATTTCATCCACTTTACATTGGTGTTTTTCAGTCTACTTTTGTAAGATTAAGGAGCTCTGGTGTCACTGGTTAAAGCACTGGGCTCCTATCGAAAAGGTTACCCACCAGCCACGCCTCAGGAGAAAAATGAGACAGCTTGCTTCTGTAAAGATTTGTAGTCTTAGAGACCCACTGGGGGCAGTTCTGCTTTGTCCTGTTGGGTCTCTGTGAGTCAGAGTTGACTCCATAGCAGAGGGTTTTTATTTTTTTTTTAATTGTAAAATTATACAGGCAGTCCCCATGTTACAAAAGTCTGAGTGTACACACAACCCATAGGTAACAACCAACCACCTTGAAGTCTATTATATTAAAAATTTGAAGTACATACAGTGGTTCATAATAACATATAGGTACTATTTTGTGACGTGCATAAAACTATTATTAATATTACTTTATTATGTTAAAGTATCTAGAAGTGTTTGTTTTATGTTTTTTTTATGTACAAAAAGGTACACTATGCACTGCATACTAAGACAAACACTTGATTACCTGATGTTAAATATGAACTCCACCTAACTATTGTGACTTACATACAAATTCAACTTAAAGACAGACTTAGGAACTGAACTAGTTCATAATCCAGGAGACTGCCTGTACACAAGTACAAATGTATATTAGTGAATTATTTTAAGGTGAATATCCTTCTGTCACCCAAGTCAAGAAACAGAACTTTGCCAACCACTCTAAAATCCCTGTTTGTGTCCCATCCCAGTTATAGCCCCTCTCTCTATATATATATATGTATATATGTATGTATGTGTGTGTGTGTGTGTGTGTAGTATGTGTATATATGTTGTTGTTAGGTGCCATCGAGTCGTTTCTGACTCATAGCAACCCCATGCACAGTGGAACGAAACACTGCCCAATCTCGCACCAGCTCCATGATCCCTGCTATACTTGACCCCATCATCGCAGCCACCGTGTCAATCCATCTCATTGAAAGCCTTTCCCTCTTTGATGTGTGTGTGTGTATATATATGTAAATATACCAAAACTAAACCAAATTTAGTGCTGTCAAGTTGGTCCCAACTCATAGCGACCCTTCCTTGGGTTTCCAAGGCAGTATCTCTATGGAAGTAGAGTTCCCAATCTTCCTTCAGAGGAGTGACTGGTGGGTTTGAACCTCCAGCCTTCTGGTTAGCAATCAAATGCCTTAGGTACTGTACCACCAGAGCTCCTATACACACACAAAAAAAACTGTTGTCGAGTCAATCCTGACTCATAGCAACCCCTCCTTGGGTTTCTGAGGTGGTATCTCTACGGAAGTAGATTTCCCAGTCTTCCTTCCTTCCTTCTGATAAGTAGCTGGTGGGTTTGAACCTCTAGCCTTTTGGTTAGCAGTCAAATGCTGTAGGCACTATGCCACCAGAGCTTTTATATATATATATATATATATACACACACACACACACACACACATACATATACACACACACACTCACACATACATATGTATGTGTGGGTATGCTCCTATACATATGTGTGTGTGTTTATATAGATATAGATATACATATGTATATATATGTATATATTATGGCTTTACCATTTAAGTGCTTCCCTAGATACTACAGTTTGCTGTTTTCTTCTAATCATATAATTTTCATACAATAGTTTCTTTTGAATTCCTTATCAGAGAGTTCCAATGCTGCTTCTTCCTCAGGGATGTGTTTTGGGTTTGCATCCTGCTCTCTTATTTCTACTGCTTTATCTTGCTTCTTTGTGTGGACTGTGATGGTCTGTGGTGGTGTTGTATCTAGGTATCTGTTAACGTTTGTGTAGAGCAGCCAAGGGTGAGTCAGACTCTTCTTAGTGGTTGTTTATCATTGGCCCGTTGGTGGAGAAGGAAGTGGTGGCTCTCACTGGAGCTGCAGGAAGTGGGGATGTAGTTTTGTCGTATGGGGACTGTTGGTGTCTTCCACTCAGTTAGTTAAAAATAATTGAATAACCATGAAAAAAGTAAAAGTACATAGATAAAAAATATACCATGTAATCACACAGTAACAGTAACCAAAAAAAGAAAAAGGGGAAAAAGAAGAAAAAACACTCTGCAATATCTGGAGAAAGGGCCATAAGAGAAAAAAGGTAGAGAAGGAGATTAATGAACAAAAAAAAAATGGGAAAAACACAAAAAGAAAAACAAGGAACAGGGTTAACCACCAAAAGAAAAAAAAAAAAAATTACAACCAGGAACAGGGAAAAGGAAAAAACAAGCTGAAAACTAGAACCTAAGAGGGGAAGAATAAAGAATAATAGTAAAAAGGACAAAAGTAATAATAATACTAGTAGTTTAAAAACAGGCAAAAACAAACTAAAAAACAGAAGAGAAAAAAAATGGAGGCAGGGTGGGGCAGGGCACCCAGGCTCCGTCCAAGCACACAGACTGGGATAGAATTCCTGCTGGCCCAGAGAGTGGGTGGGAGTGAGGGATGGCAGCACCTCTGTTCACCAAGAGGGTGTTTGGTATAAGAGTAACAAGGGGAATGTCGCACCTTTCTAGTCATCTGGGTCCGGAATGTCCCTGGGGTTTCTGGCAAGTGAAGCCTGTTCGTAAGTCCCTGGAATCTGGGAGAATGCTGTCGCTTTAAATATCCAAAATAGTCAAGCCACTTGTAAACATTCAAAATGGCTACACCCTCTGTACAGACAGAAGTCCACAGCTCAGCCTGCCTTCCTCTTCGCTGCTTCCCTTTTTCTTCCGCAGCCACCAGAGCAGTCCCCCATGCAGTCCCTGGCTAGCAGGGCCAATTTTTAGGTTAATTCTTAGGTCCTACCACCACTCGGCAATATCCAAGCTGTCGGTGCCATCAGGATCACTGCCAGACCACAGTTCTGTGTGTCTCCTTTTTTGATGTTTTCATGCAAATTCTTCTGCTAGTTGGAGTTTAGTCCACTTCTATATCCTTCCCTTCAAGGCTCAGGGGTCCAGGATTATTTTCTGTATCTGTGTTAATTGGTTCCCCTTTTCTCTGATGAAGAGGTCTGTGCAGTCTTTCTGCCTATTCCACCATCTTACTGGAACTCCCTCAACTATAGTTTCTATAAAATTGATTTTGTTAATCACATATTTGTGGTGCATTTCAACATATTCAGCTCTCTATATTTCCTGCAAATTGGTAGCTTGATTCAGAGGCTTCATCAGATTTGACTTTAATCCCTTTGTTATGTTCTTTTATGAGAATGCTTTTTGCCTTTTTTTTCCCTGAAAAATATTAGCAGTCATTGATGCTCACTGTAATACAGAGATCCTAATGCATTTTTTTTTTTTTGCTTTTATTTATTAGCTGAAATAATTTAAAAATAATTAGTTCCCCTCATTTCAAATTTGATTGCCTAGTTGTGTAGTTCATATATGAAAAGTAGGAAAAATGGTGTTTGGTTCCTTTTTATTTTTTTAATCCAAGTTTTCAAGGTAATGAATTGGCTCATCCTAAGGAGATATACAAATATATTTTTATAAAATATCATTATGAACTAATAGATTAAACATTTTTGATAGATTTCAATATGTTGTAATTCTTTTACTTATTGAAGCTCAAATTTTCCCAACTCTTCACTTAGCTCCTGAGACCTGGCCTTAGTTGTCTTTGATAGCTTGTAAACATTTTTAAGATGTTTCAGGCACATTTTTGTCTGTTTTCTGCCACAAACCTAGAACCCGCCATTTATCCAAGAAGCACTGCTTCCTTTTTGTGGGAAATCATTTTTCAAAATCTCAGTGTAGGAACTATTGTTGTTAGGTGCCATTGAGTCATCTCCAACTCACAGCGACCCTATGAACAACAGAACGAAACACTGCCCTATCCTGAGTCATTCTCACAATCAGTGCTATGCTTGACCTCATCTTTACAGTCATTGTGTCTGTCTTTCTCGTTGAGGGTCTTCCCCTTTTTAACTAACCCTTTTCTTTTCTAAATATGATATTCTTCTCCAAGGAATGATGCCTTCTGACCAAAGTAAGTGAGACAAAGTCTGACCCATTCAGTCTTTCAAGGAGCATTCCATCCACAATTCTTCCAGGACAGATTTGTTAGTTCTTTAGGTAGTCCGTGGTACTTTGCGTATTCTTCGCCAACACCATAACTCAAAAGCATCAACTCTTCTTTAGTCTTCCTTATTCATTGTCTAGCTTTCACTTGCATATGAGGTGATTGAAAATTCCATGGCTTGGATTAGGCATATATTAGTCTTTAGAGTGACATCTTTGCTCTTCAACACTTTTAAGAGGTCTTTTGCAGCAGATTTTCCCAGTGCAATATGTCTGATTTCCTGACTGATACTTCCATGTGTGTTGACTATGGATCCAAGTAAAATGAAATCCCTGACAACTTCAATCTTTTCTCCATTTAGCATGATGTTGCTTATTGATCCATGTGGTAGTTAAGTTTGTGTGTCAGCTTGGCTGAGCCTGGTTGAGTGGCTGGACAGCAGGTGGTAGTGTTCCCCATGATGAGACTGGTAATCAACTCCATGGTGGGATCTACCACAAGCAGCTGAGTAGCTACCTTAGGGATGTGGTCTGCTTCCTATATATAAGGAGAAGCCTTGAGGGTAGACTCTAGCTTATGGCATGCTTGAACCCTGCATGTAGCCATGTCATTGTTCAGCAGCCTGCCATCCTCTGCTGAACTTGGGACTTTTAATGATCTTGAATTAATGGCCTGCGTATGGTTTGGTAACATCAGGATTGTGCCTTTTTACTTGTCAACCTTGGGCTTGTCAGCCTCAGCAGCCAGCAGATGAGTGACAAAAAGCCTCCAGCTTCACTGGGCTGGGAGCATGAGGCAGAGCTGAAGCCCAAGGTTGAGGGGCTTTCACCCAGCCCCTAGAGCCTGGCACTTTGAACTCAGACTTAAAGCCTCCAGACTGTAAGAGAATAAACTCCTGTTTCTTCAAGTCATCCACATTTGTGGTATATTCCTGTCAGAGTGGTACTAGGTAACCAAAACAGTCTAGGTGTGAGGATTTTTGTTTTCTTTATGTTGAGGTGTAATCCCTACTGAATAGTCTTTGATCTTCATCAATAAGTGCTTCAAGTCTTCTTCACTGTCAGCAAGCAAGGTTGTATGGTCTGTGTATCACAGGTTATTAATGAGTCTTCCTCCAATCCTGATGCCACGTTGTTCTTCCTATAATCCAGCTTCTTGGGTTATTTGTTCAGCATATAGATTGAATAAGTATGGTGAAAGGATAGAACCCTAACACACACACACCTTTTCTGATTTTAAACCATGCACTATCTGGGAACTAAGGATGCTCATTTCTATTGGGTTGGCCATTGTTTCTAGGCCTTTTTCTCTTGGCTAGATTTAGGGTATATTTATATCTGTTGTTATGTATCTATATTGAGATACACAGTATCTTGATTCTTGGAGGACACAGGGATTATAGAATTCGAATATCCTGTAATTATTAACTTGCTTTATTCCACAGTATACTTAAAAAATATTATCACTATCAATTATTAGTGAAAACCAATAAAATTTTTTAGCAAATGCTATCCTCATTCTCCCTCATTTTTTATGATTGCTCTAAATTTGTATCATCAAGTCATATAACCATTCTCTTTTAATCCTCAATTAATCTTAGTTCAAAAAGTAACTATGTATTTAAAGCTCATTGTAACTTATTATAACCAGATATTATATGAAATTTTTTCTTTAGTAGTGTGATTTGCTGTGTATAAAGTTAATATTATTGCCAGAAGTTTAATCTATCAATTATGAAATACTTAATTGAGAACCAGGTCTGTGGAGGAATGTTTCAATATAAATGCTTTATTGCTGCTCATAGTATGATCTGCCAGCTGGTGCTGATCCATAAACTGTTACTGGGCCATCATGGGAAGTATAAAGATGGAAAGTAAGCGTTTAGAAAGTTTTATAGCAATCTGATGTTGTCAAGTCATCAAACACATAATCAGCACATGACAGATTGGAAATTAAATAAAACAAACAAAACTTTTATTTTTATTTTACCACAAATAATTTGAAAGGCACTGTTGTATGATCCCAGCCATTGTCATAAAACTGACGCTAATTAGACATTTCAGATACATGGTATGGTATAAGAAACAGGTAAATATCCATGAAAGAAACTTGTGTTGTGGGCTAATGAAGTTTTAACAGACAGGATGGACTTGATCTAGGCTTCCAATTGATTTTGTTTTGTGGAGATACTTAAAGAAAATGTGAGAATAACATTGGTTAATATACAAGTGTAGATACACAAAATGGCATGGAAGTGGCCTGACTATGGTAGAATATTTTACTGATTAGAAAGGGGAGATAAAATGAGAGTGGGGTGGTTATTTGAAGGGCCTTAAATGCCAACCTATACTAAGACATTTTCCTACAGATTATAGCCATTCATTCCATGAATATAAGTTACTATTGTACCCATGCATCCACCCAACACTGATCAAGACAAAGGCCTCACACTTTCATATTCAAATAAACAGATTAAACAAGTAAATTTATAATGTAAATTTACTTTAGATAATATTACACTAAAGAATATATTTGATGCATTGAACACCAGTGACTGAAAACCAGACGAATTGTGGGATGACACCAAGAACATCATCAATGAAGAAAGCAAGAGATCATTAAAAAGACAAGAAAAGAAGAAAAGACCAAAATGGATGTCAAAAGAGACTCTGAAACTTGTCCTTGAATGGAGAGTAGCCAGAGCAAATGGAAAAAAATGACAAGATAAAAGAGTTAAACAGAAAATGTCAAAGAGCAGCTTGAGAAGACAAAGGCAATTATTATAGTGAAACATGCAAAGACCTGGAGGTAGAAAACCAAAAGGGAAGAACATGCTCAGCATTTCTCAAGCTGAAAGAACTGAAGAAAAAGTTTAAGCCTCAAGTTGCAATATTGAAAGATTCTATGGGCAAAATATTGCATGATGCAGGAGACATCAGAAGAAAATAGAAGGAATACACAGAGTCACAATACCAAAAATAATTTGTTGATGTTCATCCATTTCAGGAGGCAGCATATGATGAAGAACTCATGGTATTGAAGGAAGAAGTTGAGGTTGCACTGAAACAGTTGACAAAGAACAAGTCTTCAGGAATTGACAGTATACCCGTTGAGATATTTCAACAAATGGATGCTGCACTGGAGGCACTCACTCAGGTAGGCCACGAGATTTGAAGACAGCTACCTGGCCAACTGACTGGAAGAATCCATATTTGTACCCATTCCAAAGATAGGTGATCCCACAGAATGTGGAAATTATCTAACAATATCATTAATGTCACATGCAAGTAAAATCTTACTGAAGATAATTGAAAAATGATTGCAGCAGTATATTGAGAGAGAGCTTCCAGAAATGCAAGCTGGATTCAGAAGAGGATATGGAACGAGGGATATCATTGCTGATGTCAGATGGATCTTGGCTGAAAACAAAGAATACCAGAAAGATGTTTACTTATGTTTTATTGACTATGCAAAAGCATTGGTTGTGTGGATCATAACATATTATGGATAACACTGAGAAGAATGGGAATTCCAGAACACTTCATTGTACTCGTGAGGAACCTGTACATAGATCAAGAGGCTGTCGTTTGAACAGAACAAGGGTATACTACATGGTTTAAAATCAGGAAGCAAGTGCATCAGAGTTCTATCTTTTTACCATACTTACTCAATTTGTATGCTGAGCAAATAATCTGAGAAACTGGATTATACGAAGAAGAACATGGCATCAGGATTGGTGGAAGACTCATTAACAATCTGCAATATGCAGATGACGCAACTATGCTTGCTGAAAGTGAGGATGACTTGAAGCACTTACTGATGAAGATTAAAGACTATAGTGTGCAGTATGGATTGTTGTTGTTGTTGTTGTTGTTGTTATGTGCCGCCATGTCAGACCCAACTCATAGCGACCCCTCCTTGGGTTTCTGAGGCAATATCACTACCGAAATAGATTGCCCCATCTTTACACTTCAATATAAAGAAAACAAAAATCTTCACAACTGGACCAATAAGCAGTATCATGATAAATTGAGAAAAGATTGAAGTTGACAAAGACTTCATATTACTTGGTTCTGCAGTCAGCACTAATGGAAGCAGCAGTCAAGACATGAGACAACATACAGCATTGGGCAAATCTGCTGCAAAAGACCTCTTTCAAGTGATGAAGAGCAAAGATGTCTCCTTGAAGACTAAGGTGCGCCTAACCCAAGCTATGGTATGAATAAGGAAGACTGAAGAAGAGTTGATGCTTTTGAGTTGTGGTGTTGGAGAAGAATGCTAAGAGTACCAAGAGGACTGCTAAAAGGACTAACAGATCTGTCCTGGAAGAAGTACAGCTGGAATGCTCCTTGGAAGCAAGAATGGCCAGAGATCATCTCACCTCCTTGGTCATGTTGTCAGGAGGAATCATTCCCTAGAGAGGATATCATGCTTGGTAAAGTGGAAGGTCAACAAAGAAGGGAAAGGCCCTCAGTGAGATGGATTGACACAGAGGCTGCTACAGTGGGCTCAGGTATAGCAAGGATTGTGAGGCTGGCACAGGACTGGGCAGTGTTCTGTTCTGCTGTGCATAGGGTTTCAGAGACGACTCCATGGCACTTGACAACAACAGCAAATTAGATGATAAATGATACAGAGAAAAATACAGCAAGATATTTTAAAATAAGTTGGTCAAAGTACATTTTTCTAGACTTTAGTATTTAATGGGAGCTCTGGTGGCATACTGCTTAAGGCATTTGACTGCTTACCAGAAGGCTGGCGGTTCAAACCCACCAGCCACTTCTTGGAAGGAAGACTGGGCAATCTACTTCTGTAGAGATACCACTTTGGAAACCCAAGGAGGGGTCGTTATGAGTCAGATCCAACTCGACAGCAGTGAGTTTTGGTAACATTTATCTTCATGAAAGACACAATACTCATTCTCTGTATTTTATCTTAGGAGCTCTGGTACCATGGTGCCTAAGGCACTTGACTGCTAACCAAAAGGCTAGAGGTTCAAACCCACCAGCCACTCCTTGGAAGGAAGGTTGGGCAATCTACTTCTGTAGTGATACCACCTAGGAAACCCAATGAGGGGTCGCTATGAGTCTGGTCTGACTCAGTGGCACGTAACAACAACAACATACTTTATCCTGCCTGTCTCTGGCAACACTGTGAAACTGCCACCTAAATCTGGATATCTGTAATTTAAAAAATTTGAATTCCTAGATATCCTTAAACATGTTTTTTTTTTGTTTGTTTGTTTTAAAAAATAAAAATATAGCAGCTTGACTGACTGACTTATTTGACTTGCTTAATTTCCTCAAATGCTTGATGATCCTTAGTTCTGTACTTCCTTTTGAATTTATGATTCCTAGTTCACTGTGTTGTAGATAGCTTTCCTTAGATGAGGATGGAAGAAGCAAAGAATATGTTGCTACGTACAATGTGCTTGTAGTTTGTCCTTTTCAGTTTGGGTTCTCCATCTTTTCTGGAAATTATTAACCAACTCTCTCCAGTGTCTGTATTTGCTATTTTTGACTGGGCACGTACACTTCTACTTCCTGCAGCTTAACTCAGACATAGCAGGATTTAGGGCATGGTGGACAAATTACGTTAACTCCTCTGTGATCATTCTGACAGTAATTTGATGAGCCCTTTTGCTTCTTTTAAGGAGCTCTGGTGATGCAGCTGTGAAGGATTTGGTTGGTAACCAAAAGGTTTGTGTTCCAAACCCACCAGCTGCTCCACAGAAGAAAGATGAGGCAATCTACTAACATAAATTTACAGCCTTGGAAACCCCGTGGGGGTTGCTGTGAGTCTGAACTGACTCCATGGCAGTGAGTTTGGTTTTTGATTTTACTTCTTTTACTCCTTGTCTCTGAGCTCGAATCTGTTGAATTTGCTACTGTTTTGATCTCTACAACAATAGTGTGGTTTCTTGTGTGTAGTTTGGGCTGTGGTTTTCTGGACATTTTTCCCCCCTTCTCTCTCTGTAGGTCTGATCTAATCTCTTTTATTTCTAATGTATTGTTAATATATCCTCTAGTGTTACAGATTGTTTTCAAGTGTTGGGATTCTTTCTCTTCATATATCTTCTCGGAAATTTTGAGGTTGGAACGGAAAGGAGAGGGTAGAATTTTTATTTAGTCTACAGTCTTCATAAATATAGAACAGAATGTTGTTGTTGTTGTTATGTGCCATCGAGTTGAATCCAACTCATACCAACCCCTCCTTGGGTTTCTGAGACAGTATCACTACAAAAGTAGGTTGTCCAACCTTCCTTCTGAGGCATGGCTGGTCGGTTTGAACCACCAACCTTCTAGTTAGCAGTCAAGTGCCTTAGGCCCTATGCTACCAAAGCTCCTCATAGAACAGAATAAGAACTATTAATAGATATTTTAATGTGATGCTCTTCACTCTTCTTGTCACCTAGCTTATAGATGTCAAGTATCTGTACACAGAGTGCTCTATAAGAGGCCCTTCCATATATAATTTGGATCCTGCTTAGGCTCAGTCTGCTATCTTGAGCTAAGCTTCTAATTGATGTCCTTTAAAAAATTATTTTTAGTTTTCTGATAATAGTGTTGGTATGGCTAAATAAAATTGAGCTACCAGATAAATTAATATACACTTTTGCATTTGACTACTTATTATGTATTACCCTACCCAAGAACCTACCTGAGAATTTAAGTTAGTAAGATTTAGTTTAATGAGGAATTACTAAAACGATGTTTCCTAAGATTTGGTCTAGAGAGAGAATTATAAAAAATTGTTTATAGTTACATCATTTAGTTCTATCTGCTAAGCAAATAAATGGTAGAAGGTAAACTTGCTATATTAGGTTGCCTGTTGAATGTTTAAAGTCAAGAAGCAAAGCTGTTTCAACGTTGATTACCATCTGAGACAAGTATTTTAATTTTACTCATTTTCTTAATATTATAGGTTACCTATTTCAAGTAGAGTCAGTTAGCATGAAAATTCTCACTGATCTTTCAAGGCACAATTCACATTTTCTTCTATAGGGTCCCAAATGAGCCCTGCTGGTACACTGGTTAAGTCCTCAGGTGCCGAAAGGTCGGCAGTTTGAACTCACCTGCCACTACACAGGAGGAAGATGTGACAGTTTGCTCCCATAAAGATTACTGCCTAGAAAACCCTATGGTGCAGTTGTACTTTGTCTGTACGGTGCTATGAGTTGGAATTGAGTTGAAGATACCAGGCTGAGGGTCTTCCAAACCACTCAAGAACTTCCCTACTTTTTACTCCCATCATTTTTTTTAATGTATTTTATTAGTTATGGGACTTCTTACTATTTTATAAATATTTTTATTACAAGTTGTCCTTCACCATTCTCTGAACTCTTCCATGTTTAATTTATTTTTGTAATCCTATTACCAAGTTTACTCCGTAACTGGGTTATAATAGTTTTGGAAATGGAAGAATGAATACTAATTCATCATTCTACAAGATGAAGTCAAAGGCCTTTAATTTCTGGATTTGGGCTCCTCTCAAAGAGTCATTCCCAGTCATAAACTATGGAAAATCCTGAGATCATTTTTTGTTTTGAAAAACTTTAATAATGCAATGTTTGAATTTTATATAATGTTCATACTTAATTTTTATGCAATAATAACCATTTTGGTTTGTAAGTATTGTGAAATTATGTATTGACTTTGAAAATGTCACAATGTATTCAAAAACTAATGCTATTTTTAAAACACTGCTTTAACCATTAAAACCTATTTTAGATTTATCATGTTTTATTTATTTATTTTTTAAGGATCAAAGTAACAATGAAATTATGATTGGAGTCATGTCAGGAGGAATTCTTATTTATAAGAACAGGGTACGAATGAATACCTTTCCATGGTAAGAACTTCCATCAATATTTTTGCATTTACCACTATATGTAATAATTTGTATTTTATAAAGTGTCTTTTGAACCATTTTAATGGTATCAGCCTACTCATCTGATGTAGTATATGCTTTAAAGTCTGCTTTATGGGAACTTACTAGAAAATTCTAAAATAATTGAATTGTTTATTTTTAAAATTGCTTATTAGAAAATTTTACTCATGAATTGTTCTCTTAGAGTTTCTGTAAATATGTACTATAGTAATAGTAATAATCCACCATTCATCTGTCAGTTTGTTGTACTATGATGGCATGCCTGTTGCTTTGGAGCTGGAGGCTATGCCACTGGTATTTCAAATACCAGGAAGATCACCCGTGGTGGACAGGTTTCAGCAAAGCTTCCGGACTAAGGCAGACTTGGAAGAGGGAAGGGGCCATCCACTTCTCAAAGAATTGGCCATAAAAAACCTTAGGAATAGCAGTGAAACACTGAGATATTACTGGAAAACTTTATGAATAGCCCTGAAACATTATCTGATATAGTGCCAGAAGATGAGACCATCAGGTTGGAAGACACTCAAAATACAGCTGAGGAAGTGGTGCCCCCTCAAAGTAGAGTCGACCTTCATGACATGGATGGAATAAAGCTTTCAAGGCCTCCATTTGCTTGATGGGACACAATTCAAAATGGGAAGAAACAGCTGCAAACATCCATTAACAATTGGAACATGGAATGTACAAAGTATGAATGTAGGAAGATTGGAAGTTGTCAAAAATGAATATGAATAACATTGTAAAGAATGGGAATTCCAGAACACTTAATTGTGCTCATGAAGAACCTGTACATAGACAAGGAGGCTGTCATTCGAACAGAAAAAGGGGATACTGCGTGGTTTAAAATCAAGAAGGGTGTATACATCAGGATTGAATCCTTTTTCCAAATAATCCGAGAAGCTGGACTACATGAAGAACAGCATGGCATCAGGATTGGAGGAAGACTCATTAGCATCATGTGATGTGCAGACAACACAATCTTACTTGCTGAAAGTGAAGAAGACTTGAAGCATTTACTGATGAAGATCAAAGACTTCTGTATGCAGTATGGATTACATCTCAATATAAAGAAAACAAAAATGCTCACAACCAGACCCATAAGAAGCGTGAGGAATGGAGAAAAGATTGAAGTTGGAAAAGATTTAATATTATTTGGATCCACAATCAACACCGATGGAAGCAGCAGTCGGGAAATCAGACGTTGTATTGCACTGGGCAAAGCTGCTGCAAAAGACCTCTTTAAAGTCCTGAAGACTAAGGTGCACCTAACCCAAGCCATAGTATTTTCAATATCCTCTTATGCATGTGAAAGCTTGATAGTGAATAAGGAAGACCGAAGAGTTGATATTTTTGAGTTGTGGTTTTGGCAAAGAATACCAAAAGTACCACGGACTGCCAAAAGAACAAACAAATCTGTCCTGGAGGAAGTGCAGCCAGAATTCTCCCTGGAAGCGAGAATAGCCAGACTTTGTCTCACCTGCTTTGGTCATGTTGTCAAAAGGGACCATTCCCTGGAGAAAGATTATCATGCTTGGTAAAGGGGAGGGTCAATGAAACAGGAGAGAGACCTCAATGAGATGGATTGACACAGTGGCTACAAGGATTGGCTCAGGTATAGCAAGGATTATGAAGCTCATGCACAACCAGGCAGTGTTTATTCTGTTGTTAATAGTGTTGCTGTGAGTCAGAGCTGACTCAGTAGCACCTAACAACAATAACACCAACAATAATGATAATAACTAACATTAAAGTTTTTATGTCTTACATCATGCTAAGTGTTTTAATTATGTTATTTTGTTTAAATATATTCAGTGGAATACCAGTTGATTTGTTGGAACATCTTCATGACTGCTGCAAAAAAGATCCAGTATTGTAGTCGTTTAAATTAGTGCAAGGTGTGGTGGCTCCATGGGGTTTAGAACTCATGTTTTTTTCTTTATTGTTCTACTGTCCCTACCATGTTGCCGTTGTCCTCATTGTCCAGGATGACTCAACACCATCACCACTTCTGCATTCCAGGACAATAAAGGAAAGGAACATCTGCTATTTCTCTTCACATTCTGTGTATATCTAACATATTGAAATTATTCAGATTTTTTTGTTTTGTTTTGTTTTTTCAATAAACAATGATTTTCTTTGGGGAAGGAAACAAATACAAAAGAAATTTAGCTTCCTTAAAGATTTGATCCTGAGTTTTTAGTATTTGTGATTTTGTTAATTTAACTGATTTTTGTAATTATTCCCTTTAGTAACACTTTAGTAGAAGTATGGTAGCTGACAGAAGCAAGTATTTTAGGAAACTCCTTCAGCGTAATTAAAAAATAAAGATAAATTTCCTAAATGGGTCATAAAAAGATGAACCGTGAAAGAAATAGATGAATTGTACTTCCTCAAAATTAAAGAATTTTGTTCTTCAAAAGGAAACCTTAAGAAAATAAAAAAAGACAGGTTGCAGTCTTTTGCAAAATGTTTATTGGAGAAAAGACTTAAAATATTTAGAATATGTAAAGAATGTTTATAGCCAAGTAATAAGAAGGCCATCTGATTAAAAAGATTATACAAATGGCAAATAAGCACATGATAAGATGCTTGGTTATCAACAAAATACAAATTAACTACAGTAACTCTTGACCCACTGTTGTTGTTGATGTTGTTGTTGTTATTTGCCATCAAGTCGGATCCAATTCATAGCAACCCCTCCTTGGGTTTCCGAGGCTGTATCACTACAGAAGTAGATCGCCCAACCTTCCTTCCGAGGAGTGGCTGGTGGATTTGAACCAACAGACTTCTGGTTAGCAGTCAAGTGCCTTAGGCACTACGCCACCAGAGCTCCCTCTTGACTCACTAGAGTGGCTCAAATTAGAAAGATTGATAATACCAAGTGTTGATGATGATGAGATGTGGAACATGTAGAAATCTCATGTGTTGCTAGTATTATGCAGATACCAACTTTGGAAATCAGTACGGCAGTTTTTTTAAAGTTAAACTGTCTACCATATGATTCAGCAATTCTATTCCTAGTTATTTATCCAAGAGAAATGAACACCTAAGTTCATATAAAGACTTGTACACAATATTCAAAGCTACTTATTCATGATAGTCCAAAACAGAAGTTCAAATATCTATCAACTGGTGAAAGAATACATAGATTATGGTATATCTACAGAATGGAATACTGCTCAATAATAAAAGGAATGAAGTATTAGTAACACTGAAACATATGGATGACCATACCTTTAAGAGACTTGTTCTTAATGTATGAAACCAGACAGAAAAGACTACATGCTCTTTGGTTCTATTTATATGAAATTTTAGAAAACAGAGACAGAAAATGGATCCATAGTTGCTTAGGATTGAAAATGGAAGAAGGTACACCAAGGTAACTTCTAGGGGTGATTAAAATGTTACATGATAATTGTGGAGATAGTTATACAACTGAATACTTTGTTCAAAAGTCATTGAATTGTTCACTTAAGTGATGAATTTTATTTATTGTGTGTTAATTAAAATTATATTCTTCATTAGAAATACCTTTTTTCTCTGACAACTGTTCTCCTGGACCTCGTTGGATTGACTACACAAGAATCACATCACCTACGTCTATGGAAAGGGATACTAGAGAAGCTTAGTTATCATCAGTCAAGACAAAGCCATGGGCTAACAATAGCGTAGACCATCACTTGTTCCTGTGGAAATTCAAGTTGAAGCTGAAGAAAATTAAAGCAAGACCACATTTGTTAAAGTAAGACCTTAATGCATCCTGCCTGAATTTAGCCACACTGAAAACTATTAACTGAAAACCAGAAGAATTATGAGAAGACATTGATAATATGGAGAAAATGAAAGACCATTCAAAGGATAGGAAAAGAAACTGAAACTTGCACTTAAACACAGTAGCTAAAGCAAATGAAAGATGTGATGAAATAAAAGAGCTGAACAGGAGATTTCAAAGGGTAGCTTGAGAAATCAGAGTGAAGTATTATGATGAAATGTGCAAAGACCTAGAGTTAGAAAACCAAAAGGGAAGAACATGATCAGCACTTCTCAATTTGAAGAAACTGCAAACCTTGAGAAGGATTCTATAAGCAAAAATTGAAATGATGCAGGAAGCATCAAAATAAGATAGAAGGAATATGTAGAGTCACTGTACCAAAAATAGGAGCTCTGGTGGTGTAGCGATTAAAGCATTTGGCTGTTAACCAAAACGTCAGTGGTTCATACCCTCCAGCTGCCCGTGGGACAAAGATGAGCATTCTGCTTCTGTGAAGACTTACAGCCTCAGAAACCCTTTGGGGCAGTTCTTCTCTGTCCTAAATGGTTGTTGTGAGTTGGAATCAAATTGATGGCAGTGCGTTGGTTTTGTACCAGAAGAATTGATCAACTTTCAATGATTTGAGGAGGTAGCATATGGTCAAGAACCACTGTTACTGAAGGAAGAAGTTCAAGCCTCACTGAAGGCATTGGTGGAAAAGAAGCCTTCAGGAACTGACATAACACCAATGGAAATGCTTCTACCAATGGTTGTAATGCTGGAAACCCTTACTCGTCTATGTCAAGAAATTTGGAAGAGAGCAATCTGGTCAGCCAACTTGGAGAGATACATATTTGTGCCCATTCCAAAGAAAAGTAATCAAACAGAATGTAGAAATTATTGAACAGTATCATTAATATATCACATGCTAGCAAAATTCTGCTGAAGATAATTTATTTGGTTACTTTTTACTTTTTTTTAAACTTTGGGGAAAAAAAAGAATTGCACATTTTAGTTCTTGCAGACCCTTCAAGTCAGGTCGTTAGCAGTGTAGTACAATGAGGGTTGATATTGAATGACACATCTGGTATTTCATCTCAATGCCAGAAACTCAGAATTGCCTGGGCAATTGACCTTTTTTTTTTTTAGTAATATTCTGCTGGCTACATTACCTTTTCTTTTTCTTCATTATTATTAGCTTATTTTTAATTGTGATTTGGGTAGAAATATAGAGAGCAAATTTGTTTTCCTTTCCTATATATTTTGTTTTCATGATGTTCATTGAAGTCCCTGTAATGTAACAGCTCTCTTCCCACTTCTTTCTGTGATTGACTTTTCCCTGTGCCCTTCTTTCCTATGATCCCTGCCCCCGGAGCTGTCTCCATGTACAAATGCTGCCCTTCTGATCTTCCATGGTTGATTGTTCTAAAGAGCGTACCTACCTGGTGTAGGTGTTCACCTTGTTGGCCTGTCTGTTGTTTGGTTGGAAGCTACAGGAGTGAGTTCAATTCCAGGCTCAAAAGGTGACTAAGTGCCATAGTCTTGGGGCTTTAACCATCCTCTGTCAGACCAGTGAGCCAGGTCTTTTTTATGATTTTGAGTTTTATTCCATGTTTTTCTTCTACCATATCCAGGATCTCCTATTTTGTTTCCTTTGCTAGTGGTTGGCAGTGGTAACCAAGCACCATCTAGTCTTTCTGGTCTTAGGATCATGTAGGCTGAGGTTCACATGGTCCATTAGTCCCTTGGCCTAATTGTTTCCATACATTTTTTATTTTATTCATTCTTCTTTGTTCCAGATGAGGAGAGACCAGTTTGTTGTATCTTAGATGGCCTCTCTCAAGCTATTAAGATGCCAGTCACTACACCAAAGCAGGATATGGATCAATGTATTTTTGTACTATGATATGCCAGTTGAGTTTGACGTCCCCCCACAACCATGATCCCAAGCCTGTGGGCCCAACAACCTGCTCCATCAGGATGGTTAGCTGTCACTAAGAAGTTATCATAACTACCCCTGTTAGCTCTATTATGTTGTTGTTGTGTTGTTATGTGCCATCGAGTCAAACCCGACTCATAGCGACCCCTCCTTGGGTTTCCAAAGCAGTATCACTACGGAAGTAGGATTGCCCAACCTTCCTTCCGAGGAGTGGCTGGTGGATTTGAACCGCCAGCCGTCTGGTTAGCAGGCAAGTGTCTTAGCCACTATGCTACCAGAGCTCCCTAGCTCGGTTATAGCATATACAAATATGTATTAGAAATTTCACCTTCCAAATGTACATATAAACCAAAAACCCCAAACTCACTGTCATTGAGTCAATCATGACTCATAGCAACTCCTATGTATTGGATTTCCAAGACTGTAAATTTTTATGGAAGCAGGCTGCCCCATCTTTCTTCCAAGGAACAGCTGGTGAGTTCAAACCACTGACTATTTGGTTAGCAGCCAAATGCCTTAACTGCTACACCACCAGTGCTCCTCCCTTTTGTCTAGACATACCTGATCATTTAGCCTATCTACCAATGTATCAAGAACCATACCTGATCATTTAGTGTGTCTCCCTGTATGTCAAGAAACAATGGAATTGGAAGAGACGTGCAAGCTGCACAGAAGGAATTGGCAAAAATAAGCTCCAGGAATTGACCAAATATCCAGAGATGTTTCAGTAAATGGATGCAGCTCTGGAGGTGCTTACTCATCTATGTTAGGAAATTTGGAAGATAGCTACCTCGCCAACCAGCTGGAATTGTTCGATATTTCTGCCCATTTCAAAGAAAGGTGATCCAACAGAATGAGGAAATTGTTCAATGGTATCATTAATATAACATGCAAGTAAAGTTTTGCTGAAGATAATTCAAAAACAGTATAATGACAGGAAACTTTCAGAAATGCAAGCAGGATTCAGAAGAAGATGCAGAACAAGGCTATCATTGCTGAAGTCATATGGATCTTAGCTGGAAGTAAATACCAGAAAGATTTTTACCTGTGTTTTATTGACTATGCAAAGGCATTTGACTATGTGGATTATAACAAATTATGGATAACATTGCAAAGAATTGGAATTCCAAAACGTGTAATTGTGCTCATGAGGAACCTGTACATGGACCAGGAGGCTGTCCTTCAAACGGATCGAGGGAATACTGTATGGCTTACAATCAGGAAGGCTGTGCATCAGCACCTAACAACAACAAGCTACGTATCCACCTGTTGATTAAAGTTTGTTATTATTGCTAATGTAGTATTGTATGTGTAAAAGTGTTTACCTTTGTTGTCTGTACCTCTTGTGCACCTCTCCCTGTGTTCTTTTTCCGTAGTGGTGGTGTGCTGGCCACTTGTTTTTGGTATTTTGCATTTCCTTTCACCCAAATAAACTTTATATTCTGTATCTACTATATGTGTGTTTGTATATATAATAAATTATTTTGATATTAAATACACAGTTAAAAGATTATGTTTGTAATTATTTTCTTAATTTGTTAATATTTCTGTCTGTATAATAAAACTCTAGTTTGTTTTCTTTTTCATCCAGGTTGAAGATTGTAAAAATTTCTTTTAAGTGCAAGCAGTTTTTCATTCAACTTAGAAAAGAATTGGTGAGTATTGATCTGGTAATAATCAATGTAAATGAAATCTTCTAACAAATTACTGTAGTCCATAACAGATTTTTGTTAGCAGCAGTGAAATGTAATTAATTATTGATGACTACCTACTGAGATAATTTGAAAATTATAAATGTTGATTAATTACAAGCGGTAGCAAGGAATTGGACTTGCCCTTTAAATTTATTACTTACACACATGCACATACAACCAGTAAAACTGTAACATTAAATTAATTCACTTTGGTGACATGACATATTTGTTTCCCCCAAGTGTCTGTGGTTCTGAGTCAAAGTTCTTCTGGATATCCAGGTATTTGCTGTCTCTTGAACTGAAAAGCTGATTTCTCAAACATGATGTTCATTGTCCTCAGGGTCATGAAAATAATAACTGAGATTTTATGTCCTTTTTTTTTCTACTAAATCTACAACATTTCTTTCATATATTAGTTCATTTTAGGGGAACTAGATGTTTGTTTTGGTTTTAGTTCATGAACTTAATAGCACATTTCCTCCTTACACTGGAATGGTAATGCCCTTTTTATATATTACATACAACACGTGGAGTTATTATAGAGAGTTGTATTTGAAAGAATTTCACTTTATGATTTTATCTCTTTTATCAAATTAATCTATCTGTATCTTTTGATTTACATTATTTCTTAGAACTCTGATAAATTAATGCAAATTCAAGATGACTGTATAAAATGTATTTGATATCTCATAATTATACTTGAAACAGCTACATTTTATCAAAGGATATTGATCTACTAAGTAACTGTGGTTTATCATTTATTCTCAGAAAATAGGATTTTTCAAGAGAATTTTTATTAAAATAAAACATAACACAGAAAAGTGTACAGATCTTAAGTATACAACATGATAATGTAAACATACCCATATGAACAACATCCAGATTAATATATATAGAACATTATTCCAGAAGCCTACTGATGCCTACTCCTAGTCATTAACCCTCCCAAAAGGGTAAAACATTATTTTCATTTGTATCACTATGGATTAGCTTTGCTTATTTTTGAGCTCATTCATATAATGTGTTTTCTTTCTGTCTGCTTTGTTTCCCTCAACATAATTTGTTGATTCAGCCATGTTGCAAATAGCTATGGTTTGTTGCTCCCCATGGCTGTATAATATTCTGCTGTCTGAATAGACAGAAGTTTTTTATTCATTGTTCTGTTTGAGTGCAGTTTTGGTGTTTCTGTGTTGGGGCTATTTTGACCAGTGTTGCTAATGAATATTCTTGTATGTGCTTCAATAAATGTTGAAAGGAATAAAATATAATAAATCTTGTTATCTGAGAAGTTAGAGAACAGGTATTTTATTTAAAATAATTATATTGGTAGACGGCACAATAGAAGTCATCTTTTCTAATTTTTCTCCTATTGTAGTATTAAAGCTCAAAGAATCAAACTCATTGCCATCAACTTGATTCTTTCTCATAGTAATAATAGTTATAATAGCTAATATCTATTAAGAGCTTATTGTATGCCTGACATTAGATCACTTTTCACATCATTTATTTCTCACACCATGCTCTGAGGTAGTATATTGGTTACAGATGTGTTCAACCACAAGTTAACAACAGAAACAAAAATCAACTAATAGTTGCTAATGTATACTGAGACAGTATACATACATACACCAGATGGTAAACTTTGTTAATATTTTTTCTCTAAAACACGTCTTTGTTTTTAAATACCCAAATTTCATAGAATCTACATATCTCTTAATAGAACGTTTTGGGGACATTGTCGACATAGGGAAATATGTATGCTTATACCCCAAAACTTAATAAAGCATTGCAAATAAAATGTGTGCAGAAGAATTTCAAGTTTCATTCCAGATATAATTGGCAGAATGTTAAAATCACATATAAACTTTTGTAAAGTATACAAGTGTCAGAAAAAAATTGAAAAATAAATGAAACTCACTGCCATCGAGTTGATTTCAACTCATAACAACCCTACAGGTTAGAGTAGAACTGCCCCTAGGGTTTACAAGGCTGTAAATTTTACAGAAACAGACTGCTTCATCTTTCTCCCATGTAATGGTTGTGGGTTCCAACTTTTGACCTTTTGGTTAGCAGCCAAATGCTTTAACCACTGCACCTCTGGAGCTAGTCAGAAAAGAAAGGGAATTTATATGTATCTTGAATGTTGCTGGCACTAAGATGTATTACTATATCATACTCAATATGAGACATTCTCTGTCATTTTTGTGTACTGTTTATACTGTGTATTAGCACAAGGCAACTGTTAACTATAATTAAGAATTAATTTTTCTGATGCTCAAGAAGTGATATTTTAAACATACCATGTTCTGATATAATAGTTTGGCTCTAATTTATGGACATTTTGCTTTGTTCTAGTTATATAGAAAATATCTTCATGACCTTGTGAAAGGCAAAGATTTCTTAAACAAGATATAGAAGAAAACATCCTTAACTTTAAATGGAGAGGTGTTCCTTAGATTATGTTAAAATTAAGAGCTTTGTTCAACAGGAAGCATCATGAAGAGAATAAAATAGCGGAGAATATTTATATGATACGCATACATCCTTTATTTTTGTATCCAACCTAATAGAAAAATAGGCTACTGACTTGAACAAACACTTACCAAATTATATCCATGTGACCATTAAACTTAAAAATGTACTGAACTTCATTAGTCATCAAGGAAGTGCAAACTATAACCAAAATGTGGTATCTCTACACACTCACCAGAATGGTAAAATGAAAAAGACCATTGAAACTAGGAGTTGATGAGTATGTGAAACATATACTACTGGTGGGAAGAAGTGTATATGGATATACTGATTTGGGGAGATGTTGGTCATTATCCACTAAAGATGAGCATATGCATGTCTTACAACATACACACCAGACAGTGTACATAAATTTATGTATAAATATATGTAGCAACATTATTCTTACAACCCCAAACTGGAAACAGTATATATTGTCAGCAATATAATTGATAATTAAATCATGGTATGTTCATATAATGGAATGCTGTGCAGAATGAAAATGAGTGAATTATTATTGAGTAATATTATTTATTTTATGACTATCAAAAACAAAGTTTAGCAAAAGAAACCATACCCAAGGAACACATCACATGTCATTCTGTTTGTATAAAGTTCAAAACAAGCATACCCTAATCTACGGTAATAGAACTCAGAAGAGTGATTACCTTTGTGGAGAGGGTAATGACTGGGAGAAAAGGGAGACAATGAACATTTCTGGGGTGCTAGTAATGATTCACTTTTAATCTGAATGCAATTTAAGTGGTTGTGTTCATTGTGTGAAAAATAAAGTTGTATGCTTAAAAGATGTGTGCTTCAGTAAAACAATTTTTAAAAAATAGAAATTTGTGCCAAACTTATAGAGACATTTAAAGAAATGTTGCTATTCTACTGCTAGTTAATTTTTACAGTAGTGTTCAGAGGTACTAAATTTACTTACTTAAAATGTACACAAATTTACAGAATTTGAGGTTTTGGTAAAAGATGTGATTATATGTCTTAAAGTTTAATTTATGAGCTAGGATTGTATCTTGAGGTGGCTAATAAATTTTGAAACTGATACATGTCAAATTTTTAAACTTATTTCTGTGATCTAAGGTAAAAGTCTCAGAGTTGTAATATTACTAAATAAGAGCTATGTTTTGCAATTTTTTTATATTAATGCAGTTTTTATTGGAAAAAAAAAAAAAGATGCTAGAGGGTTTAGTGTTTGCAAGCCTAGAATAATTTGTAGAATGTAAATTTAATGGAGTATTAGACTCTAATCTCCTTCTGGTATTTTCTGCATTTTGTCACTTATTACAGCATGAATCTAGAGAAACATTATTGGGATTTAATATGGTGAATTACAGAGCATGTAAAAATTTATGGAAAGCATGTGTAGAACATCATACATTCTTCCGTTTGGACAGACCAGTTCCACCTCAAAAGAATTTTTTTGCACACTATTTTACTTTGGGTTCAAAATTCCGGTACTGGTAAGTATTACTTCTACACAAGGCTTTATTGTTGGATTTGTCCTTCCTTTAAAGTAAAAGTCTAGTTTATGGACCATGGGATCTTTGTTACTTATCAATACCTACTGAGTCAAAATCCCGTGGAGTGGACACTTACATCCATATCAGGAAAAAGTTCTGTAAGTTCTTGTGGTAACATGCTTGAAAGCCCCATTCCATTCACTGTTTTCTGGTTCATTATTTCCTAAAGTAAAGTGAATTTACTTACTTACAATCTAGACAGATGGTATAATTTCCATTGTGTCTTTGTTAAATATTTACAAGAGAACTTTTTTTTTTAAAAAAAAAGTTTATTCTAAGACATCTTTATTGCATTTATGAAAATCAAGATATGAGCATACAATTACTTTACCTTTTTATCTAGAATTTAGCAGATTTTGGAGTTGTCAAATTCTTCATTCTAAATAGTTCAGACCAACTATTAGGCAAAATCAGATTTAGCCATTGAACAAAAAGATTCCTTTTTCCAAAATTAAAATCTTACAACAGCTCTGTCTTAGTTATCTTTTATAGAAATACCACAAGTGGGTGGCATTAACAGAAATTTATTTGCTGGCAAGTTAGGAAGCTAGAAATCCAAATGGATGAGGCAGTCTACTTCTGTAAAGATTTACAGACTTGGAAATCCTGTGGGGGTCGCTATGAATCAGAATGAGCTCAATGGCAGTGGGTATTGTTTTGTTTTTTAATGATAATGAAGGAACTCTGGTAAGATAGTGCCTAATGCACTTGACTGCTAACCAGAAAGCTGGCAGTTCAAACCCACCAGCCACTCCTCAGAAGGAAGGTTGGGCAATCTACTTCCGTGGTGATACCGCCTCGGAAACCCAAGGACAGGATCACCATGAGTCAGATCCAACTCGATGGCACATAACAACAACAACAACAAGGTCCTGAAGATTTACTCCTTTGTTTCCTTGTAAAAGTTGTATCATTTTGGCTTTTACATTTAGATCTATGAACCATTTGGAGATAATTTTGTATATGGTGTGCAGTATGGATTAAAGTTCATTGTTTGCATAAGGTTACCCACTTGTTCCACCACTATTTCTTTTTGAAAAAAGAAAGAAAGAGCCCATTCTCTTCGGAATTATCTTTGCACCTTTATCAAAAATCAGTTGTCCATATTTGTATGGGTCTGTTTCTGGACTCTCTAATCTCTCTAATCTGTTCCACTGATCCACTTGTCTTTGTTGAGAATAATACCACACTATCGTTTTTACTTTAGTTTTAAAATTGGTTTTATAGTCTTGAAATCCACTAGTGTTACTCTTACAACTTTGTTATTTTTCAGAGTTGTATTTTTTTTTTTTTTTTGCATAATGTATGTCCTTTGCTTTTCATCTGAATTTTAGAATTAATTTCTTAAAAAAAAACCTTTTGACATTTTTATTAAGATTGTGATGTATCTTTATATCGTCTTAATAATTTCTGATTGTTCATTGGTAAGTAGGTAGAAATGTATTAGACGTTTTTTATATTTATCTTAGTTCCTGAAACCTTACTAAAGTCATTTATTTTAGCAGCTGTTTGTGCATTCCAACAGATGTTTTACATAAATGATAAATACAGTTTTAATTCTTCCTTTCTAATCTGGATGACTTATTTCTTTTTCTTTCTTTATAGTCCCAGCTAGACTCTTAAATATAACGTGGAATAGAAGCGATAGAGCAGATATCCTTGTCTTGTTCCTCATCTTACGGGAAAGTGTTCAGTCCTTCACTATAAATTTTGAAGCTGTTGTTGTTGTTAGGTGCCATCGAGTCAGCAGAACAAAACACTGCCCAGTCATGCACCATCCTCACAGTCTTTGCTATACCTAAGCACATTGTTGCAGCCACTGTGTCTTTCAGTCTCATTGAGGGTCTTCCCCTTTTTTGATGATTCATCATTACCAGTCCCATCATGGGGAGTACTACCACCAGCTGCTCAGCCACTCAACCAGGCCCAGCCAAGCTGACACACAACCTTAACTACTACAACAACTTAAAATTATTAAATTCCTTGAAAGATAAACAAATTACCAAAGCTTTACCAAGCATGATATCCTTCTCCAGGGAATGGTCCCTTCTGACAACATGACCAAAATAGTTGAGATAAAGTCTCCCCATTCTTGCTAACAAAGGAGCATTCCGGCAATACTTCTTCCAGGACAGATTTATATCTCTGCATTTTCAACTTTTTGCTAGAGTTTGTACAATAATGGTATTACTTCTCTTTTAAATATTTGGTTGAATTTATGACACCCTGTGGGCCAAGGGATTTTTTTTCTAAGGAAGATTTTGAACGACACTTTCAATTTCTTTAATAGATATAAGGCAGTTCAGTTTTCTCTTTTTTCTTGAACAAGCTTTGGTAATTTATCTTAAGTTGTTGTGGTACTTAAGGTTGTGTGTCAACTTGGCTTCGACTGGTTGAGTGGCTGGGCAGCTAGATACAGTATTCCCCATGATGAGACTGATAATCAGCTCCATGGTGGAATCCACTATGAGCAGCTGAGTAGCTGCCTTAGGGATATGGTCTGCTTCCTATATGTAAGCAGAAGCCTTGGGGACCAGTCTCTAGCTTATGGCATGCTTGAACCCTGTAGGTAGCTGTGTCGTTGTTCGGCATCCTGCCATGCTCCGCCAGCCTTGGGACTTTCAATGGACTTGAATTAATGGCCTGCTGTCTAGTTTGGTAACATTGGGACTGTGCCTTTTTACTTGTCAGCCTTGGGTTTGTCAGCCTCAGCAGCCAGTAGCTGAGTAAAGAAAAGCCTCCAGCTTCAGTGGGCCAGGAGCAGGAAGCCAAGCTGAAGCCCAAGGTTGAGGGGCTTTCATACAGCCCCTAGAGTCTGGAACTTTGAACTCGAACTTAAAGCACCAAAATTGTAAGAATAAACTGCTGTTTGTTAAGGTCATCCCATTTGTGGTATATATTCTTATCAGAGCAGCACTAGGTAACCAAAACAGTTGTGAAATTTAAGAAATGAAATTGTTATTCATAATATTCCCTTATTTAAAATCTTTAGAATCTGTACTGATATTGCTTCTCATTTTTTTATTTTGGTAACTTGTGTTTTCACTCTTTTTTTTCTTGACCAGCCTTGCTGGAAGTATATTAAGATTGTATTAAATATTTTTTTAGTACTAGGAGCTCTGGTGGCATGGTGCTTAAGGCACTTGACTGCTAACCAGAAGGCTGGTGGTGGAAACCCAAGGAGGGGTCACTATGAGTCAGATCCACTTCCACGGCAGTGAGTTAGAATCTATTTGACGAATAAAACTTTCCTTCAGGCATATATTGCTGTAAGCCACCCTATTTCTTCCAAGTCCTAAGGAAAGAAAAGGACCTAAGAATGTTATACTTACCCAAATTCCATTCGGGTCTAAAGCTAACAGGGAAGCACTGTGAAATACACAAAACCTCATGGACTGTAACATCTTTAGCCCCTCTTGAAGGAGCCCTGGTGACATAATGGTTAAGTACTTGGCTGCTAACTGGAAGATCGACAGTTTGAACCCACCAGCCACTTTACCAGAGAAATGACCTGACGATCTGATTTTGTAAGGATTATGGCTTAGAAAACTCTGTGGGGCAGTTCTGCTCTGTTTTATAGGGTTTCTGTGAGTAGGAATCAACCGAATGGCACACAACAATGCCCTTCTTGCAAAAAATCTATAAAATAGTAAAATTAAGTCAACCAAAAGACGAATGAAAAATGAATATAAAGATCCCTGGTGAAAGAACTGAGAATGAAGATTAAATCTTCTAAGTATGTTTGATAGTTAAGTTTATGTGTCAATGTGGCTAGGTCTGGGTGAGTGGCTGGGCAGCTAGATATAGTATTCCCCATGATAAGACTGGTAATCAGCTCCATGGTGGAATCTACTATGAGCAGCTGAGTAGCCACCTTAGGAATGTGATCTGCTTCCTGTATGTAAGCAGAAGCCTTGGGGACCAGTCTCTAGCTTATGGCACGCTTGAACCCTGTAGGTAGCTGTGTCATTGTTCAGCATCCTGCCATGCTCTGCCAACCTTGAGACTTTCAATGGACTTGAATTAATGGCCTGCTGTGTGGTTTGGTAACATTGGGACTATGCCTTTTTACTTGTCAACCTTGGGTTTATCAGCCTCAGCAGCTAGCAGCTGAGTGAAGAAAAGCCGCCAACTTCACTGGGTGAGGAGCAGGAGGCAGAGCTGCAATCCAAGGTTAAGGGGATTTTTCCCAGCCCCTAGAGCCTGGCACTTTGAACTCGAACTTAAAGCCTCCAAATTGTAAGAATAAACTCCTGCTTGTTAAAGCCATCCCATTTGTGGTATATTCTTGTCAGAACGGCATTAGGTAACCAGAACAGTATGGAACAGATTCTTGGCTCATGTGAGAATTTTGACTTCAGAATAGAATTTAAATGTTACAAACTTTGTCAAACTAAAAATAATACACCTGAAAAAACAAGAGGAAGCAAAGGGTTAGTGGGAGGAAGTATAAAAATCCATATTTATAAAAATTGAAACATGGTTTTAAACTTAATACATTAACTTCTTAAAGTCTTCCTATTTCCTTTCCTTTCTTTTTTTAAACAAACAGCAACCTTTTTATTTTAGCTCAAAGGAAATCAATTTAATATTTTTTAATTTAAGGGTATATATATCATAATCACACTATCATAAAATTATAGTTATATTTTTAGCCATTTGTGTGATGTTCAGAATTATTTTCCCTGCTCATATGATTATTATTTTTTAGGGTTAGACTGTGGTTAATTTATTTTCTTGTTTTCCACTTTTCTGTATTGCTTGAATTACTTACCATAAACATGTATTCTGTTAACGAACTGGTACTTTTTTATTATTAAAAACATAAATATTTTACAGAATGTATTACACTGAGACGGTGGTACAGTTTTGCATATTCTTCTAATGGCAGTATTAAACCACTAAAGGACATAAAGGTAGTCCCCAACTTACAACAGGGCTCCCTGTCAGTGATCCATAGTAAGTTGGTTTGACTTAAGTCAAATATCTCTCTTTTTATTTCATTATTATTGCCTTTTATTACTAGTGTCTTTATAAATCCGATCTTTGTCTGTAGAGGTTGGAAACATTACATATAAACTTGGATATATTTTAACATTTTATGTAGTACATATTACTAACAATAAGGTGTACAAAAAAATAAGACGTTTGTTAAGTGCAGTTCATCATAACAAATACATCGTAAGCTGGAAACTACCTGTATTATGGAAAATAGGAAATACAAACGTTTTTGCTGTTAATTTTTTAATTGCTTCCTCCTTCTGAATTTAATCTTTATGTCTTTATTATAAAATTCAGCATGTTAATACAGACTTTTGAGTAATAGTATCTTGTTTGAATCATATTCACTGGAGAAATAATTACAGTCAGGAAGACAGAAAGCACCCTTAGTATTTCAAACAAGAGCAATTTAATTGATTGATTTAGTTGCACAGGTTGGAATGGCTGGAAGAGCAAAAGGGGTAAAAGAGGGGCATGAAGGAGCAAACAGGAAGAAAGGTTAAATAAAGTTCACTAGTCTGGACCCCTCGGAAGGAAAGTTGGGCAATCCTACTTCCATAGTGATACTGCCTCGGAAACCCAAGGAGGGGTCGCTATGAGTTGGGGCCTACTTGACGGCAAACAACAACAACAACAACAGTCTGGACCTGGTACTACTCTGTTAGTTCAAAGCCACCATTATAGTTTCTTTTGTTGTTGTGTGTGTGTGTGTTTCTTTGTTGTTGTTGAGAATATACACAGCATGTTGTTTTTGTTGTTGTTATGTGCCATCGAGTCGGACCCAACTCACAGCGACCCCTCCTTGGGTTTCGGATGCAGTATCGCTACGGAAGTAGATTGCCCCATCTTCCTTCCGAGGAGTGGCTGGTGGATTTGAACCTCCAGCCTTCTGGTTAGCAGTCAAGTGTCTTAGGCACTATACTACCAGAGCTCCCATACACAGCATAACATACACCAATTAAGCACTTTCTGTAAGTAGTGACATTGATTACATTCTTCACATGGCATAACCATTCTCACCCTGTTTCTGAGTTGTTCCTCCCCCACTAACATAAACTTACTGCCCCCTGAGTTTCCTATCTAATCTTTAGAGTTTCTGTTGTCAGTTTGACCCCATAAAGATAGATATCAAGGTAGACCTTTTTTACTAGCTAAGCTGAACTATTGTTTGGTTTTAAGAATATCAGAGGATACTTTTGGTTCAGTGTTTAAAGATTCACTCAGTGCAATAGTGTTGAGGTTCATTCAGCCTCCATGACTCTAGAAAGTCTGGAGCCCGTGAGAATTTGAAATTCTCTTATGTCTCTCATAATCAGTTATGGATCTGCCAGAGAGTTGCTTCTTTGAGCAAGGCTCGAACCTTCTGCAAGGTTCTGTTTCTCCCTGGTAGCAAGGCAGCACACACCCAGTTTCAAGGAAACAAAACTTAAAAGAGTAAAATCCCCCAACAGGCACTACCCGCCCCCCTTGCCACATCTTCCTGCTGCACACTCTTCCGCATCTGCATATCTACCAGCTTGCATCTTTTAGAAAGTAACCAGTCACCCCATACCCCATATACCCCAGAAACATTTTGTGCATTTTGAGTTATATTTCATAGTCTATTTATGCCATATATTAGGGCCCCTAAATTTGCCCCTAGTTTTTTCTTGAGGAGCTCTGTAGTTTTAGGTTTTGCATTGAGGTCTTTGATCCATCTGGAGTTTGATTTTGTGTATGGTGTGAGGTACAGATCTTCTTTCATTTTTCTGCAAATGGATCTCCAGTTTTGCCAGCGCCTTTTATTAAACAAACACTCTCTTCACCATTTAATGGATTTTGGCCCTTTCTCAAAGATCAGCTGACGATAGGTCGATCTGGGTTCTCAATTCTAATCCATTCATCTGTGTATCTGTCATTAAACCAATACCAGGCAGTTTTTACTACTGTAGCTGTATAGTAGGTTTTGAGATCCAGCAGTGTGAGACCTTCTACTTTGTTCTTCAATAGTGCTTTGCTTATCTGAGGTCTCTTTCCATATAAAGTTAGTGATTGGTTTTTTTCCATATCCCTAAAGAATGTTGATGGGAGCT